>NC_091286.1:7753829-8079106 GCF_032444005.1 Ranitomeya imitator
CAACACTCTCTGTAAGAAGTCAATAGCTGATAACCTCAGCTCACCTCTTCCTTTTCTGCACAATGATTTCTGCACAGATCACAGAGCATGCCCACAACACTCTCCCTCTCTGCACAAATCACACAGTATTCCCACAACACTCTCCGTAAGAAGTCAATAGCTGATAACCTCAGCTCACCTCATCCCTCTGTGCACAATGACCTCTGCAGAGATCACAGAGCATGCCCACAACACTCTCGCTCTGTTCACAGATCACACAGCATGCCCACAATGCTCTCCCCTTCTGCACAGATCACACAGCATGCCCACAACACTCTCCCCCTCTGCACAGATCACACATCATGCCCACAATGCTCTCCCTCTCTGCACAGATCACACATCATGCCCACAACACTCTCGCTCTTTGCACAGATCACACAGCATGCCCACAATGCTCTCCCCCTCTGCACAGATCACACAGCATGCCCACAACACTCTCCCCCTCTGCCCAGATCACACATCATGCCCACAACGCTCTCCCTCTCTGCACAGATCACACAGCATGCCCACAATGCTCTCCCTCTCTGCACAGATCACACAGCATGCCCACAACCCTCTCCCTCTCTGCACAGATCACATAGCATGCCCACAACACTCTCCCTCTCTGCACAGATCACACAGCATGCCCACAATGCTCTCCCTCTCTGCACAGATCACAAAGCATGCCCACAACCCTCTCCCTCTCTGCACAGATCACATAGCATGCCCACAACACTCTCCCTCTCTGCACAGATCACACAGCATGCCCACAATGCTCTCCCTCTCTGCACAGATCACACAGCATGCCCACAACCCTCTCCCTCTCTGCACAGATCACATAGCATGCCCACAACACTCTCCCTCTCTGCACAGATCACATAGCATGCCCACAACGCTCTCCCTCTTTGCACAGATCACACAGCATGCCCACAACCCTCTCCCTCTTTGCACAGATCACACTGCATGCCCACAACACTCTCCCTCTCTGCACAGATCACACCGCATGCCCACAACGCTCTCCCTCTCTGCACAGATCATACAGCATGCCCACAACGCTCTCCCTCTCTGCACAGATCACAGAACATGCCCAAAATACTCTGTAAGAAGTCAATATCTGATAACCTCAGCTCACCTTCTACCTCTCTGCACATTGACCTCTGCACAGATCACACAGCATGCCCACAACGCTCTCCCTCTCTGCACAGATCACACAGCATGCCCACAACACTCTCCCTCTCTGCACAGATCACACAGCATGCCCACAATGCTCTCCCTCACTGCACAGATCACAGAGCATTAAAACAGGTCTGGATACACATGATGAGAGCATTATACTGCCACTGTACAAATCCCTGGCTTGACTGCACATGGAGTACTGTGTCCAGTTTTGGGCACCGGTGCTCAGGAAGGATATAATGGAACTAGAGAGAGTACAAAGGAGGGCAACAAAATTAATAAAGGGAATGGGGGAACTGCAATACCCAGAGAGATTAGCACAATTAGGATTATTTAGTCTACAAAAAAGACGACTGAGGGGTGATCTAATAACCATGTATAAGTATATAAGGGGACAATACAAATATCTCGCTGAGGATCTGTTTATACCAAGGAAGGTGACGGGCACAAGGGGGCATTCTTTGCGTCTGGAGGAGAGAAGGTTTTTCCACCAACATAGAAGAGGATTCTTTACTGTTAGGGCAGTGAGAATCTGGAATTCTTTGCATGAGGAGGTGGCGATGAAGAACTCAGTCGAGGGGTTCAAGAGAGGCCTGGATGTCTTCCTGGAGCAGAACAATATTGTATCATACAATTATTAGGTTCTGTAGAAGGACGTAGATCTGGGGGTTTATTCTGACGGAATATAGGCTGAACTGGATGGACAAATGGCTTTTTTCGGCCTTGCTAACTATGTTATTATGTTACTATGAGCATGCCCACAACGCTCTCCCTCTCTGCACAGATCACAGAGCATGGCTGCTGAAAATGTTGTGAACAGAAGCTCAGGTAAGACGTTGGTCCCCATTATTATGTACGGAAAAATAAATTGTATCAGTTTCTAAGTCTAATTAGTAAAAATAAATCCAGATGACACATTCCCTTTAAGTATTATGTTGTAGCAACCTAGGTGTCCGCCATTGCAGCTGGCGTTGCCCATACTGGTTATGACCCGGCTTGCCCAGGAGTATCTAGATTGATGGGCTTTGCCGTGGTCTCCTGACGTGGCCGCCTGCTGATGAGTGGTGCCAGGTCCATCTGCTGGGAGATGTTCTGAGTTCTGGACTCTGCTGATCTCTGATGGATCTGCCTCACAACTCGCCCAAACTGAACCGACTCCATGTGAACTTCAGTAACCTCCGAGACGACTGACGTCAGCACAGGGAAAGACGATATTACAGCTGATCCGCTGAGGTCACGGCACAAACCGGTTTCTTCCCTTTTGATGCTGCACGCAAGAATGCAACCGATATGATCCCGGGAGGTGGAAATAATATCCGAAGCGGCTCGTGACTTCCATGATGAAATCTTACATCACACCCGGGGCCGGGGCGAGGCAGACGCCTGAAAGTGGAGCAGCAAGTTACACAACAGTGGCCGCGGAAAAATCCTCCCCGACTGCTCCCATTCATATAAGTACTACTCACATCACATGACCACGGAGCAAAACTACTCCACTCATCAGGCGCAGAACATGACGAGGGACACGTGGGCTGATATCTCACTGGCTACTTATTCTCTATTCTTTTTTCTATCTGATTTGTGTAGTATCATGTCGGTAGGGCAGTGGTGCCATTCCAGTGTATTACCGCCCCAGTGTCGTGGCACAGCTCCAGTGTATTGATTTATCTCCAGTATACCGTCACCGCTCTGGTGTAATGTTACAGCTGCAGTGCAGTAATAGCTAGAATGTAGTGGTGTAGCTGCAGTGCAGTGACATAGCTCCAGTGCAGTGGTGTAGCTGCAGAGTAGTGACATAGCTCCAGTGCAGTGGTGTAGCTGCAGAGTAGTGACATAGCTCCAGTGCAGTGGTGTAGCTGCAGAGTAGTGACATAGCTCCAGTGCAGTGGTGTAGCTGCAGAGTAGTGACATAGCTCCAGTGCAGTGGTGTAGCTGCAGATTAGTGACATAGCTCCAGTGCAGTGGTGTAGCTGCAGAGTAGTGACATAGCTCCAGTGCAGTGGTGTAGCTGCAGTGCAGTGACATAGCGCCAGTGCAGTGGTGTAGCTGCAGAGTAGTGACATAGCTCCAGTGCAGTGGTGTAGCTGCAGAGTAGTGACATAGCTCCAGTGCAGTGGTGTAGCTGCAGAGTAGTGACATAGCTCCAGTGCAGTGGTGTAGCTGCAGAGTAGTGACATAGCTCCAGTGCAGTGGTGTAGCTGCAGAGTAGTGACATAGCTCCAGTGCAGTGGTGTAGCTGCAGATTAGTGACATAGCTCCAGTGCAGTGGTGTAGCTGCAGAGTAGTGACATAGCTCCAGTGCAGTGGTGTAGCTGCAGAGTAGTGACATAGCTCCAGTGCAGTGGTGTAGCTGCAGAGTAGTGACATAGCTCCAGTGCAGTGGTGTAGCTGCAGAGTAGTGACATAGCTCCAGTGCAGTGGTGTAGCTGCAGAGTAGTGACATAGCTCCAGTGCAGTGGTGTAGCTGCAGAGTAGTGACATAGCTCCAGTGCAGTGGTGTAGCTGCAGAGTAGTGACATAGCTCCAGTGCAGTGGTGTAGCTGCAGAGTAGTGACATAGCTCCAGTGCAGTGGTGTAGCTGCAGAGTAGTGACATAGCTCCAGTGCAGTGGTGTAGCTGCAGAGTAGTGACATAGCTCCAGTGTAGTGGTGTAGCTGCAGTGCAGTGACATAGCGCCAGTGCAGTGGTGTAGCTGCAGAGTAGTGACATAGCTCCAGTGCAGTGGTGTAGCTGCAGAGTAGTGACATAGCTCCAGTGCAGTGGTGTAGCTGCAGAGTAGTGACATAGCTCCAGTGCAGTGGTGTAGCTGCAGAGTAGTGACATAGCTCCAGTGCAGTGGTGTAGCTGCAGAGTAGTGACATAGCTCCAGTGCAGTGGTGTAGCTGCAGAGTAGTGACATAGCTCCAGTGCAGTGGTGTAGCTGCAGAGTAGTGACATAGCTCCAGTGTAGTGGTGTAGCTGCAGAGTAGTGACATAGCTCCAGTGCAGTGGTGTAGCTGCAGTGCAGTGACATAGCTCCAGTGCAGTGGTGTAGCTGCAGAGTAGTGACATAGCTCCAGTGCAGTGGTGTAGCTGCAGAGTAGTGACATAGCTCCAGTGCAGTGGTGTAGCTGCAGAGTAGTGACATAGCTCCAGTGCAGTGGTGTAGCTGCAGAGTAGTGACATAGCTCGAGTGTAGTGGTGTAGCTGCAGAGTAGTGACATAGCTCCAGTGCAGTGGTGTAGCTGCAGAGTAGTGACATAGCTCCAGTGCAGTGGTGTAGCTGCAGAGTAGTGACATAGCTCCAGTGCAGTGGTGTAGCTGCAGAGTAGTGACATAGCTCGAGTGTAGTGGTGTAGCTGCAGAGTAGTGACATAGCTCCAGTGCAGTGGTGTAGCTGCAGAGTAGTGACATAGCTCCAGTGTAGTGGTGTAGCTGCAGAGTAGTGACATAGCTCGAGTGTAGTGGTGTAGCTGCAGAGTAGTGACATAGCTCCAGTGCAGTGGTGTAGCTGCAGAATAGTGACATAGCTCCAGTGCAGTGGTGTAGCTGCAGTGCAGTGACATAGCTCCAGTGCAGTGGTGTAGCTGCAGAGTAGTGACATAGCTCCAGTGCAGTGGTGTAGCTGCAGTGCAGTGACATAGCTCCAGTGCAGTGGTGTAGCTGCAGTGTAGTGACATAGCTCCAGTGTAGCTGCAGTGCAGTGACATAGCTCCAGTGCAGTGGTGTAGCTGCAGTGCAGTGACATAGCTTCAGTGCAGTGGTGTAGCTGTAGTGTAGCGACATAGCTCCAGTGTAGTGGTGTAGCTGCAGTGTAGTGACATAGCTCCAGTGTAGTGGTGTAGCTGCAGAGTAGTGACATAGCTCCAGTGCAGTGGTGTAGCTGCAGAGTAGTGACATAGCTCCAGTGTAGTGGTGTAGCTGCAGTCTAGTGACATAGCTCCAGTGTAGTGGTGTAGCTGCAGAGTAGTGATATAGCTCCAGTGTAGTGGTGTAGCTGCAGAGTAGTGACATAGCTCCAGTGCAGTGGTGTAGCTGCAGTGCGGTGACATAGTTCCAGTGTAGCTGCAGAGTAGTGACATAGCTCCAGTGCAGTGGTGTAGCTGCAGAGTAGTGACATAGCTCCAGTGCAGTGGTGTAGCTGCAGTGCGGTGACATAGTTCCAGTGTAGCTGCAGAGTAGTGACATAGCTCCAGTGCAGTGGTGTAGCTGCAGAGTAGTGACATAGCTCCAGTGCAGTGGTGTAGCTGCAGTGCAGTGACATAGTTCCAGTGTAGCTGCAGAGTAGTGTCATAGCTCCAGTGCAGTGGTGTAGCTGCAGTACAGTGACATAGCTCCAGTGCAGTGGTGTAGCTGCAGTGTAGTGACATAGCTCCAGTGTAGTGGTGTAGCTGCAGTGTAGTGACATAGCTCCAGTGTAGTGGTGTAGCTGCAGTGTAGTGGCATAGCTCCAGTGTAGTGGTGTAGCTGCGAGTAGTGACATAGCTCCAGTGTAGTGGTGTAGCTGCAGAGTAGTGACATAGTTCCAGTGTAGCTGCAGAGTAGTGACATAGCTCGAGTGTAGTGGTGTAGCTGCAGAGTAGTGACATAGCTCCAGTGTAGTGGTGTAGCTGCAGAGTAGTGACATTGCTCCAGTGCAGTGGTGTAGCTGCAGTGTAGTGACATAGTTCCAGTGTAGCTGCAGAGTAGTGACATAGCTCGAGTGTAGTGGTGTAGCTGCAGAGTAGTGACATAGCTCCAGTGTAGCTGCAGACTAGTGACATAGCTCCAGTGCAGTGGTGTAGCTGCAGTGTAGTGACATAGCTCCAGTGCAGTGGCGTAACTGCAGAGTAGTGACATAGCTCCAGTGTAGTGGTGTAGCTGCAGAGTAGTGACATAGCTCCAGTGTAGTGGTGTAGCTGCAGAGTAGTGACATAGTTCCAGTGTAGTGGTGTAGCTGCAGAGTAGTGACATAGCTCCAGTGCAGTGGCGTAACTGCAGAGTAGTGACATAGCTCCAGTGTAGTGGTGTAGCTGCAGTGCGGTGACATAGTTCCAGTGTAGCTGCAGAGTAGTGACATAGCTCCAGTGTAGTGGTGTAGCTGCAGAGTAGTGACATAGCTCCAGTGTAGTGGTGTAGCTGCAGAGTAGTGCCATAGCTCCAGTGCAGTGGTGTAGCTGCAGAGTAGTGACATAGCTCCAGTGCAGTGGGTGTAGCTGCAGAGTAGTGACATAGCTCCAGTGCAGTGGTGTAGCTGCAGAGTAGTGACATAGCTCCAGTGCAGTGGTGTAGCTGCAGAGTAGTGACATAGCTCCAGTGCAGTGGTGTAGCTGCAGAGTAGTGACATAGCTCCAGTGCAGTGGTGTAGCTGCAGAGTAGTGACATAGCTCCAGTGCAGTGGCGTAACTGCAGAGTAGTGACATAGCTCCAGTGTAGTGGTGTAGCTGCAGTGCGGTGACATAGTTCCAGTGTAGCTGCAGAGTAGTGACATAGCTCCAGTGCAGTGGTGTAGCTGCAGTGTAGTGACATAGCTACAGTGCAGTGGTGTAGCTGCAGAGTAGTGACATAGCTCCAGTGCAGTGGTGTAGCTTCAGAGTAGTGACATAGCTCCAGTGTAGTGGTGCAGCTGCAGAGTAGTGACATAGCTCCAGTGCAGTGGTGTAGCTGCAGAGTAGTGACATAGCTCCAGTGCAGTGGTGTAGCTGCAGAGTAGTGACATAGCTCCAGTGCAGTGGTGTAGCTGCAGAGTAGTGACATAGCTCCAGTGCAGTGGTGTAGCTGCAGAGTAGTGACATAGCTCCAGTGCAGTGGTGTAGCTGCAGAGTAGTGACATAGCTCCAGTGCAGTGGTGTAGCTGCAGAGTAGTGACATAGCTCCAGTGCAGTGGTGTAGCTGCAGAGTAGTGACATAGCTCCAGTGCAGTGGTGTAGCTGCAGTGTAGTGACATAGCTCCAGTGTAGTGGTGCAGCTGCAGAGTAGTGACATAGCTCCAGTGCAGTGGTGTAGCTGCAGAGTAGTGACATAGCTCCAGTGCAGTGGTGTAGCTGCAGAGTAGTGACATAGCTCCAGTGCAGTGGTGTAGCTGCAGAGTAGTGACATAGCTCCAGTGCAGTGGTGTAGCTGCAGAGTAGTGACATAGCTCCAGTGCAGTGGTGTAGCTGCAGAGTAGTGACATAGCTCCAGTGCAGTGGTGTAGCTGCAGAGTAGTGACATAGCTCCAGTGCAGTGGTGTAGCTGCAGTGTAGTGACATAGCTCCAGTGCAGTGGTGTGGTTTCAGTGTAGTATAATGGCTCCATGCAGTTGTAACCTGGTGTGGGGCGGTAACATGGGTTAGGTACTCGCCCCTTGTGCCCCGCCATGTTACATGAAGGTGGGATCCTCACTGGGTGTGTGCACTTGTGCTGTGGGGGCACTACGGAGGAGATAAGGGGCACACTGCTTTATGACATTTCCTTCACTGTACGGAGCTTTTTCACAGCTTCACTTCCTTCCTTTTCCTTGCTTCTGCTCTCTTCACTAGTCCTCACTACCTCACCACAGCTGCGCTCCGGTCTACACTCCAATGTGCAAGAGTCTTGTTCTCAACCTGCGGTTCCGCATCTTCTTCCCCCTTAAGGGAGCTATATTGTCAGTATGGCCGGTCCTAATCTTCTCTGTCACTGACTGTCACTCTGTGAAGGTCTTTGGTAAGGAAGGGGGGGCCTCAAACTGTTCTTGGTACTGGAAACCAAACTATCCCTGTCCCAGGGGTACCCTTGAAGGTAGAGCGTCCTCAGTCTCTGACCTTACTATGCTCCTGTTAATCCCTGATCTGTCCCCTCCCCCAACGCATGAGGCATGGGACAGAAATATAATATTAACGACACAAAGACAAGGCAGGGATAATAGAAAACCTCTTTCATACAAAAGCACCAAACAAAAGGGAGGAGGACAGGGACTGAGAAGAATAAACTAAATTGGACCAGGGACCAGGAGATAAACATAAACCTTACTACAGCAAACCGCAGATCACTACTACAACTCCACTCTGACCACTTGGCTTCAGCACAGCTCAGGAAGATGAATCTTTCACCAGCAGGGACAAGAAGGTCTGGACAGTTTTTATAGGTAAGACATAATGACCAGATCAGAAGCCGCTGAAATGGAACTGCATGTTTCTGACCGGCATAGAAAGGAAACTAAATCCATTTAATATGTGACAGAATTCACACCATCTCTAAAGAAGACCTTTGATTCATTACTCAATGTGACCTTCTAGGGGGACGTGACACCCTTGTGCACTATTTTTGTCTCATGTACTCTGTCAAGTCTTAGCCAATAACCTTTCTGTGCTATAACTCTGGGCTGTACTGCTGGCGTCCTCTCCCACGACCCAGCTCTGATCTGTCACTTCTCCCTTTCCTTCTACCGGAGATCTCGTTATCTTCTGTCACTGTCTCCTCTCACGTTAGAGACATCATGCAGCACTGCTCACTGACCAGACCTTAGGTCTTCTTTCTATGCACATTGGTCCCTATCTGGCATTTTGACAGGAAACTTTCTGTGCCCCTTCAACGTAGCCGCTCCCACTATGGGCAAGTCCCAATAGTTAATGCTAACTCTTCCTGTGTTGGGTGATACACAATACACAATATTAATATATGTCACAAGTTACATTCCACTTATTCTTCATGGAGGAACATGGGTAATAAGTCCATCTTTTTACACAGCTCCATGTAGTGATGTAGCTTCAAGCAGTGGCGTAGCTCCATGTAGTGGTAGGGCTCCATGCAGTGATGTAGCGCCATGCAATAATATAGCTCCATGCAGTGACATAGCTCCATGCAGTGACGTAGCTCCATACAGTGACGGAGCTCCATGCAGTAGTACAGCTCCATGCAGTGATGTAGCTCCATGCAGTGATGTAGCTCCATGCAGTGATGTAGCTCCATCCAGTGATATGGCTTCATGCAGTGAGGTAGCTCCATTCAGTGATATGGCTCTATGTAGTCATGTAGCTCCATGCAGTGGTATGGCTCCATGCAGTGATGTAGCGCCATGCAATAATATAGCTCCATGCAGTGACGTAGCTCCATGCAGTGGGATAGCGCCATGCAGTGACGTAGCTCCATGCAGTGGTATGGCTCTGTCACGATATTGTATGAAATGTAATATAAGTTTTAGTTTCTCTTGCTAGCCCATGCTGTGGGCTAAAACCCCCCTTCTCCGTGTTCCTGTTCTGAGATGTGTATGTGCAGCTCCCAAACCCCTCATGCCCCTCCCAAAAGAATTTTTACGATCGCTTGTGTCGGCTCAAACTTTCCTCCAGCAATAATTGGTCTGATCTCTTTATTTAAAGGCAAGAATTCCTTTGTTCCATTATAGTGAGATATTGGGCCAACAGTTTAGGCTAGGAAAATAATAAGTCCAGTTTGTGAATCTCCATCGATGGATCTATCAGCCACGGTAAGCGCGTGCTTCTAGTTCCAACAGGGACAGAGTATGGATTTCTCTGGAACTATGTATCTCATCAAGCCCAAATTTGGTTTAATTAGAAAGCCAATTTTAAATGAGGCGTGTGCTGGGATTCTGGCATGTTCTAGAGCAGAGATACGAGCGTTATAAAACTTTGTGTTAAACTTGGTATGTTTGAGGAGATGGGAGGGTCAGAGGAAACCAACCCCTTTAGTGATGTAACGAGGCTGGGGTTTAAAAGTCTCTACCCTTAACCCAGCCTTCAGTCTTAGTCTGAGGAGCCCTCACTGCCAGTCCTGATGCATTGGGACATTTGGGAGCTCCACCCACTAGCCTGGTTCTGCCTGCCATGATCTGAACACATGTAAGTGTTGATTTCTTATTTAATCCCTGTTATTTTTATAATTACCTTTGTACATATTTTCAAATATTTCATATTGTAACATCTTTATATGCCTTTTTATAAACACTGCCTTCTTTCGGAGTAAATATATAAATTACTAGTTTTCGTTCTTCCTGCTCTAAAACGTACCCTAAGTCTTCCGAAGGGAATTACGCTACTGTTTTGGGTTAGCTTTGGACCCGTTTAATCAAAGCTGGTGGCAGCATACCGTGTGCTGTGCCATTGGGAGTTGTTGTAGCGACTGCGGCGTTGATAATTATTGTTCCTGCCTGAGTGGGAGTAGTTTATTGCGTCGCTGCAGCGTGCCCAATAGCCAGTACATAGCAGGCAGCCTTTCTGGCGACTAATTACCCTAAGTGCAGTACCTAGTCTGACCTGAGGGGGGGGGCGCCAGAGAGCTGCAAGTTTTCAAGCAGAACTGCAAAGCGGGATATACATAAATCCCTGCAGTTTGTGGTATATTGAAGAGCAGTGGGATACCTAAAATAAGCCCCTGCTGTAAACTAAGAGGTCAATAGCCTTGTGTGTATTTTTTTCATCACCTTGTAGCAGTGGAGGGATAACTAAGATAAGCCCCCTGCACATGTGATAGCCGTCTGTTGGCCTAAAGTCACCAAGATCTGTGATGTAGGGGTGACGGTCATGGTGGGAATCGTGACAGGCTCCAAGCAGTGGTATGGCTCCATGCAATGATGGAGCGCCATGCAATAATATAGCCCCATGCAGTGACATAGCTCCATGCAGTGACGTAGCTCCATGCAGTGGTATGGCTCCATGCAGTGATGTAGTGCCATGCAATAATATAGCCCCATGCAGTGACGTAGCCCCATGAAGTGATGTAGCCCCATGCAGTGATGTAGCTCCATGCAGTGACGTAGCTCCATGCAGTGATGTAGCTCCATGCAGTGACGTAGCTCCATGCAGTGATGTAGCTCCATGCAGTGATATGGCTCCATGCAGTGACGTAGATCCATGCAGTGATGTAGCACCATGCAATAATATAGCTTCATGCAGTGACGTAGCTCCATGAAGTGACATCGCTCCATGCAGTAATGTGGCTCCATGCACTGATATGGCTCCATGCGGTGGCATAGCTCCATGCAATGACGTAGCTCCATGCAGTAGTATAGCTCCATGCAGTGATATGGCTCGATGCAGTGGTATGGTTCCATTCGGTGGCGTAGCTCCATGCAGTAGTATAGCTCCATGCAGTGACGTACCTCCATGTGGTGGCATAGCTCCATGCAGTAGTATAGCTCCATGCAGTGACGTAGCTCCATGCAGTGACGTAGCTCCATGCAGTAGTATGGCTCCATGCGGTGGCGTAGCTCCATGCAGTAGTATGGCTCCATGCGGTGGCGTAGCTCCATGCAGTGGTATGGCTCCATGCAGTGACGTAGCTCCATGCAGTGACGTAGCTCCATGCAGTGACGTAGCTCCATGCAGTGACATAGCTCCATGCAGTGATGTAGCTCCATGCAGTGATGTAGCCCCATGCAGTGATGTAGCCCCATGCAATGACATAGCTCCATGCAGTGATGTAGCTCCATGCAGTGATGTAGCCCCATGCAATGACGTAGCTCCATGCAGTGATGTGGCTCCATGCAGTGATGTAGCCCCATGCAGTGACGTAGCTCCATGCAGTGATATGGCTCCATGCAGTGATGTAGCTCCATGCAGTGACGTAGCTCCATGCAGTGATGTAGCTCCATGCAGTGATGTAGCTCCATGCAGTGATGTAGCCCCATGCAATGACGTAGCTCCATGCAGTGATATGGCTCCATGCAGTGATGTAGCTCCATGCAGTGATGTAGCCCCATGCAATGACGTAGCTCCATGCAGTGATATGGCTCCATGCAGTGATGTAGCCCCATGCAGTGACGTAGCTCCATGCAGTGATATGGCTCCATGCAGTGATGTAGCTCCATGCAGTGATGTAGCCCCATGCAATGACGTAGCTCCATGCAGTGATGTAGCTCCATGCAGTGATGTAGCCCCATGCAGTGATGTAGCCCCATGCAATGACGTAGCTCCATGCAGTGATGTAGCTCCATGCAGTGATGTAGCCCCATGCAGTGACGTAGCTCCATGCAGTGATGTAGCCCCATGCAGTGATGTAGCCCCATGCAATGACGTAGCTCCATGCAGTGATGTAGCTCCATGCAGTGATGTAGCCCCATGCAGTGACGTAGCTCCATGCAGTGATATGGCTCCATGCAGTGATGTAGCTCCATGCAGTGATGTAGCCCCATGCAGTGACGTAGCTCCATGCAGTGATGTAGCCCCATGCAGTGACGTAGCTCCATGCAGTGACGTAGCTCCATGCAGTGATGTAGCTCCATGCAGTGGTATGGCTCCATGCAGTGATATGGCTCCATGCAGTGATGTAGCTCCATGCAGTGACGTAGCTCCATGCAGTGATGTAGCTCCATGCAGTGATGTAGCTCCATGCAGTGATGTAGCCCCATGCAGTGACGTAGCTCCATGCAGTGATATGGCCCCATGCAGTGATGTAGCTCCATGCAGTGATGTAGCCCCATGCAGTGACGTAGCTCCATGCAGTGATATGGCTCCATGCAGTGACGTAGCTCCATGCAGTGATGTAGCTCCATGCAGTGACGTAGCTCCATGCAGTGATGTAGCTCCATGCAGTGATGTAGCCCCATGCAGTGACGTAGCTCCATGCAGTGATATGGCCCCATGCAGTGATGTAGCTCCATGCAGTGATGTAGCCCCATGCAGTGACGTAGCTCCATGCAGTGATATGGCTCCATGCAGTGACGTAGCTCCATGCAGTGATGTAGCTCCATGCAGTGACGTAGCTCCATGCAGTGATGTAGCTCCATGCAGTGATGTAGCCCCATGCAGTGACGTAGCTCCATGCAGTGGTATGGCTCCATGCAGTGCGGTACTGCTCGCCAGTGTCCCTTATTCCGAGGGTACAGAACCATTGCTCTGTAACCCGTGAATGAGCCTCACTCCGTCTCTACCTTTCTTTCAGGTTAGGAGACTTTTTGGCTGTAGGCGCAGATCAATCCTCCGTCAGACGAGAGGAACCACCCTGGCACGGGGAGAAAAATGTGTGTCTGAGAGGCAAAGTGTCAGCGTCAGCTGCAGGGCCTCCATGTGCCGCCTGGGTGGGGTCAAACCGTACAGGCCTGGGAGCGGAGAGGCCAGAAATAAAGGGTCGGGTTGTGCAACTTCAATCCAAGACCTCTGCTTGCTGTTAGTGAAAGGAAACATCTGAAACTTCATCAGGACTATTAACTGCAGTGTTGGTCGTCGCATTCAAGGTTTTACCATCAATTCTTTGCTGCTGAGCGACGTTAGCGAGCGTGAACCGCCCTCA
The DNA here is from genome assembly GCF_032444005.1 of Ranitomeya imitator. Classification (NCBI taxonomy): domain Eukaryota; kingdom Metazoa; phylum Chordata; class Amphibia; order Anura; family Dendrobatidae; genus Ranitomeya; species Ranitomeya imitator. Next base: position 7,767,189 of record NC_091286.1, read on the forward strand.
TTGTCTGATCATTAACGACAAAACATATATATATTTTGCTTCATCTTTTTACACCAGTTCTGCTGTCTCAGGACATTGTTTGCAGGACAAATATTCTTTAAATGGCCCCATTTTGGTGGTAATGTTGTGCCTTTGTCAGGCAGCCATCGCCTGTGGTGACACAGACAGAAGAGGCCCCTGTGCAAGAAAAGTATAGGGCCCGTGTAAGAACAGTATATGGCCCTGTGCAAGAACGATGTATGGGCCCCTGTGTAAGAACAGTATAGGACCCCTGTGCAAGAGCAGTGTATGGGCCTCTGTGTAAGAACAGCATATGGGCCCTGTGCAAGATAAGTATATGGCCCCTGTGCAAGAACAGCATATGGGCCCCTGTGCAAGAACAGCATATGGGCCCCTGTGCAAGAACAGTACATGGCCCCTGTGCAAGAACAGTACACGGCCCCTGTGCAAGAAAAGTATATGGCTCCTGTGCAAGAATGCTGTATGGGCCCCTGTGCAAGATAAGTATATGGCCCCTGTGCAAGAACAGTATATGGCTCCTGTGCAAGAATGCTGTATGGGCTCCTGTGCAAGAACAGTATATGGGCTCCTGTGCAAGAACAGTATATGGCCCCTGTGCAAGAACAGTGTATGGGCCCCTGTGCAAGATAAGTATATGGCTCCTGTGCAAGAACAGTATATGGGCCCTGTGCAAGAACAGTATACGGCCCCAGTGCAAGAACAGTATATGGGCCCCTGTGCAAGAAGAGTATACGGCCTCTGTGCAAGAACTGTATATGGGCCTGTGTGCAAGAAGAGTATATGGCCCCTGTGCAAGAACAGTGTTACGATTCACACTGTGACTGTCACCCCTACATCACGGATCGGGGTGACTTTAGGCCAACACACGGCTATCACATGTGCAGGGGGCTTATCTTAGTTATCCCTCCACTGCTACACAGTGATGAAACACACACAAGGCTTTTGACCTCTTAGTTTACCGCAGGGGCTTATTTTAGTTATCCCACTGCTCTGCAATATAAAACGAACTGCAGGGATTTATGTATATCCCGCTTTACAGTTCCGCTTGAAACTTGCAGCTCTCTGGCGCCCCCCTTTACCCTCAGGTCAGATTAGGTACTGCACCTGGGGTAATTAGTCACCAGAAAGGCTGCCTGCTATGTACTGGCTATTGGGCACGCTGCAGCGAGGTGATATAACTACTCCCACTCAGGCAGGAACAATAATTATCAACGCCGCCATCGCTACAACAACTCCCAAAGGCACAGAACAAGGTATGCTGCCACCAGCTTCGATTAACGGGTCCGAAGCTAACCCAAAACAGTAGCGTAATTCCCTTCAGAAAACTTAGGGTACATTTTAGAGCAGGAAGAACGAAAACTAGTAATTTATATATTTTACTCTGAAAGAAGGCAGTGTTTATAAAAAGGCATATAAAGATGTTACAATATGAGATATTTGAAAATATGTACCAAGGTAATTATAAAAATAACAGGGATTAAATAAGAAATCAACACTTACATGTGTTCAGATCAGAGTACATTTTAGAGCTGGAGAACGAATCTAGTATTTTAAATATTTTACTCCATGAAAGATTAAGGCAGTGTTTATAAAAAATATTACAAGGATGTTACAATATGAGACAATTGGAAATATGTACAAAGGTAATTATAACATAACGGGATTAAATGAGAAAAGGTAAAACTCACATGTTTTCAGGTCATTTCAGGCAAAACCATGCTGGCAGGCAGAACCCCAAATGTCCCAGTGCATCAGGAGGTCTGGATAGGAACAGCTCCTCAGGTAAGACTGAAAGCTAGGTGAAGTGCAGAAACTTAAAAAACTGCAGCCTCGTGACATCACTAAAGGGGTTGAGTTAACATCCCCCTCCTCTTTCCTCAGCTGTACAGTTTTCTCCCACAATTCTTATAATTCTTGTATTTTCGTTCCCGAACATGTAAGAATCATAACACACCCAGCAATCCTCTTATTTTAAAATTGGCTTTCTAATGAGACCAAATTTGTCCTAGTTGGGACACACAGTTGCAGAGAAATCCGTACTTTTTACCTGTTGCAATTAGAAGCTCGAGCTTATAGTTGCTGACAGATCCGCCGATGGAGATTCGCAACATGGACTTATTATTTTCCTACCCAAATCGGTGGCCCAATATCTCACTATAACAGGACAAAGAACCGCATGTCTTGAGAGGGATATCAGACCAGTTCTAGCTGGCACAACTGTCCACTGCAGCTATAGCGGTTGTAAAAATTCTTCTGGGAGGGGCATGAGGGGGTTTGGGATCTACACATACACATCTCCGCAAACAGAAACACACAGAGGAGGGGGGGGGGGTTTACACAGTATGGTGCTAATAGGCAAAGCTACAAAATCATATTACATTTTGTACATTATCGTGACAAACAGTATATGGGCCCCAGTGCAAGAACAGTATACTGCCCCTGTGCAAGAACAGTACATGGCCACTGTGCAAGAACAGTATATGGGCCCTTGTGCTAGAACAGTACATAGACCCTTTGCAAGAACAGTGTATGGGCCCCTGTGCAAGAACAGTATACGGCCCTTGTGCAAGAACACTATATGGCCCCTGTGCAAGAACAGTACATGGCCCCTGTGCTAGAACAGTATATGGCCCCTGTGCAAGAACAGTGTATGGGCCCCTGTGCAAGAACAGTATAGGGCCCCTGTGCAAGAACAGTACATGGCCCCTGTGCAAGAACAGTACACGGCCCCTGTGCAAGAACAGTATATGGCCCCTGTGCAAGAACAGTATACGGCCCCTGTGCAAGAACAGTATATGGGCCCTTGTGCTAGAACAGTACATAGACCCTTTGCAAGAACAGTACATGGCCCCTGTGCAAGAACAGTACACGGCCCCTGTGCAAGAACAGTACATGGCCCCTGTGCAAGAACAGTATATGGCCCCTGTGCAAGAACAGTATACGGCCCCTGTGCAAGAACAGTACATAGACCCTTTGCAATAACAGTGTATGGGCCCCTGTGCAAGAACAGTATACGGCCCCTGTGCAAGAACAGTATATGGGCCCCTGTGCAAGAACAGTATATGGCCCCTGTGCAAGAACAGTATACGGCCCCTGTGCAAGAACAGTACATAGACCCTTTGCAAGAACAGTGTATGGGCCCCTGTGCAAGAACAGTATACGGCCCCTGTGCAAGAACAGTATATGGGCCCCTGTGCAAGAACAGTATATGGGCCCCTGTGCAAAAACAGTATATGGGCCCCTGTGCAAAAACAGTATATGGGCCCCTGTGCAAGAACACTATATGGCCCCTGTGCAAGAACAGAATACGGCCCCTGTGCAAGAACAGTACATGGACCCTTTGCAAGAACAGTATATGGACTCCTGTGCAAGAACACTATATGGCCCCTGTGCAAGAACAGAATACGGCCCCTGTGCAAGAACAGTACATGGACCCTTTGCAAGAACAGTGTATGGGCCCCTGTGCTAGAATGGTGTATGGGCCCCAGTGCAAGAACAGTATATGGGCCCCTGTGCAAGAACAGTATATGGGCCACTGTGCAAGAACAGTATATGGGCCCCAGTGTAAGAACACTATATGGTCTGTTTGCAGTGCGGCCGCCTCATAATGCACAATTTCTCCTGCTTCGGAGGTGATGGTGACCCTCTTATCTGTTGCGGCTGCACAGGTTGCCCCCGTGGTCTGTCTACCCCGGCCTATCGCCTTTCCATTGCCGGATGTCTCTGTCTTCTACTTTTATACCGTGATCTCTATTGACCACGACTTTATAGAGGGCAGCGGCCGGATCTGAGGTTTCTGTGATTCCGACCATTACAGGGAGACTCTGGCTGTCAGCAATCGCACTGTCTCAGGTTTTGTGCCCATTGATCCCACAAGATACATGTAACATATGGAATCTATATTAATGGCATAATATGATTTATATGTACCTCATGGTGCATTAATGGGTTAACAAGGCTGGAGCCAAATTATTTATCAGAATTGTATCCAGTCCTGACAATTCTCTGTTTTGTAAACACTGATACATTGTAACAAAGTACTAGGACAGAAGAAGAGTTAGGTCTGTACTGATGATTGTAAGAGCAGGGTAAATGCTGAGCTTCTGTCACATAGATACATCGTGTATCGTACGGGGGTCGCCGGGTTCTGGGGTCTGCGGGACACCACAGGACAAGCCACAAAAACAGACCACAATTATTGGGCCCTCACCTGGGGAGGGGGATGCCTACAGGGATGGCTCCTTAATTCTGGGCCATTGGAGCGGTCCCAGCAGCTGCAGTCGGGGGCTGTCCGGGGAGGGCAGCACAATCCCCATTCAGCAGATTTCATCCCTCCATTAGGTGTGAGGGAGAGCTCATCAGATTATTGCATCCCATGTTGACACAGAGCAGACGAGGGCCAGGATCTACATTAGGCTGTCACCGCTCCCTGATTTATCACCAGTGAGGGCAGCCGGGGAATGGACCTTTCCACTCATTACATCCACTCATGTCCACTTCACTTTTCCATGACTCGGGGTGTAAGCCAACAATTTCTGCTGTTCCGACTGTCAGCGTTATAAAATGACGTCCAGTAATAGTGTGTATCTAAGCCAATGATGTGTATCTAAGGCGTCCGGCGCGGACTTGATTGCCACTCGCCACCTGTTGGAAGGCGCAGGACTGTGCCATGTCTGGTAGCGGTACATGTATGCTCACATGTGAGGTACGGGCTGGTGATGTGAGCATGCATACATTGCGGTAGATACTCCTCAGGTCTGGAGGCTGCGGCCCTGGACGAGCTCAGCGTTCCTGTGTATGGGGGACACCATCTAGTGTCAATGGGGGCCCTAATTCTCCAAAGAGGGACAAGCAGGAAGCGATGTCCCACCCCAGGTACTGGGCCAAAGAGAAGGTGAGAAGCTCCATCCGGCATTGCAGGGGTTGTAGTCGGCCTCAGAAGAAGAGACTAGCCTTCCTGTATGAGGCAGATGCTAGGACAGAGTTAGATGCTATGCGGCCGCACGCTCCGCTCCGCAGTGCCGGCGCCAGAGCTTATTTTTAACCTGCGAGACTCGGCCGTATCTCGCTGTGTGTGATCCCTGCCAAAAGGAGATAAAAATTGTGTCTTTGTGAAGGAAGTGCTGCTGAAGTGTTTGCTAGCAGACTGTCCTTGCTGTATACCAACCATTTATCTTTTTTTCGTCACTCTTAAAAGCCACTTACACTGTTGCTAATATCTGTATGTATTATTATATCATAATTTCGCTTCCAGCACATTGCAGACAGAGGTAAGACCTTGCAGTAGGTAAAGAGTAGGAGACAGACAGATTCCTGAATTATGGCACAAGGTTGGCAGGAATATTTGTCAATTCAGGAAGATGCAAATAATAATAGTGTGAGAAACTGCCAGGACAGGTAAAAAATGATCTGTGACATGAGGAGCTCTAAGGACAAACTTCAAAGTGCAGTGAAGTGGCAGATGAAGATATTCCTGTTTCTGGGCCTGTACATGGGCCCTTAAGCTGTGGTTGTAACTGCCCAAAATACGATGTTCTGAAAAATTAGTTTCACACTTGTGAGAATGTTAGAAATTAGCCTGATGCCCCAAGGTAAAGCATTCTAGAGCACAGGTAAAGCATGAGAACTATAGCAGGAAGTAGATCATCCATGATTGGTTGCAGCAGAGCCAGTTTGTGTCATTTATTAACTTATCAGTCAGCAGTGGGTTCCAGTAATCGAGGTGAGAATTAATTGAGTTCCAGATTAATATTTGATCACTGATAGTGGTGAGATAACGACTGTCACAGACCACAGCTGGGGGGGCACGCAGATTCCACCAGTATTACCAATTTGTCATGGATAACAGCTGGGGGGGCGTCATGCAGAACCCACTACTGCCACCAATTTGTCAGGGGAACACAACTCTGCTGTGTACAGTCATCAGGGCAATTACACAATTGACAGACATATGACGGATGAGGCCGCGGCTGCTTCCACTACCAGGCTGGTAACTGGGGAACTCACAGTGAGTGTATGGTATATACAGCTCAGATTCCAACACATGAACTATATATACCCTGGTACAGTCACTGCTGGCAACACAATAACAAAAAGGAATTACTTCTTGCCACCACCAATCATTTATACCAGCCCATTGGACACCAGTTACAGGTAGCGTATGGCTTCAGGGGTGCGGTTTACAGAGCAAGAGGAACAGAGCTATTACATTTTATATATTTAATCTGGAAAGACAGGCAGCACCTTCCAGGACTGACACAAGTGAGCAAACACAAATTCTGTTTTTCTTTAGATCAAGGTTACACACACACACCTCCCCTAAGCAAGCTCATGTGGGGGCTGGTTGTGGGATGTGCTGGGTTCTGTAGAATTCTATAAGATCCCCAATTTACATGATATCTTTGCCCCTGGAGGTCGTAGGTGGGAGACATTGTTGTCATGTTTCTTATCTTGATTTTGACTGTCTATAGAATGAAATATGGCATAGATAGCATCATCCATATTTTTGTTATTAAGTTGGATGGGTTCTGCTGGTCTTATGATGATGTGAATGAATGCGTTACGTTCATCTCTTTATACAATGGTGAAAACATATTGCCCATCAGTGTGTGATCATCGCAAACCTTAATATTCATCACTAGCCACTGACTCCAAAAGATCTGGAAGACATGCTTTGATCAGAGGAAGCTGCACCGGAGAAGTGTACATCCTTGACCGTGTGAGCAAATCTCAGTCTTGGTGTCTTTTCCGCCGAGCAAATCTCCTGTTTACATTACATGTTCACTGCAGGAGGCCCCCACTTCAATGGATATTGAGATGTTAGTTCTTTCTCACTTCCCTAGTTATAATTAGTTTCTTTCTTCCCCAGCTAAATGATTAATTCCATATGTCCAATGTGGGATCATACTTCAATAGAGGTTGAAGGTTCAATAGAGGTTGAAGTGTTCATTTTTTTCTCTCTTCCCCAGCTATAACTAATATGTCCAATGTGATATGTCCCCTCTCCGGAGATGCCTTATGGATTTTAGTTTTACTCTATGACAACAACACATCCAGGAAAGGTTTCCTAGGTGATGTCTGCGTTAGTTTACTGTGAATAGAATGGAGGGAAAAGATCTTATCTAATGACTGGAGACCTGGAAATAATGCATGAAGGTAATAGAAAAAAACAATATAAAATGCATTTTCTGAATGAAGAGCAGTGTGAAGTTCTAGATTCAGACTTGATTATGTGAGGAGATGTGTGAGGTTCTACATTCTTAACTGATTATATAAGGAACAGAGTGAGGTTCTAGATTCGTAAATTATACTGTATGGAGCAATCTGTGGTGACCGTTATATTGTATGAAGCATTATATGGGGCTCATTATACTGTATGAAGGACTATGTGATGCCCATAATACTGTATGGAGGACTATGTGTTGCCCATAATACTGTATGAAGGACTATGTGATGCCCATAATACTGTATGGAGGACTATGTGTTGCCCATAATACTGTATGGAGGACTATGTGGTGCCCATAACACTGTATGGAGGACTATGTGGTGCCCATAATACTGTATGGAGGACTATGTGGTGCCCATAATACTGTATGATGAACTATGTGGTGCCTATAATACTGTATGGAGGACTATGTGGTGCCCATAATACTGTATGATGAACTATGTGGTGCCTATAATACTGTATGAGGAACTATGTGGTGGCCATAATACTGAATGGAGGACTATGTGGTGCCCATAATACTGTATGAAGGACTATGTGGTGCCTATAATACTGTATGAGGAACTATGTGGTGCCCATAATACTGTATGGAGGACTATGTGGTGCCCATAACACTGTATGAAGGACTATGTGGTGCCTATAATACTGTATGAGGAACTATGTGGTGGCCATAATACTGAATGGAGGACTATGTGGAGGCCATAATACTGTATGGAGGACTATGTGGTAGCCATAGTTCTGTATGAGGACTATGTGGTGCCTATAGTACTGTATGGAGCATTATATGTAGCTCATTATACTGTATGGAGCAATATATGGGGCTCGTTATTCTGTATGAAGCACTGTGTGGTGCCTATAATACTGTATGGGGAATTATGTGGTGCCCATAATACTGTATGGAGGACTATGTGGTGGCCATAATACTGAATGGAAGACTGTGTTGCCCATAATATTGTATGAAGTACTATGTGGTGCCCATAATACTGCATAGAGGTCTATGTGGTAGCCATAATGCTGTATAGAAGACTATGCGGTGGCCATAATACTGTATGGGTGATTATGTGATGCATATAATATTGTTTGGAGGACTATATGGTGCCCATAACACTGTATGGTGGTGTGACGGGGTATGCGACAGAGCAGGAAAAGACACCAGGCCTATAAACAATCCAACAAGATTTATTGTAACAGAGAACGGAGACAACTCAAATGAAAGTAATTCTGCAGCGTCCGTAAGTAGTCCACAATGAGTCCACACAAAGAGAGCAGATCCGGGGCGCCACCCGGCAATCCGATGCCAGTGAAAAGACAATCCTGGGATGGGTACACTAGATCCCACAGATGAGGGGCATAACACCATTCCATGTGGCAGCTTTTAACCCTCCACACATGGGCACCAGGATCTCGCCTCAGCATAAGATCCCACCCCTTCCCAAGTTACCACACAACTGACTCAGCCAACACATGAGTCTATTGTTCTGTGTCCTGGGATCCACCCCTTCATGGGGGAGGGCTCCCCCCACTGGTTGTTGACTCAAGCATGATTACATTATAGTCCAGGAACACAGGCCAGGGGAGGGACACGCTGTTACAGGTGGACTATGTGGTGTCTATAATACTGTATGGGGATTATTTGGTGCCCATAATACTGAATAGAGGACTATGTGGTGCCTATAATACTGTATGGAGGATGATGTGGTGCCTATAATACAGTATGGGGGATTATGTGGTACCCATAATACTGTATAGAGGACTATATGGTGCCCATAACACTGTATGGAGGATTATGTGGTGCCTATAATACTGTTTGGGGGATTATTTGGTGCCCATAACACTGTATGGAGGACTATGTGGTGCCTATAATACTGTTTGGGGGATTATTTGGTGCCCATAATACTGTATGGAGGACTATGTGGTGCCCATAACACTATATGGAGGACTATTTGGTGCCCATAATACTGTATAGAGAACTATGTGGTGGCCATAATACTGCATGGAGGACTATGTGGTGCCTATAATACTGAATGGAGGACTATGTGGTGCCCATAATACTGTATGGAGGACTATGTGGGGCCCATAATAATATATGGAGGACTATACTGTCCGGTTTCTGAGCTATTGATATGACTCATATAATGTAAGACGTGAAATCTTTGCATTGTACTATACCTATATTTGTAATCTGTGCATCAAGAATCGTGGTATGTGTTAGTTAGTGGGTAATACAACAAGCGGGGGTGATAAAGGAGATTCCTCCAATTACCAAAAGCTCCCTACTCACTGTAACGGGGTCTACTGTGCTGTAGTACCTCTTTCAGCACCCCCCGTGTTTCAGGAGGTCCACTCTGCTTTTGCTGGATTCTGAATGAAGGACGCTGGCTGGAATTCCTTGATTACATGAGAGCATATAAAAGCTGACTGCTACTCCACGTATTTCCAGTCTAAAAGAACACACTTTATTCACAGCACACAGAATATATAACACAGATACACAGGGCAGGCCAATAGAAAAAGCAGGCCAGACATACATTACAATAGCCGCAGGGGCCGGAGCCTGCTGATATTTACTGCGGGAATTACAAAGGTGGGGGAGGACAGAAGGAGAATATCTTGTCCCCTCTGACCATGGGCACAGCCTGTGGGCTGATGGATCTCACAAGGAACCTATTATACATAATATATACTGCATAACATATTCTTGGTGCTGGGGGTTCTGTAACACTCACCATCAATAAGTAAAGATTCAGCAAAATGGCTGATTGGCTAAAATATAACTTTTAATGTTGTTATTAAAATAAGCAAACATAAAATATCTAGTGGGGCAAAAAGATGCTCACAAACTATAAATATCAATAATAGTCGGTTTCCCAAGGGTGACCAATGTTCTGATCAAAAACTGAAGTGTTATTAAACATAGTGATACCGACTATAATATTAGTCTAATGCTGGATTCTGGAGAGTGTCGTGGAGATGACCCTAATACTATAGTCGGTATCACTATGTTTAATAATACTTCAGTTTTTGATCAGAATATTAGTCAATATCACCCTGTGTGTGTGTATATATTTCATGCAAGTCCAAGCAAGTTTATTTAACTTCATAAACCGCTCAGGGTGGCAAAACAAAAACAGAGCCTTTTCTGGCACAAAGAGAAATCAAACTGAAAGTAAGTAGTCCATAAAGTACCATGGGTCCGCCCGCTCAGGTTAGTGTCTTTAACAACACACACTGGAGGTCTCCTCACCTTCAGCCACAGACACTGAATTAGAGAATCAGCTAACAGCCGCAATGACACATATCTCCCCTCAAGGACTTGTCTGGTGGCCATCTTACATACCCTCCCCTTCTGCCCAAAACTGGGAGGCTTGGCACCTTCTGCCACCAGACAGTGGATCCTCGAGAGAGCGTCAGCATTGCCATGCAGTTTCCCTGGCCTATACTCCACATGGAAGTTAAAATCTTGAAGTGTTAGGAACCACCTGGTCACGCGGGCATTGTTCCCTTTCTTCTCCTTCATCCACTTCAGTGGGGCATCGACTGACACTAGTCTGAATCTCCTGCCTAAGAGATAGTACCTTAGAGAGTCCAGCGCCCACTTGATGGATAAACAATCCTTCTCCATTATGGAATAGTTTTTCTCGCATGATGACAAATTCCGTGCTAAGGTACATTATGGGGTGCTTTTTCTCCTTTACCTCTTGAGATAAGACAGCGGCCGGCCCGACATACGATGCGTCCATCTGGATCACAAACTCCTTGGAGAAATTGGGTGCTACCAGCACTGGCTGTTTGCACAGAGCCAGCTTCAGTTCCTGGAAGGCCTTCTCAGCTTCTGGAGACCACTTAGCCATAGCCGACGTTGTCCCTTTAAAGGGACTCTGTCACCTGAATTTGAAGGGATCAATCTTCAGCCATAGAGGCGGGTTTTCGGGTGTTTGATTCACCCTTTCCTTACCCTCCGGCTGCATGCTGGCTGCAATATTGGATTGAAGTTCATTCTCTGTACACGCCTGCACAAGGGCAGAGGGGGGACGATGGCTGCTCAGGAGGAGGCCTGGGAAGTCAATGGATGCGGAGTTTGACCATTACTTGGTGGCATGAAGCCACATGTCCCGAAGCTTCCGCAGAGACAGGATTGACAGCAATGCGCCTTATGGGTCAAAAAGCTGTGTGACACCTCAGGAGCAGGAAGTGGAATTACCGGGAGGAAGAACCGGAACCTGTATGCCAAGCTCCTCCTCCACATGCTGAAATGGGGAGTCCTGGAATTAACTGTCACCCACAAACCAGAGGATGGCACACTGAAGACTCTGCCTGCATTCTCCACCAATTTTAGAGATTTTTACTCACTCAGCTGTTCTTGAGGTAGAAAGTCCATGCAAGATTATTTAACTTCGTAAACTACTCTAGGTGGCAAAATAAAACAGAGCCTTGTCAGGCACAAAGTGAAAAACAAAGTGAAAACAAATAGTAACATAGTAACATAGTAACATAGTTAGTAAGGCCGAAAAAAGACATTTGTCCATCCAGTTCAGCCTATATTCCATCATAATAAATACCCAGATCTACGTCCTTCTACAGAACCTAATAATTGTATGATACAATATTGTTCTGCTCCAGGAAGACATCCAGGCCTCTCTTGAACCCCTCGACTGAGTTCGCCATCACCACCTCCTCAGGCAAGCAATTCCAGATTCTCACTGCCCTAACAGTAAAGAATCCTCTTCTATGTTGGTGGAAAAACCTTCTCTCCTCCAGACGCAAAGAATGCCCCCTTGTGCCCGTCACCTTCCTTGGTATAAACAGATCCTCAGCGAGATATTTGTATTGTCCCCTTATATACTTATACATGGTTATTAGATCGCCCCTCAGTCGTCTTTTTTCTAGACTAAATAATCCTAATTTCGCTAATCTATCTGGGTATTGTAGTTCTCCCATCCCCTTTATTAATTTTGTTGCCCTCCTTTGTACTCTCTCTAGTTCCATTATATCCTTCCTGAGCACCGGTGCCCAAAACTGGACACAGTACTCCATGTGCGGTCTAACTAGGGATTTGTACAGAGGCAGTATAATGCTCTCATCATGTGTATCCAGACCTCTTTTAATGCACCCCATGATCCTGTTTGCCTTGGCAGCTGCTGCCTGGCACTGGCTGCTCCAGGTAAGTTTATCATTAACTAGGATCCCCAAGTCCTTCTCCCTGTCAGATTTACCCAGTGGTTTCCCGTTCAGTGTGTAATGGTGATATTGATTCCCTCTTCCCATGTGTATAACCTTACATTTATCATTGTTAAACCTCATCTGCCACCTTTCAGCCCAAGTTTCCAACTTATCCAGATCCATCTGTAGCAGAATACTATCTTCTCTTGTATTAACTGCTTTACATAGTTTTGTATCATCTGCAAATATCGATATTTTACTGTGTAAACCTTCTACCAGATCATTAATGAATATGTTGAAGAGAACAGGTCCCAATACTGACCCCTGCGGTACCCCACTGGTCACAGCGACCCAGTTAGAGACTATACCATTTATAACCACCCTCTGCTTTCTATCACTAAGCCAGTTACTAACCCATTTACACACATTTTCCCCCAGACCAAGCATTCTCATTTTGTGTACCAACCTCTTGTGCGGCACGGTATCAAACGCTTTGGAAAAATCGAGATATACCACGTCCAATGACTCACCGTGGTCCAGTCTATAGCTTACCTCTTCATAAAAACTGATTAGATTGGTTTGACAGGAGCGATTTCTCATAAACCCATGCTGATATGGAGTTAAACAGTTATTCTCATTGAGATAATCCAGAATAACATCCCTCAGAAACCCTTCAAATATTTTACCAACAATAGAGGTTAGACTTACTGGCCTATAATTTCCAGGTTCACTTTTAGAGCCCTTTTTGAATATTGGCACCACATTTGCTATGCGCCAGTCCTGCGGAACAGACCCTGTCGCTATAGAGTCCCTAAAAATAAGAAATAATGGTTTATCTATTACATTACTTAGTTCTCTTAGTACTCGTGGGTGTATGCCATCCGGACCCGGAGATTTATCTATTTTAATCTTATTTAGCCGGTTTCGCACCTCTTCTTGGGTTAGATTGGTGACCCTTAATATAGGGTTTTCATTGTTTCTTGGGATTTCACCTAGCATTTCATTTTCCACCGTGAATACCGTGGAGAAGAAGGTGTTTAATATGTTAGCTTTTTCCTCGTCATCTACAACCATTCTTTCCTCACTATTTTTTAAGGGGCCTACATTTTCAGTTTTTATTCTTTTACTATTGATATAGTTGAAGAACAGTTTGGGATTAGTTTTACTCTCCTTAGCAATGTGCTTCTCTGTTTCCTTTTTGGCAGCTTTAATTATTTTTTTAGCTAAAGTATTTTTCTCCCTATAGTTTTTTAGAGCTTCAATGGTGCCATCCTGCTTTAGTAGTGCAAATGCTTTCTTTTTACTGTTAATTGCCTGTCTTACTTCTTTGTTTAGCCACATTGGGTTTTTCCTATTTCTAGTCCTTTTATTCCCACAAGGTATAAACCGCTTACACTGCCTATTTAGGATGTTCTTAAACATTTCCCATTTATTATCTGTATTCTCATTTCTGAGGATATTGTCCCAGTCTACCAGATTAAGGGCATCTCTAAGCTGTTCAAACTTTGCCTTCCTAAAGTTCAATGTTTTTGTGACTCCCTGACAAGTCCCCCTAGTGAAAGACAGGTGAAACTGCACAATATTGTGGTCGCTATTTCCTAAATGCCCAACCACCTGCAGATTTGTTATTCTGTCAGGTCTATTAGATAGTATTAGGTCTAAAAGTGCTGCTCCTCTGGTTGGATTCTGCACCAATTGTGAAAGATAATTTTTCTTGGTTATTAGCAGAAACCTGTTGCCTTTATGGGTTTCACAGGTTTCTGTTTCCCAGTTAATATCCGGGTAGTTAAAGTCCCCCATAACCAGGACCTCATTATGGGTTGCAGCTTCATCTATCTGCTTTAGAAGTAGACTTTCCATGCTTTCTGTTATATTTGGGGGTTTGTAACAGACCCCAATGAGAATTTTGTTACCATTTTTCCCTCCATGAATTTCAACCCATATGGACTCGACATCCTCATTCCCTTCGCTAATATCCTCCCTTAAAGTGGACTTTAGACAAGACTTTACATAGAGACAAACCCCTCCTCCTCTCCGATTTTTACGATCCTTTCTAAACAGACTGTAACCCTGTAAGTTAACTGCCCAGTCATAGCTTTCATCTAACCATGTCTCGGTTATTCCCACTATGTCAAAGTTACCTGTAGATATTTCTGCTTCTAGTTCTTCCATCTTGTTTGTCAGGCTTCTGGCGTTTGCGAGCATGCAGTTTAGAGGATTTTGTTTTGTTCCAATCTCCTCACTGTGGATTGTTTTAGAAATGTTCTTACCTCCCTTCTGAGTATGTTTTCCTGGGTCGTCTTTGTTCGAGTCTAATGTTTTTCTTCCCAAAATGTTTTTCCCAAAATGTTTTTCTTCCCCAAATAGACCATATGGTATTGCGGGTCCGCCCGCTCAGGTCAGTGTCTTCAACAACACACACTGGAGGTCTCCTCACCTCCAGCCACAGACCCTGACTGAGAGACTCAGCCTCCATTTAATCTGTCAAGCGATGCCCATGGGGGCTGGGATATGTAAGCGGTCATTTTTACCCATCTCTTATGACCGCTCGTAAAACCCAGCCCTGGAATGGCCAAATAACTCTCTCAGCACTGTATGTGGTGGAGCATGCTTCCAAGCTCACATCACAACAGCTAACAGCCGCAATAAATTGCCGTATTGGCACTTTCTGATAAATAAGTGGGTTTTGGGTTGCCGTTTCGGCACTCGGTCTCTAAAAGGTTCACCATCACTGTCCTAGGTGACTGAAAGAGTTAGAGGAAATTGCAAAACCACTAGCCAGAATCTTTGAAAAATCCTGGAGAACAAGAGAAGTCCCGGAAGATTGGAGAAGGGCAAATGTTGTCCCTATCTTTAAAAAGGGAAAGAAGAAGGAGCCAGGAAATTACAGACCAGTGATCCTTATTTCTATACCAGGAAAGATCCGTGAACATATTATTAAACAGCATGTATGTAAGTACTTGGATAAGAATACGATAATTAACCAGAGCCAGTATGGGATTGTAGCAAATAAGTCATGTCTGACTAATCTAATGGTGAAATCACTGACTGGGTGGATCAGGGAAATGTGGCAGATATAGTATATCTCAACTTCAGCAAAGCTTTTGGCAAAGTATCTCATACTATCCTTATTGGAAAAATAATATGGGATTGACGAGGCTACGGTTAGGTGGATTTATAACTGGATCAGTGATCGTACTCAAAGAGTGGTGATAAATGGCAGCACATCCAATTGGAAGAGTGTTTCAAGTGGTGACCACAAGGCTCTGTCCTGGCCCCAGTGCTTCAAGTGGGAACCACAAGGCTCTGTCTGGGCCCCAGTGTTGTTCAACTTTTTTTATAAATTATCTAGATTAGGGAACTGAAGGTAAACTGATAACATTTGCAGTCGATGTAAACTTGGGAGGGATAGCTAAAGGTACCGTCACACTCAGCGACGCTGCAGCGATATAGACAATGAGCCGACCTAAACTAGATCGCTGGAGCGTCGCTGTTTAGGTCGCTGTAGAGACGTCAAACACAGCAACTCCAGAACGATGCAGGAGCGATCCAGTGACGTAATGGCGACTCACTTCTTGTTCTCGCTGGTTGTTAGCTCCATGTCAAACAGCCAGAGTGTACCGATCCGACACACATCTAGGGGCCCCATGCTCGTTGCTGGCGTCGTTGCTTTTGATGTGAAACCTGACGATACACGCTGACCTGGCGACGAAATAAAGTTCTGGACTTCTAGCTCTGACCAGCGATGGCACAGCAGGATCCAGATCGCTGCTGCGTGCCAAACACAACGAGATCGCTATCCAGGATGCTGCAACGTCACGGATTGTTGTCATTCTCTTTGCAAAGTTGCTGGGTGTGATGGTACCTTTACACTAGAGAAAACAGAGAAAGGATTCAGAAGGATCTAGATAAGCTTGAACAATGGGCAGCGACTAATAGAATGGTATTTAACAGGGACAAATGCAAGATTCTACATCTGGGAAAAAAAAAAAAATTACATCCACAGAATAAGAGGAATAGACCTAAGCAACAGCACGTGTGTTTAAGACTTAAGTATACTAATAAATTGCAGATTGCACAGGAGTCAACAGTGTGATCCAGCAGCAAAAAGGGCAAACACAGTTCTAGGATGTATTAAGAGAAACATAGAGTCTAGATCACGTGAAGTCATTATTGCCCTTTACTCATCCTTGGTCAGGCCTCATCTGGAATACTGTGTCCAGTTCTGGGCTCCACATGTTAAAAAAGACATTGAAAAACTGGAGCAAATTCAGAGAAGAGCGACCAGGATGGTGAGCGGAATGCAAAGTATGTCCTACGAGGAAGGGGTAAAGGATCTTTGAAAGGGAAGACTAAGAGGAGACTTAATAGCTGTCTACAAATATCTCACGGGCCGTCACAGTGTAGAGGGATCATCATTGTTCTCATTTGCACGTGGAAACATGAGAAGCAATGGAAGGAAACTGAAAGGGAGAAGATACAGATTAGATATTAGAAAAAAACTTTTTTAGTGAGGGAGATCAATGAGTGGAACAGGCGGCCACGAGAGGTGGTGAGTTCTCCTTCCATGGAAGTCTTCAAACAGAGGCTGGACAGTCACCTGTCTGAGGTGGTTTTGTGACTCCTTCATTGTGTGGGGGCAATGGACACGATGACTCTGGAGGTCCCTTTCAACTCTAACATTCTAGGTTCTATGAGATCAGCAGTGACAATCACAGGGGTATTCTGCAGATCCCGGCTGTCATGCCAACCAATAGGCGCCCTGCGATCATGTGACGGTGGTGCCAATGGGCGGGTTTTGTGACATGCATCTGGTTTGCATGAGCTAAATGTCGCTGTCAGGGATTAGCAGCAGCATTTAACATGTTAACAACCGGGTGATAGTGGCACATGATGGCTGATCAGCTATCATGCGCCAGAAAAGATGCGGGCTCAGCGATGGAACCCTTAGACATACCAATAACATAACAATAGGTCTTTTGGTTACAGATTCATTTGTACCAGTAGAAGCTTCCTCCGGAGATGAGAAGGTGACAATAAAAGTTCACATTTACTGCAGTAACGACAATGAGCTGAAAACGCAGATAAGTTACCGCAGTAAATGAGGACTTTTCTCTGACCTTCTCTTCGCTGCTGGACTTTCTTCCTGATGAGGCTTTTTTTCTCTGACCATGGCGGCTCCGTGTGATCTTCCTCAGCTGTGGCTGCAGGTGTACGGCTGTGGCTGGTCTGACTCCCCACCACCATTTTCTCCAGTTTTTGCAGATATATTTGCATCTGCTTCTTTAGTCCGGACTCCAGTGTTGGTGCATTAGGGACAGCGATGGGCCCTCGACCATTATAGGGTCAGAACTGTGGCTCTGAAGATGAGGCGCGGCGGACGGGACGTTCTACCCTCAGGTTCCCCTGGCGATGGATGAGATTATTCAGGGGCAGCGGAAGGTTCACTTATAGCCGGGGGTCTGTGGGGCCATGAGAGGCAAAGCCCAGAGTCAGGGAAAGCGCTCAGTGTGGTCCGGTGTGACCACGGCTCTACGGAATGGCAGAAGCAATGGAAAAACCCGCGTGCTCCCCAGATACTTTGTATCCCGGGAGAGATACGTGAAGAAGAGCCTAACCCAGGACGGAAATCCTCTGGACAATCAGTGGCAGGATATTACTGGGAACCCGGCACCCCCAGAAGTGGTGTGAACCAGCAGATAAAAGGTTAATCTGCAGCCGAATTACTGGAGCAGCGGCTACAGGGAAGAAGAAGTTGTGTCCTCCCTGCAGTCACCGGGGCGGCGCAGGGTTGCGCTCAGTGTACAGTGATCACACTGCCATCACTGCATCGTAGTGTGATTGACAGCCTGCATACACCGCACACACGCTGCACACACACTGCACACACACTGCACACACTGCAGACAGACTGCACACACGCTGCACACACACTCCACACACTGCACACATACCCACACACTGCATACACTGCACACACACACTCCACACATACTCACACACTGCAGACACACTGCACACACACACACACACTGTAGACACACTCACGCTCCACACACTGCACACACACACTCCACACACTGCAGACACACTGCACACACGCTGCACACACTGCACACACTGCACACATACCCACACACTGCAGACACGCTGCACACACACACACTGTAGACACACTCACGCTCCACACACTACACACATACCCACACACTGCAGACACACTGCACACACGCTGCACACATACCCACACACTGCACACACGCTGCACACACTCCACACACTGCACACATACCCACACACTGCAGACACGCTGCACACACACACACTGTAGACTGTTGTGAGTTCTGTTTTTGGGCTCCCTCTGGTGGTTACTGATGGTACTGGGTGACTTGTCTTTCCTGGGTTTCTGGGTTCCACCTGTTCCATCAGCATATGGGAGTTTCCTATTTAACCTGGCTTTGCTGGCATTTCCTCGCCGGTTATCAATGTATCCAGTGTGTCTTGTTACCTCTGCTCCCTGCTCCTAGAACCTTCTGGACAAGCTAAGTTTGGATTTTCCTGTTTTGTGTTTTGCTTAATTTGGGTTTTAGTCCAGCCTGCAGATATGTGATTCTCTGCTGCTGGTTGCTCTAGTGGGCTGAAATTGCTTTTCATGTACCATGAGTTGGCACATGAGTTCAAGTAATTTCAGGATGGTTTTTTGAAGGGTTTTTCGCTGACCGCGCAGTTCACTTTTGTATCCTCTGCTATCTAGCTTTAGCGGGCCTCATTTTGCTGAAACTGTTTTCATACTACGTATGTGCTTTCCTCTCATTTCACCGTCATTATATGTGGGGGGCTGCTATTTGCTGTGGGGTATTTCTCTGGAGGCAAGAGAGGTCTGTGTTTCTTCTGATAGGGGAAGTTAGATCTTCGGCTGGAGCGAGACGTCTAGGATCATCGTAGGCACGTTCCCCGGCTACTTTTATTTGTGTGTTAGGTTTAGGGTCGCGGTCAGCTCAGGTTCCATCGCCCTAGAGCTTGTTTGTATCTGTGCTTGTCATTTTTGTGATCCCCTGCCATTGGGATCATGACAGTATAACCGGCCCACAAAGTGTTAATTGTATTGGCTGAAGTAGGAGGATAAGTAGTCTGAGGAAGTTTTTTTTTTTTTTTTTTTTTTTTTTCCCCTTTCCCTCAGAGTTTGCTGCCTAGCCTTATTGCAGCCTGGCTACTTCCTCCTCCTCTTAATCTTTGAATGGCTCTGATCTCAGCTGTTTATCATGGACGTCCAGAGTTTGGCTTCCAGCCTGAATAATCTTGCCGCTAAGGTTCAAGATATACAGGATTTTGTTGTACATGCTCCTATGTCTGAACCTAGAATTCCTGTCCCAGAGTTTTTTTCTGGAGATAGATCTCGTTTTCTGAATTTTAGGAACAATTGCAAGTTGTTTCTTTCTTTGAAATCTCGCTCCTCTGGAGACCCTGCTCAGCAAGTCAAGATAATTATATCTTTCCTGCGGGGTGACCCTCAGGATTGGGCATTTGCATTGGCACCAGGGGACGTTGCGTTGCTTAATGCGGATGCGTTTTTTCTGGCATTGGGTTTGCTCTATGAGGAACCTAACCAAGAGATTCAGGCTGAAAAAGCTTTGTTGGCCCTCTCTCAGGGGCAAGATGAAGCAGAAATTTATTGTCAAAAATTTCGGAAGTGGTCGGTACTTACTCAGTGGAATGAGTGCGCTCTGGCTGCAAAGTTTAGAGATGGCCTTTCTGAGGCCATTAAAAATGTTATGGTGGGGTTCCCGGAGCGTGCTGGTCTGAATGAGTCTATGACTATGGCTGTTCAGATTGATCGGCGTTTACGGGAGCGCAAACCTGTGCATCATTTGGCGGTGTCGTCTGAACCGTCACCTGAGATAATGCAATGTGATAGAATTCAGTCCAGAAGTGAACGGCAAAAGTATAGGCGGAAAAAAGGGTTGTGCTTTTATTGTGGTGATTCAGCTCATGTTATATCAGCATGCTCTAAACGCACAAAAAAGGTTGATAAGTCTGTTGCCATTAGTACTTTACAGTCTAAGTTCATTCTGTCTGTGACTCTGATTTGTTCATTATCATCCATTTCCGTCGATGCCTATGTGGATTCAGGCACTGCCCTGAGTCTTATGGATTGGTCATTTGCCAATCGCTGTGGGTTTAGTCTGGAGCCTCTGGAAGTCCCTATTCCTTTGAAGGGAATTGACTCTACACCTTTGGCTATGAATAAACCTCAGTACTGTACACAAGTGACCATGCGTATGACTCCCGTTCATCAGAAGGTGATTCGCTTCCTGGTACTGTATAATTTGCATGATGTTCTAGTACTTGGTCTGCCATGGTTACAAACTCATAATCCAGTCCTTGACTGGAAATCAATGTCTGTGTTAAGCTGGGGTTGTCAGGGGGTTCATGATGATGCACCTCCGATTTCTATCGCTTCATCTACTCCTTCTGAGATTCCTGTGTTTTTGTCTGACTATCGGGATGTTTTTGAGGAGCCTAAGCTCAGTTCGCTTCCTCCTCACAGGGATTGCGATTGTGCTATAAATTTAATTCCAGGCAGTAAATTTCCTAAAGGTCGTTTGTTCAATCTGTCAGTGCCAGAGCATACTGCTATGCGGGATTATGTTAAGGAGTCCTTGGAAAAGGGACATATCCGTCCATCTTTGTCCCCTTTGGGAGCAGGTTTTTTTTTCGTGGCCAACAAAGATGGTTCCTTGAGGCCTTGTATAGATTATCGTCTTTTGAATAAGATTACCGTAAAATATCAGTATCCTTTGCCTTTGTTGACTGATTTGTTTGCTCGCATTAAGGGGGCTAAATGGTTCACTAAGATTGATCTTCGGGGTGCGTATAATCTTATACGAATAAAGCAAGGTGATGAGTGGAAAACCGCATTTAATACGCCTGAGGGCCATTTTGAGTATTTGGTAATGCCTTTTGGACTTTCTAATGCTCCTTCAGTCTTCCAGTCCTTTATGCACGATATTTTCCGTGAATATCTGGATAAATTTATGATTGTGTATTTGGATGATATTTTGTTTTTTTCTGATGACTGGGAGTCTCATGTTCAGCAGGTCAGGAAGGTGTTTCAGGTCCTGCGGGCCAATTCCTTGTTTGTAAAAGGCTCAAAGTGTCTCTTTGGAGTCCAGAAGATTTCTTTTTTGGGGTATATTTTTTCCCCTTCTACTATTGAGATGGATCCCGTCAAGGTTCAGGCTATTTGTGACTGGACGCAGCCTACATCTCTTAAGAGTCTACAGAAGTTCTTGGGCTTTGCTAATTTCTATCGTCGTTTTATAACTAATTTTTCTAGTGTTGTTAAGCCTTTGACGGATTTGACTAAGAAGGGTGCTGATGTTGCTAATTGGTCTCCTGCGGCTGTGGAGGCCTTTCAGGAACTTAAGCGCCGGTTTTCTTCTGCTCCTGTGTTGCGTCAGCCAGATGTTTCGCTCCCTTTTCAGGTTGAGGTTGATGCTTCCGAGATTGGAGCGGGGGCGGTTTTGTCACAGAGAAGCTCCGATGGCTCAGTGATGAAGCCATGCGCGTTTTTTTCTAGAAAGTTTTCGCCGGCTGAGCGGAATTATGATGTTGGTAATCGGGAACTTTTGGCCATGAAGTGGGCATTTGAGGAGTGGCGTCATTGGCTAGAGGGTGCTAGACATCGTGTGGTGGTCTTGACTGATCACAAAAATTTGATTTACCTTGAGTCTGCCAGGCGTCTGAATCCTAGACAGGCTCGTTGGTCACTGTTTTTCTCTCGTTTCAATTTTGTGGTTTCATACCTGCCAGGTTCAAAGAATGTGAAGGCGGATGCTCTTTCTAGGAGTTTTGTGCCTGACTCCCTTGGAAATTCTGAGCCCTCTGGTATCCCTAGGGATGGGGTGATTTTGTCTGCTGTCTCCCCAGACTTGCGACGTGCTTTGCAGGAGTTTCAGGCGGGTAAACCTGATCGTTGTCCGCCTGAGAGACTGTTTGTTCCGGATAATTGGACCAGTAGAGTCATCTCCGAGGTCCATTCTTCTGCGTTGGCAGGTCATCCTGGAATATTTGGTACTAGAGACTTGGTGGCCAGGTCTTTTTGGTGGCCTTCCTTGTCGAGGGATGTGCGTTCTTTTGTGCAGTCTTGTGAGGTTTGCGCTCGGGCTAAGCCTTGCTGTTCTCGGGCCAGTGGATTGTTGTCACCTTTGCCTATCCCGAAGAGGCCTTGGACGCACATTTCCATGGACTTTATTTCGGATCTCCCTGTCTCTCAAAAAATGTCCGTCATCTGGGTTGTGTGTGATCGCTTTTCTAAAATGGTTCATCTGGTACCCTTGCCTAAGTTGCCTTCCTCCTCTGAGTTGGTCCCTCTGTTTTTTCAGAATGTGGTTCGTTTGCATGGGATTCCTGAGAACATCGTTTCTGACAGGGGATCCCAGTTTGTGTCTAGATTTTGGCGGACGTTCTGTGCTAAGATGGGCATTGATTTGTCCTTTTCGTCTGCATTCCATCCTCAGACGAATGGCCAGACTGAACGAACTAATCAGACCTTGGAAACTTATTTAAGGTGTTTTGTTTCTGCTGATCAGGATGACTGGGTTACCTTTTTGCCGCTGGCCGAGTTTGCCCTTAATAATCGGGCTAGTTCTGCTACCTTGGTTTCTCCTTTCTTTTGTAATTCGGGGTTTCATCCTCGTTTTTCCTCTGGTCAGGTGGAACCTTCTGATTGTCCTGGAGTGGACATGGTGGTGGATAGGTTGCATCGGATTTGGAGTCATGTGGTGGACAATTTGAAGTTGTCCCAGGAGAAGGCTCAGCAGTTTGCTAATCGCCGTCGCCTCGTGGGTCCTCGACTTCTTGTTGGTGACTTGGTGTGGTTGTCTTCTCGTTTTGTTCCTATGAAGGTTTCTTCTCCTAAGTTCAAGCCTCGGTTCATCGGTCCCTATAGGATCTTGGAAATTCTTAACCCTGTGTCGTTTCGTTTGGATCTCCCGGCATCGTTTGCTATTCATAATGTGTTCCATCGGTCGTTGTTGCGGAAGTATGAGGTACCTGTTGTTCCTTCGCTTGAGCCTCCTGCTCCAGTGCTGGTGGAGGGAGAATTGGAGTATGTTATGGAGAAGATCTTGGATTCTCGTGTTTCCAGACGGAAACTCCAGTATTTGGTCAAGTGGAAGGGTTATGGTCAGGAGGATAATTCTTGGGTGGTTGCCTCGGATGTTCATGCTGATGATTTGGTTCGCGCTTTTCATAGGGCTCATCCTGGTCGCCCTGGTGGTTCTCGTGAGGGTTCGGTGACCCCTCCTCAAGGGGGGGGTACTGTTGTGAGTTCTGTTTTTGGGCTCCCTCTGGTGGTTACTGATGGTACTGGGTGACTTGTCTTTCCTGGGTTTCTGGGTTCCACCTGTTCCATCAGCATATGGGAGTTTCCTATTTAACCTGGCTTTGCTGGCATTTCCTCGCCGGTTATCAATGTATCCAGTGTGTCTTGTTACCTCTGCTCCCTGCTCCTAGAACCTTCTGGACAAGCTAAGTTTGGATTTTCCTGTTTTGTGTTTTGCTTAATTTGGGTTTTAGTCCAGCCTGCAGATATGTGATTCTCTGCTGCTGGTTGCTCTAGTGGGCTGAAATTGCTTTTCATGTACCATGAGTTGGCACATGAGTTCAAGTAATTTCAGGATGTTTTTTTGAAGGGTTTTTCGCTGACCGCGCAGTTCACTTTTGTATCCTCTGCTATCTAGCTTTAGCGGGCCTCATTTTGCTGAAACTGTTTTCATACTACGTATGTGCTTTCCTCTCATTTCACCGTCATTATATGTGGGGGGCTGCTATTTGCTGTGGGGTATTTCTCTGGAGGCAAGAGAGGTCTGTGTTTCTTCTGATAGGGGAAGTTAGATCTTCGGCTGGAGCGAGACGTCTAGGATCATCGTAGGCACGTTCCCCGGCTACTTTTATTTGTGTGTTAGGTTTAGGGTCGCGGTCAGCTCAGGTTCCATCGCCCTAGAGCTTGTTTGTATCTGTGCTTGTCATTTTTGTGATCCCCTGCCATTGGGATCATGACAGTATAACCGGCCCACAAAGTGTTAATTGTATTGGCTGAAGTAGGAGGATAAGTAGTCTGAGGAAGTTTTTTTTTTTTTTTTTTTTTCCCCTTTCCCTCAGAGTTTGCTGCCTAGCCTTATTGCAGCCTGGCTACTTCCTCCTCCTCTTAATCTTTGAATGGCTCTGATCTCAGCTGTTTATCATGGACGTCCAGAGTTTGGCTTCCAGCCTGAATAATCTTGCCGCTAAGGTTCAAGATATACAGGATTTTGTTGCACATGCTCCTATGTCTGAACCTAGAATTCCTGTCCCAGAGTTTTTTTCTGGAGATAGATCTCGTTTTCTGAATTTTAGGAACAATTGCAAGTTGTTTCTTTCTTTGAAATCTCGCTCCTCTGGAGACCCTGCTCAGCAAGTCAAGATAATTATATCTTTCCTGCGGGGTGACCCTCAGGATTGGGCATTTGCATTGGCACCAGGGGACGTTGCGTTGCTTAATGCGGATGCGTTTTTTCTGGCATTGGGTTTGCTCTATGAGGAACCTAACCAAGAGATTCAGGCTGAAAAAGCTTTGTTGGCCCTCTCTCAGGGGCAAGATGAAGCAGAAATTTATTGTCAAAAATTTCGGAAGTGGTCGGTACTTACTCAGTGGAATGAGTGCGCTCTGGCTGCAAAGTTTAGAGATGGCCTTTCTGAGGCCATTAAAAATGTTATGGTGGGGTTCCCGGCGCCTGCTGGTCTGAATGAGTCTATGACTATGGCTGTTCAGATTGATCGGCGTTTACGGGAGCGCAAACCTGTGCATCATTTGGCGGTGTCGTCTGAACCGTCACCTGAGATAATGCAATGTGATAGAATTCAGTCCAGAAGTGAACGGCAAAAGTATAGGCGGAAAAAAGGGTTGTGCTTTTATTGTGGTGATTCAGCTCATGTTATATCAGCATGCTCTAAACGCACAAAAAAGGTTGATAAGTCTGTTGCCATTAGTACTTTACAGTCTAAGTTCATTCTGTCTGTGACTCTGATTTGTTCATTATCATCCATTTCCGTCGATGCCTATGTGGATTCAGGCACTGCCCTGAGTCTTATGGATTGGTCATTTGCCAATCGCTGTGGGTTTAGTCTGGAGCCTCTGGAAGTCCCTATTCCTTTGAAGGGAATTGACTCTACACCTTTGGCTATGAATAAACCTCAGTACTGTACACAAGTGACCATGCGTATGACTCCCGTTCATCAGGAGGTGATTCGCTTCCTGGTACTGTATAATTTGCATGATGTTCTAGTACTTGGTCTGCCATGGTTACAAACTCATAATCCAGTCCTTGACTGGAAATCAATGTCTGTGTTAAGCTGGGGTTGTCAGGGGGTTCATGATGATGCACCTCCGATTTCTATCGCTTCATCTACTCCTTCTGAGATTCCTGTGTTTTTGTCTGACTATCGGGATGTTTTTGAGGAGCCTAAGCTCAGTTCGCTTCCTCCTCACAGGGATTGCGATTGTGCTATAAATTTAATTCCAGGCAGTAAATTTCCTAAAGGTCGTTTGTTCAATCTGTCAGTGCCAGAGCATACTGCTATGCGGGATTATGTTAAGGAGTCCTTGGAAAAGGGACATATCCGTCCATCTTTGTCCCCTTTGGGAGCAGGTTTTTTTTTCGTGGCCAAAAAAGATGGTTCCTTGAGGCCTTGTATAGATTATCGTCTTTTGAATAAGATTACCGTAAAATATCAGTATCCTTTGCCTTTGTTGACTGATTTGTTTGCTCGCATTAAGGGGGCTAAATGGTTCACTAAGATTGATCTTCGGGGTGCGTATAATCTTATACGAATAAAGCAAGGTGATGAGTGGAAAACCGCATTTAATACGCCTGAGGGCCATTTTGAGTATTTGGTAATGCCTTTTGGACTTTCTAATGCTCCTTCAGTCTTCCAGTCCTTTATGCACGATATTTTCCGTGAATATCTGGATAAATTTATGATTGTGTATTTGGATGATATTTTGTTTTTTTCTGATGACTGGGAGTCTCATGTTCAGCAGGTCAGGAAGGTGTTTCAGGTCCTGCGGGCCAATTCCTTGTTTGTAAAAGGCTCAAAGTGTCTCTTTGGAGTCCAGAAGATTTCTTTTTTGGGGTATATTTTTTCCCCTTCTACTATTGAGATGGATCCCGTCAAGGTTCAGGCTATTTGTGACTGGACGCAGCCTACATCTCTTAAGAGTCTACAGAAGTTCTTGGGCTTTGCTAATTTCTATCGTCGTTTTATAACTAATTTTTCTAGTGTTGTTAAGCCTTTGACGGATTTGACTAAGAAGGGTGCTGATGTTGCTAATTGGTCTCCTGCGGCTGTGGAGGCCTTTCAGGAACTTAAGCGCCGGTTTTCTTCTGCTCCTGTGTTGCGTCAGCCAGATGTTTCGCTCCCTTTTCAGGTTGAGGTTGATGCTTCCGAGATTGGAGCGGGGGCGGTTTTGTCACAGAGAAGCTCCGATGGCTCAGTGATGAAGCCATGCGCGTTTTTTTCTAGAAAGTTTTCGCCGGCTGAGCGGAATTATGATGTTGGTAATCGGGAACTTTTGGCCATGAAGTGGGCATTTGAGGAGTGGCGTCATTGGCTAGAGGGTGCTAGACATCGTGTGGTGGTCTTGACTGATCACAAAAATTTGATTTACCTTGAGTCTGCCAGGCGTCTGAATCCTAGACAGGCTCGTTGGTCACTGTTTTTCTCTCGTTTCAATTTTGTGGTTTCATACCTGCCAGGTTCAAAGAATGTGAAGGCGGATGCTCTTTCTAGGAGTTTTGTGCCTGACTCCCTTGGAAATTCTGAGCCCTCTGGTATCCCTAGGGATGGGGTGATTTTGTCTGCTGTCTCCCCAGACTTGCGACGTGCTTTGCAGGAGTTTCAGGCGGGTAAACCTGATCGTTGTCCGCCTGAGAGACTGTTTGTTCCGGATAATTGGACCAGTAGAGTCATCTCCGAGGTCCATTCTTCTGCGTTGGCAGGTCATCCTGGAATATTTGGTACTAGAGACTTGGTGGCCAGGTCTTTTTGGTGGCCTTCCTTGTCGAGGGATGTGCGTTCTTTTGTGCAGTCTTGTGAGGTTTGCGCTCGGGCTAAGCCTTGCTGTTCTCGGGCCAGTGGATTGTTGTCACCTTTGCCTATCCCGAAGAGGCCTTGGACGCACATTTCCATGGACTTTATTTCGGATCTCCCTGTCTCTCAAAAAATGTCCGTCATCTGGGTTGTGTGTGATCGCTTTTCTAAAATGGTTCATCTGGTACCCTTGCCTAAGTTGCCTTCCTCCTCTGAGTTGGTCCCTCTGTTTTTTCAGAATGTGGTTCGTTTGCATGGGATTCCTGAGAACATCGTTTCTGACAGGGGATCCCAGTTTGTGTCTAGATTTTGGCGGACGTTCTGTGCTAAGATGGGCATTGATTTGTCCTTTTCGTCTGCATTCCATCCTCAGACGAATGGCCAGACTGAACGAACTAATCAGACCTTGGAAACTTATTTAAGGTGTTTTGTTTCTGCTGATCAGGATGACTGGGTTACCTTTTTGCCGCTGGCCGAGTTTGCCCTTAATAATCGGGCTAGTTCTGCTACCTTGGTTTCTCCTTTCTTTTGTAATTCGGGGTTTCATCCTCGTTTTTCCTCTGGTCAGGTGGAACCTTCTGATTGTCCTGGAGTGGACATGGTGGTGGATAGGTTGCATCGGATTTGGAGTCATGTGGTGGACAATTTGAAGTTGTCCCAGGAGAAGGCTCAGCAGTTTGCTAATCGCCGTCGCCTCGTGGGTCCTCGACTTCTTGTTGGTGACTTGGTGTGGTTGTCTTCTCGTTTTGTTCCTATGAAGGTTTCTTCTCCTAAGTTCAAGCCTCGGTTCATCGGTCCCTATAGGATCTTGGAAATTCTTAACCCTGTGTCGTTTCGTTTGGATCTCCCGGCATCGTTTGCTATTCATAATGTGTTCCATCGGTCGTTGTTGCGGAAGTATGAGGTACCTGTTGTTCCTTCGCTTGAGCCTCCTGCTCCAGTGCTGGTGGAGGGAGAATTGGAGTATGTTGTGGAGAAGATCTTGGATTCTCGTGTTTCCAGACGGAAACTCCAGTATTTGGTCAAGTGGAAGGGTTATGGTCAGGAGGATAATTCTTGGGTGGTTGCCTCGGATGTTCATGCTGATGATTTGGTTCGCGCTTTTCATAGGGCTCATCCTGGTCGCCCTGGTGGTTCTCGTGAGGGTTCGGTGACCCCTCCTCAAGGGGGGGTACTGTTGTGAGTTCTGTTTTTGGGCTCCCTCTGGTGGTTACTGATGGTACTGGGTGACTTGTCTTTCCTGGGTTTCTGGGCTCCACCTGTTCCATCAGCATATGGGAGTTTCCTATTTAACCTGGCTTTGCTGGCATTTCCTCGCCGGTTATCAATGTATCCAGTGTGTCTTGTTACCTCTGCTCCCTGCTCCTAGAACCTTCTGGACAAGCTAAGTTTGGATTTTCCTGTTTTGTGTTTTGCTTAATTTGGGTTTTAGTCCAGCCTGCAGATATGTGATTCTCTGCTGCTGGTTGCTCTAGTGGGCTGAAATTGCTTTTCATGTACCATGAGTTGGCACATGAGTTCAAGTAATTTCAGGATGGTTTTTTGAAGGGTTTTTCGCTGACCGCGCAGTTCACTTTTGTATCCTCTGCTATCTAGCTTTAGCGGGCCTCATTTTGCTGAAACTGTTTTCATACTACGTATGTGCTTTCCTCTCATTTCACCGTCATTATATGTGGGGGGCTGCTATTTGCTGTGGGGTATTTCTCTGGAGGCAAGAGAGGTCTGTGTTTCTTCTGATAGGGGAAGTTAGATCTTCGGCTGGAGCGAGACGTCTAGGATCATCGTAGGCACGTTCCCCGGCTACTTTTATTTGTGTGTTAGGTTTAGGGTCGCGGTCAGCTCAGGTTCCATCGCCCTAGAGCTTGTTTGTATCTGTGCTTGTCATTTTTGTGATCCCCTGCCATTGGGATCATGACAGTAGACACACTCACGCTCCACACACTACACACATACCCACACACTGCAGACACGCTGCACACACGCTGCAGACACACACACTGTAGACACACTCACGCTCCACACACTGTGCACATGCCCACACACTGCACACACGCTGCACACATACCCACACACTGCACACACGCTGCACACACTCCACACACTGCACACATACCCACACACTGCAGACACGCTGCACACACACACACTGTAGACACACTCACGCTCCACACACTACACACATACCCACACACTGCAGACACGCTGCACACACGCTGCAGACACACACACTGTAGACACACTCACGCTCCACACACTGCGCACATACCCACACACTGCAGACACAGTGCAGACACTCACACACTAAAGATACACTGTACACACACTCCACACACTGCACACATACCCACACACTGCAGACACACTGCACACACGCTGCACACACACACACTGTAGACACACTCACGCTCCACACACTGCGCACATACCCACACACTGCAGACACAGAGCAAACACTCACACACTAAAGATACACTGCACACACACTCCACACACTGCACACATACCCACACACTGCAGACACACTGCACACACGCTGCACACATACCCACACACTGCACACACGCTGCACACACTCCACACACTGCACACATACCCACACACTGCAGACACGCTGCACACACACACACTGTAGACTGTTGTGAGTTCTGTTTTTGGGCTCCCTCTGGTGGTTACTGATGGTACTGGGTGACTTGTCTTTCCTGGGTTTCTGGGTTCCACCTGTTCCATCAGCATATGGGAGTTTCCTATTTAACCTGGCTTTGCTGGCATTTCCTCGCCGGTTATCAATGTATCCAGTGTGTCTTGTTACCTCTGCTCCCTGCTCCTAGAACCTTCTGGACAAGCTAAGTTTGGATTTTCCTGTTTTGTGTTTTGCTTAATTTGGGTTTTAGTCCAGCCTGCAGATATGTGATTCTCTGCTGCTGGTTGCTCTAGTGGGCTGAAATTGCTTTTCATGTACCATGAGTTGGCACATGAGTTCAAGTAATTTCAGGATGGTTTTTTGAAGGGTTTTTCGCTGACCGCGCAGTTCACTTTTGTATCCTCTGCTATCTAGCTTTAGCGGGCCTCATTTTGCTGAAACTGTTTTCATACTACGTATGTGCTTTCCTCTCATTTCACCGTCATTATATGTGGGGGGCTGCTATTTGCTGTGGGGTATTTCTCTGGAGGCAAGAGAGGTCTGTGTTTCTTCTGATAGGGGAAGTTAGATCTTCGGCTGGAGCGAGACGTCTAGGATCATCGTAGGCACGTTCCCCGGCTACTTTTATTTGTGTGTTAGGTTTAGGGTCGCGGTCAGCTCAGGTTCCATCGCCCTAGAGCTTGTTTGTATCTGTGCTTGTCATTTTTGTGATCCCCTGCCATTGGGATCATGACAGTAGACACACTCACGCTCCACACACTACACACATACCCACACACTGCAGACACGCTGCACACACGCTGCAGACACACACACTGTAGACACACTCACGCTCCACACACTGTGCACATGCCCACACACTGCACACACGCTGCACACATACCCACACACTGCACACACGCTGCACACACTCCACACACTGCACACATACCCACACACTGCAGACACGCTGCACACACACACACTGTAGACACACTCACGCTCCACACACTACACACATACCCACACACTGCAGACACGCTGCACACACGCTGCAGACACACACACTGTAGACACACTCACGCTCCACACACTGCGCACATACCCACACACTGCAGACACAGTGCAGACACTCACACACTAAAGATACACTGTACACACACTCCACACACTGCACACATACCCACACACTGCAGACACACTGCACACACGCTGCACACACACACACTGTAGACACACTCACGCTCCACACACTGCGCACATACCCACACACTGCAGACACAGAGCAAACACTCACACACTAAAGATACACTGCACACACACTCCACACACTGCACACATACCCACACACTGCAGACACACTGCACACACGCTGCACACACACACACTGTAGACACACTCACGCTGCACACACTGCAGAGCAGGCTGTCAATCAAACTGCCAGGGAGCGACTACAGCCGCAATCACAGTATGCTCAGCAGTGACTGCTCCCGGCATCACCCCGATGACTGGAAGTGAGTGGCTGCAGGGAGGACAGAACTTCTTCTCCCTGTAGCTGCTGCTCCAGTAATGCGGCTGCACAGGATTTCTCCACTGTTTACCTGCATTTCTATATGTGACATAACAACTTTCAGACTCGGGAACTTTTTGTGTTTTACACTTTCATTTTTCGAAATCCAATGCAAATAATTGTTAATAAAACACATTTCTACTATTCTTTATTGCTTTTGTTTTTACGGCATTATCTGTGGGGTAAAATCACCTGGAGACCGGATTTTTCGGGTCAGTGCAGTGACGGTGACACCAAACTTGTGCAGTTTTTGTCACTTACATTGTGACATAGTGACTTATTTTTTTTTGCTCTCTGACATTTCTATTGATTGATAATATCCCTTCCGGCTAAATACGATGTTTTCATTACATTTTGTTGTAGATTTTGTGGGAAGTGCAGCGACCGATAGTGGCAATTATGACGTTTTGAACTTTTCTTTTTTTTCTTTGCAGCGTTTAATGTATGGTTTCATCTATTTTTTATTTCAACAGATCAGACTATTTTGGCCACAGTGACAAAGGGAAATCACGATTCTCCTGTAGATCTCAGCCTGAGCTTCACAGGAACACCGAGATTGCAGATGGACCCCGAATGCCTTAGTAAGCCATGAATTCTCCGCCATCTCCTCGCAGGGAGCCCATAGCAGCCTGGAGTCAGTTAGTGTAAGTGCTGCTGTCAGACATTGGCAGTGCTATTTAAGTGGTTAAACATCAGTCATGTCCAAAAGGTTCGGGAAGGACTCAGATTTTGATTTTCACACAATTTGCTGCTTCAGTAACCCCCGGATAAGGCACGGAGGGTCCAAAAGGAGGGGGCCATGACCGGGCAGGTTGCAAGTGACAGATATATTTGGGGGTTAGGAAAAGGCAGTGGGACGGCAGGGGTAAGCAGGGGTGGGGGGGAGAAGTAGTAGGGGATTGATCAAAGGGGAAGTGACTTAGGACGAGTGAAAGGGGGGCACACGGGCTTAAAAAGGACGCAGGGAGCCATGACCCTCTTTCGCTCAGGACGTCCGGACATCAAGCCCCACCCACCCATCCCAGAGGAAAAGAAGGAAGACCGGGTCGCAGTAGCAGATGAACCGATCGGACGAGGACATGAACGATACTTACACAAAACTACTTATTTGGCAGTTACCTTTAAGCCCAGGGGAAGGGCAGTCCATCGCCATGGTTCCCTGGAGGTTTCCCCCACAGGGGTTTTTTCCTCTCCTGACTGGTGGCAGATAGCTATTCGTGAGCACGAGGTTCTGTTACATCTTTGTTATGATGATTTGAGCGTTGGTGGGTCCTTGAAGCTGGCAAAAAAGTTCGGTAAAGGGGGGATTCTTGCATTGCGGGACCCCCCCTACCGTGGATAGTTACTTTGTTGGTGGTCTGGTGATACCTGGGTGATACCCGACGAGGCAGGTCGGGGTCACGTTATCGTGGGACCCGGAGGGCCACCTGATGTTGGAGGTCGGGTGCACGGTACCGATGGGTGGGTACCCGACGATGGAAGTCGGGTACAGGCTAACTTTGTGGAGGCAACCTCTCCCCTCAACTCATGGTGCTTCCGAGCATGGAAAAAATGCGGCTGGAAGTAAGGCTGAGAGGGAAGAGGCAGTGCTGACGGGATAATCACCAGACCAGGATCGGGTTAGTTTTGAGGGCCTCACCAAGGGTCTTTTTTATTATTATCAATAATAAATTGGCTGCTGTGGCCATTATTATCCAAAAATACTGGTGTGGTGTGGTTATTCAAGAGAGGTTTGGGGAGTCATGGGGAGTCAACCGTGCCAAGGTCAAGTGTTTAGAGCAGCAATTTGCATTAACTCCAGATTATTATGAAGAGCGATCAGATGAATCACAAAAAACTGTAAAATCGTAATCACGAAATCCCCAATTTGCGATTAATTTCAGCCCTGTAACAAAATGGCCTGATTATATCATATCGATGATCATCTCATTTGCCCAGGAGAAAGTGTTAACAAGAACAAGGCAGCTGATATCATTCTGTCATGATGATCAATTAATGTGGAGGCTTTGTGGCACCACAAAAACCGAGATGTGCTAGCACTGTTTCCAGAGGATTCAGCTACAGGATTTGTCCAGCACCATTGCAGAGCTTGCTCAGGAATGGCAGCAGGCAGGAATCAGTGCATCTGCACACAATGAGGTCAAGGCTTGGGGAGTGTGGCCTGTTGTCAAGAAAGGCAGAAAAAGTCATTTCTCTCCAAGAAAAGCATCAAAGACAGCCTGACAATCTACAGCTGAGAAAATGGACTGAAGAGGACGGAGGAAAAAAGATTTTCTGTGATGAACAACACTTCAGAGTATATGAAACGTCTGGAAGAATGATTGTCAAAATTCTGCTGGTGCAGTCACTGTGTACATACATTACATTACTGATCCTGAGTTACATCCTGTATTATCCTCCAAAGCTGCACTCAGTATTCTGCTGGTGCAGTCACTGTGTACATACATTACATTACTGATCCTGAGTTACATCCTGTATTATACCCCAGAGCTGCACTCACTATTCTGCTGGTGCAGTCACTGTGTACATACATTACTGATCCTGAGTTACATCCTGTATTATACTCCAGAGCTGCACTCACTATTCTGCTGGTGCAGTCACTGTGTACATACATTACATTACTGATCCTGAGTTACATCCTGTATTATACCCCAGAGCTGCACTCACTATTCTGCTGGTGCAGTCACTGTGTACATACATAACATTACTGATCCTGAGTTACATCCTGTATTATACTCCAGAGCTGCACTCACTATTCTGCTGGTGCAGTCACTGTGTACATACATTACATCACTGATCCTGAGTTACATCCTGTATTATACTCCAGAGCTGCACTCACTATTCTGCTGGTGCAGTCAGTGTACATACATAACATTACTGATCCTGAGTTACATCCTATATTATACTCCAGAGCTGCACTCACTATTCTGCTGGTGCAGTCACTGTGTACATACATTACATTACTGATCCTGAGTTACATCCTGTATTATATACCAGAGCTGCACTCACTATTGTGCTGATGCAGTCACTGTGTACATACATTACATCACTGATCCTGATTAACATCCTTTATTATACCCCAGAGCTGCACTCACTATTCTGCTGGTGCAGTCACTGTGTACATACATTACATTACTGATCCTGAATTACATCCTGTATTATACCCCAGAGCTGCACTCACTATTCTGCTGGTGCAGTCACTGTGTACATACATTACATCACTGATCCTGATTAACATCCTGTATTATACCCCAGAGCTGCACTCACTATTCTGCTGGTGTAGTCACTGTGTACATACATAACATTACTGATCCTGAGTTACATCCTATATTATACTCCAGAGCTGCACTCACTATTCTGCTGGTGCAGTCACTGTGTACATACATTACATTACTGATCCTGGGTTACATCCTGTATTATACTCCAGAGCTGCACTCACTATTCTGCTGGTGCAGTCACTGTGTACATACATTACATCACTGATCCTGAATTACATCCTGTATTATACCCCAGAGCTGCACTCACTATTCTGCTGGTGCAGTCACTGTGTACATACATTACATCACTGATCCTGAATTACATCCTGTATTATACTCCAGAGCTGAACTCACTATTCTGCTGGTGCAGTCACTGTGTACATACATTACATTACTGATCCTGAGTTACCTCCTGTATTATACTCCAGAGCTGCACTCACTTTTCTGCTGGTGCAGTCACTGTGTACATACATTACATTACTGATCCTGAGTTGCATCCTGTACTATACTGCAGAGCTGCACTCACTATTCTGCTAATGCAGTCACTATGTACATACATTACATTACTGATCCTGAGTTACATCCTGTATTATACTCCAGAGCTGCACTCACTATTCTGCTGGTGCAGTCATTGTGTACATACATTACATTACTGATCCTGAGTTACATCCTGTATTATACTCCAGAGCTGCACTCACTATTCTGCTGGTGCAGTCACTGTGTACATACATTACATCACTGATCCTGATTACCATCCTGTATTATACCCCAGAGCTGCACTCACTATTCTGCTGGTGCAGTCACTGTGTACATACATTACATTACTGATCCTGAGTTACATCCTGTGTTATACCCCAGAGCTGCACTCACTATTCTGCTGGTGCAGTCACTGTGCACATACATTACATTACTGATCCTGGGTTACATCCTGTATTATACTCCAGAGCTGCACTCACTATTCTGCTGGTGCAGTCACTGTGTACATACATTACATTACTGATCCTGAGTTACATCCTGTATTATACCCCAGAGCTGCACTCACTATTCTGCTGGTGCAGTCACTGTGTACATACATTAGATTACTGATCCTTAGTTACATCCTGTATTATCCTCCAGAGCTGCACTCACTATTCTGCTGGTGCAGTCACTGTGTACATACATTACTGATCCTGAGTTACATCCTGTATTATCCTCCAGAGCTGCACTCAGTATTCTGCTGGTGCAGTCACTGTGTACATACATTACATTACTGATCCTGAGTTACATCCTGTATTATACCCCAGAGCTGCACTCACTATTCTGCTGGTGCAGTCACTGTGTACATACATTACTGATCCTGAGTTACATCCTATATTATCCTCCAGAGCTGCACTCAGTATTCTGCTGGTGCAGTCACTGTGTACATACATTACATTACTGATCCTGAGTTGCATCCTGTACTATACTGCAGAGCTGCACTCACTATTCTGCTAATGCAGTCACTATGTACATACATTACATTACTGATCCTGAGTTACATCCTGTATTATACTCCAGAGCTGCACTCACTATTCTGCTGGTGCAGTCATTGTGTACATACATTACATTACTGATCCTGAGTTACATCCTGTATTATACTCCAGAGCTGCACTCACTATTCTGCTGGTGCAGTCACTGTGTACATACATTACATTACTGATCCTGAGTTACATCCTGTATTATACCCCAGAGCTGCACTCACTATTCTGCTGGTGCAGTCACTGTGTACATACATTACTGATCCTGAGTTACATCCTATATTATCCTCCAGAGCTGCACTCAGTATTCTGCTGGTGCAGTCACTGTGTACATAGATTACATTACTGATCCTGAGTTACATCCTGTATTATACCCCAGAGCTGCACTCACTATTCTGCTGGTGCAGTCACTGTGTACATACATTACATTACTGATCCTGAGTTACATCCTGTATTATACTCCAGAGCTGCACTCACTATTCTGCTGGTGCAGTCACTGTGTACATACATTACATTACTGATCCTGGGTTACATCCTGTATTATACTCCAGAGCTGAACTCACTATTCTGCTGGTGCAGTCACTGTGTACATACATTACATTACTGATCCTGAGTTACCTCCTGTATTATACTCCAGAGCTGCACTCACTTTTCTGCTGGTGCAGTCACTGTGTACATACATTACATTACTGATCCTGAGTTGCATCCTGTACTATACTGCAGAGCTGCACTCACTATTCTGCTAATGCAGTCACTATGTACATACATTACATTACTGATCCTGAGTTACATCCTGTATTATACTCCAGAGCTGCACTCACTATTCTGCTGGTGCAGTCATTGTGTACATACATTACATTACTGATCCTGAGTTACATCCTGTATTATACTCCAGAGCTGCACTCACTATTCTGCTGGTGCAGTCACTGTGTACATACATTACATCACTGATCCTGATTACCATCCTGTATTATACCCCAGAGCTGCACTCACTATTCTGCTGGTGCAGTCACTGTGTACATACATTACATTACTGATCCTGAGTTACATCCTGTATTATACCCCAGAGCTGCACTCACTATTCTGCTGGTGCAGTCACTGTGTACATACATTACATTACTGATCCTTAGTTACATCCTGTATTATCCTCCAGAGCTGCACTCACTATTCTGCTGGTGCAGTCACTGTGTACATACATTACTGATCCTGAGTTACATCCTGTATTATCCTCCAGAGCTGCACTCAGTATTCTGCTGGTGCAGTCACTGTGTACATACATTACATTACTGATCCTGAGTTACATCCTGTATTATACCCCAGAGCTGCACTCAGTATTCTGCTGGTGCAGTCACTGTGTACATACATTACATTACTGATCCTGAGTTACATCCTGTATTATACCCCAGAGCTGCACTCACTATTCTGCTGGTGCAGTCACTGTGTACATACATTAGATTACTGATCCTTAGTTACATCCTGTATTATCCTCCAGAGCTGCACTCACTATTCTGCTGGTGCAGTCACTGTGTACATACATTACTGATCCTGAGTTACATCCTGTATTATCCTCCAGAGCTGCACTCAGTATTCTGCTGGTGCAGTCACTGTGCACATACATTACATTACTGATCCTGGGTTACATCCTGTATTATACTCCAGAGCTGCACTCACTATTCTGCTGGTGCAGTCACTGTGTACATACATTACATTACTGATCCTGAGTTACATCCTGTATTATACCCCAGAGCTGCACTCACTATTCTGCTGGTGCAGTCACTGTGTACATACATTAGATTACTGATCCTTAGTTACATCCTGTATTATCCTCCAGAGCTGCACTCACTATTCTGCTGGTGCAGTCACTGTGTACATACATTACTGATCCTGAGTTACATCCTGTATTATCCTCCAGAGCTGCACTCAGTATTCTGCTGGTGCAGTCACTGTGTACATACATTACATTACTGATCCTGAGTTACATCCTGTATTATACCCCAGAGCTGCACTCACTATTCTGCTGGTGCAGTCACTGTGTACATACATTACTGATCCTGAGTTACATCCTATATTATCCTCCAGAGCTGCACTCACTATTCTGCTGGTGCAGTCACTGTGTACATACATTACATTACTGATCCTGAGTTACATCCTGTATTATACCCCAGAGCTGCACTCACTATTCTGCTGGTGCAGTCACTGTGTACATACATTACATTACTGATCCTGAGTTACCTCCTGTATTATACCCCAGAGCTGCACTCACTATTCTGCTGGTGCAGTCACTGTGTACATACATTAGATTACTGATCCTTAGTTACATCCTGTATTATCCTCCAGAGCTGCACTCACTATTCTGCTGGTGCAGTCACTGTGTACATACATTACTGATCCTGAGTTACATCCTGTATTATCCTCCAGAGCTGCACTCAGTATTCTGCTGGTGCAGTCACTGTGTACATACATTACATTACTGATCCTGAGTTACATCCTGTATTATACCCCAGAGCTACACTCACTATTC
Organism: Ranitomeya imitator; assembly: GCF_032444005.1. Classification (NCBI taxonomy): domain Eukaryota; kingdom Metazoa; phylum Chordata; class Amphibia; order Anura; family Dendrobatidae; genus Ranitomeya; species Ranitomeya imitator. Next base: position 7,806,188 of record NC_091286.1, read on the forward strand.
TGCTGGTGCAGTCACTGTGTACATACATTACTGATCCTGAGTTACATCCTATATTATCCTCCAGAGCTGCACTCAGTATTCTGCTGGTGCAGTCACTGTGTACATACATTACATCACTGATCCTGATTAACATCCTGTATTATACCCCAGAGCTGCACTCACTATTCTGCTGGTGTAGTCACTGTGTACATACATAACATTACTGATCCTGAGTTACATCCTATATTATACTCCAGAGCTGCACTCACTATTCTGCTGGTGCAGTCACTGTGTACATACATTACATTACTGATCCTGGGTTACATCCTGTATTATACTCCAGAGCTGTACTCACTATTCTGCTGGTGCAGTCACTGTGTACATACATTACATCACTGATCCTGAATTACATCCTGTATTATACCCCAGAGCTGCACTCACTATTCTGCTGGTGCAGTCACTGTGTACATACATTACATTACTGATCCTGAGTTACCTCCTGTATTATACCCCAGAGCTGCACTCACTATTCTGCTGGTGCAGTCACTGTGTACATACATTAGATTACTGATCCTTAGTTACATCCTGTATTATCCTCCAGAGCTGCACTCACTATTCTGCTGGTGCAGTCACTGTGTACATACATTACTGATCCTGAGTTACATCCTGTATTATCCTCCAGAGCTGCACTCAGTATTCTGCTGGTGCAGTCACTGTGTACATACATTACATTACTGATCCTGAGTTACATCCTGTATTATACCCCAGAGCTGCACTCAGTATTCTGCTGGTGCAGTCACGGTGTACATACATTAGATTACTGATCCTTAGTTACATCCTGTATTATACTCCAGAGCTGCACTCACTATTCTGCTGGTGCAGTCACGGTGTACATACATTAGATTACTGATCCTGAGTTACATCCTGTATTATACCCCAGAGCTGCACTCACTATTCTGCTGGTGCAGTCACTGTGTACATACATTACTGATCCTGAGTTACATCCTATATTATCCTCCAGAGCTGCACTCAGTATTCTGCTGGTGCAGTCACTGTGTACATAGATTACATTACTGATCCTGAGTTACATCCTGTATTATACCCCAGAGCTGCACTCACTATTCTGCTGGTGCAGTCACTGTGTACATACATTACATTACTGATCCTGAGTTACCTCCTGTATTATACTCCAGAGCTGCACTCACTATTCTGCTGGTGCAGTCACGGTGTACATACATTACATTACTGATCCTGAGTTACATCCTGTATTATACTCCAGAGCTGCACTCACTATTCTGCTGGTGCAGTCACGGTGTACATACATTAGATTACTGATCCTGAGTTACCTCCTGTATTATATTCCAGAGCTGCACTCACTATTCTGCTGGTGCAGTCACGGTGTACATACATTACATTACTGATCCTGAGTTACATCCTGTATTATACTCCAGAGCTGCACTCACTATTCTGCTGGTGCAGTCACTGTGTACATACATTACATTACTGATCCTGAGTTACATCCTGTATTATACTCCAGAGCTGCACTCACTATTCTGCTGGTGCAGTCACGGTGTACATACATTAGATTACTGATCCTTAGTTACATCCTGTATTATCCTCCAGAGCTGCACTCACTATTCTGCTGGTGCAGTCACTGTGTACATACATTACATTACTGATCCTGAGTTACCTCCTGTATTATACCCCAGAGCTGCACTCACTATTCTGCTGGTGCAGTCACTGTGTACATACAATACATTACTGATCCTGAGTTACATCCTGTATTATACTCCAGAGCTGCACTCACTATTCTGCTGGTGCAGTCACTGTGTACATACATTACATTACTGATCCTGAGTTACCTCCTGTATTATACCCCAGAGCTGCACTCACTATTCTGCTGGTGCAGTCACTGTGTACATACAATACATTACTGATCCTGAGTTACATCCTGTATTATACTCCAGAGCTGCACTCACTATTCTGCTGGTGCAGTCACGGTGTACATACATTAGATTACTGATCCTTAGTTACATCCTGTATTATCCTCCAGAGCTGCACTCACTATTCTGCTGGTGCAGTCACTGTGTACATACATTACTGATCCTGAGTTACATCCTGTATTATCCTCCAGAGCTGCACTCAGTATTTTGCTGGTGCAGTCACTGTGTAAAACAAAATCCAGCTCACCATACCGACATTCCCAGGAGCTCGGAGCACGGAACCGCTGTGTCAGGGCGTGGACGAACAGGAAAGAGAAGGAGATCCAGCTCAACGAAATAGTGAAAAATCCATAGTTTATTTCACTTAAAATATAGTGAAAGGACAAAACATCAGCATACAAAAAAATTTAAGACCAAGGTCAACGCGTTTCCGGTGACTAAGCACCCTTAACCCCTTCATGACCCAGCCTATTTTGACCTTAAAGACCTGGCCGTTTTTTGCAATTCTGACCAGTGTCCCTTTATGAGGTAATAACTCAGGAACGCTTCAATGGATCCTAGCGGTTCTGAGATTGTTTTTTCGTGACATATTGGGCTTCATGTTAGTCGTAAATTTAGGTCAATTAATTCTGTGTTTATTTGTGATAAAAACGGAAATTTGGCGAAAATTTTGAAAATTTCGCAATTTTCACATTTTGAATTTTTATTCTGTTAAACCAGAGAGATATGTGACACAAAATAGTTAATAAATAACATTTCCCACATGTTTACTTTACATCAGCACAATTTTGGAAACAAAATTTTTTTTTGCTAGGAAGTTATAAGGGTTAAAATTTGACCAGCGATTTCTCATTTTTACAACGAAATTTACAAAACCATTTTTCTAGGGACCACCTCACATTTGAAGTCAGTTTGAGGGGTCTATATGGCTGAAAATACCCAAAAGTGACACCATTCTAAAAACTGCACCCCTCAAGGTGCACAAAACCACATTCAAGAAGTTTATTAACCCTTCAGGTGCTTCACAGCAGCAGAAGCAACATGGAAGGAAAAAATGAACATTTAACGTTTTAGTCACAAAAATGATTTTTCAGCAACAATATTTTTATTTTCCCAATGGTAAAAGGAGAAACTGAACCACGAAAGTTGTTGTCCAATTTGTCCTGAGTACGCTGATAACTCATATGGGGGGTAAACCACTGTTTGGGCGCACGGCAGGGCTTGGAAGGGAAGGAGCGCCATTTGACTTTTTGAATGAAAAATTGGCTGCACTCTTTAGCGGACACCATGTCACGTTTGGAGAGCCCCCGTGTGCCTAAAAATTGGAGCTCCCCCACAAGTGACCCCATTTTGGAAACTAGACGCCCCAAGGAACTTATCTACATGCATAGTGAGCCCTTTAAACCCCCAGGTGCTTCACAAATTGATCCGTAAAAATGAAAAAGTACTTTTTTTTCACAAAAAAATTCTTTTAGCCTCAATTTTTTCATTTTCACATGGACAACAGGATAAAATGGATCCTAAAATTTGTTGGGCAATTTCTCCTGAGTACATTGATACCTCATATGTGGGGCTAAACCACTGTTTGGGCACACGGCAGGGCTCGGAAGGGAAGGAGCGCCATTTGACTTTTTGAATGAAAAATTATCTCCATCGTTAGCGGACACCATGTCGCATTTGGAGAGACCCTGTGTGCCTAAACATTGGAGCTCCCCCACAAGTGACCCCATTTTGGAAAATGGACCCCCCAAGGAACTTATCTAGATGCCTAGTGAGCACTTTAAACCCCCAGGTGCTTCACAGAAGTTTATAATGCAGAGCCATGAAAATAAAAAATAATTTTTCTTTTCTCAAAAATGATTTTTTAGCCTGGAATTTCCTATTTTGCCAATGGTAATAGGAGAAATTGGACCACAAATGTTGTTGTCCAGTTTGTCCTGAGTACGCAGATACCCCATATGTGGGGGTAAACCACTGTTTGGGCGCACGGCAGGGCTCAGAAGGGAAGGCACGCCATTTGGCTTTTTAAATGGAAAATTAGCTCCAATCATTAGCGGACACCATGTCGCGTTTGGAGAGCCCCTGTGTGCCTAAACATTGGAGATCCCCCACAAATGACCCCATTTTGGAAACTAGACCCCCAAAGGAACTAATCTAGATGTGTGGTGAGCACTTTGAACCCTCAAGTGCTTCACAGAAGTTTATAACGCAGAGCCATGAAAATTAAAAAAAAAAATTCTTTTCTCAAAAATGATTTTTTATCCCGCTATTTTTTATTTTCTCAAGGGTAACAGGAGAAATTTGACCCCAAAAGTTGTTGTCCAGTTTGTCCTGAGTACGCTGATACCCCATGTGTGGGGGTAAACCACTGTTTGGGCACACGTCGGGGCTCAGAAGGGAAGTAGTGACTTTTGAAATGCAGACTTTGATGGAATGGTCTGCGGGTGTCACGTTGCGTTTGCCGAGCCCCTGGTGTGCCTAAACAGTAGAAACCCCCCACAAGTGACCCCATTTTAGAAACTAGACCCCCCAAGGAACTTATCTAGATATGTGGTGAGCACTTTGAACTCCCAAGTGCTTCACCGACGTTTACAACGCAGAGCCGTGAAAATAAAAAATAATTTTTCTTTCCTCAAAAATGATGTTTTAGCAAGCATTTTTTTATTTTCACAAGGGTAACAGGAGAAATTGGACCCCAGTAATTGTTGCGCAGTTTGTCCTGAGTATGCTGGTACCCCATATGTGGGGGTAAACCACTGTTTGGGCACACGTCGGGGCTCGGAAGTGAGGGAGCACCATTTGACTTTATGAATACAAGATTGGCTGGAATCAATGGTGGCGCCATGTTGCGTTTGGAGACCCCTGATGTGCCTAAACAGTGGAAACCCCTCAATTCTACCTCCAACACTAACCCCCCCACACCCCTAACCCTAATCCCAACTGTAGCCATAACCCTAATCACAACCCTAACCCCAACACACCCCTAACCCTAATCCCAACTGTAGCCATAACCCTAATCACACCCCTAGCCACAACCCTAATTCCAACCCTAACCCTAAGGCTATGTGCCCACGTTGCGGATTCGTGTGAGATTTTTCAGCATCATTTTTGAAAAATCCGCGGGTAAAGGGCACTGCGTTTTACCTGCGGATTTTCCGCGGATTTCCAGTGTTTTTTGTGCGGATTTCACCTGCGGATTCCTATTGAGGAACAGGTGTAAAACGCCGCGGAATCCGCACAAAGAATTGACATGCTGCGGAAAATACAACGCAGCGTTTCCGCGCGGTATTTTCCGCACCATGAGCACAGCGGATTTGGTTTTCCATATGTTTACATGGAACTGCAAACCTGATGGAACACTGCTGCGAATCCGCAGCGGCCAATCCGCACCGTGTGCACATAGCCTAATTCTAAAGGTATGTGCACACTGCGGAAAACGCTGCAGATCCGCAGCAGTTTCCCATGAGTTTACAGTTCAATGTAAACATATGGGAAACAAAAATCGCTGTACACATGCTGCGGAAAAACTGCACGGAAACGCAGCGGTTTACATTCCACAGCATGTCACTTCTTTCTGCGGATTCCACAGCGGTTTTACAACTGCTCCAATAGAAAATCGCAGTTGTAAAACCGCAGTGAAATGCGCAGAAAAACCGCGGTAAATCTGCGATAAATCCACAGCGGTTTAGCACTGCGGATTTATCAAATCCGCAGCGGAAAAATCCGCAGAGGAACAGAATACGTGTGCACATACCAAAACCCTAACCCTACCCCTACCCCTAACCCTACCCCTAACCCTAACCCTAACCCTAACCCTACCCCTAACCCTACCCCTAACCCTACCCCTAACCCTACCCCTACCCCTAGCCCTAACCCTACCCCTAACCCTAACCCTAACTCTACCCCTAACCCTACCCCTAACCCTACCCCTAACCCTACCCCTACCCCTAACCCTACCCCTAACCCTACCCCTAACCCTACCCCTAACCCTACCCCTACCCCTAGCCCTAACCCTACCCCTAACCCTAACCCTATTCTAACAGTGTAAAAAAAAAAAATTCTTTATTTTTTTTATTGTCCCTACCTATGGGGGTGACAAAGGAAGGGGGGGTCATTTACTATTTTTTTTTATTTTGATCACTGAGATAGGTTATATCTCAGTGATCAAAACTCACTTTGGAACGAATCTGCCGGCCGGCAGATCCGGCGGGCGCACTGCACATGCGCCTGCCATTTTGGAAGATGGCGGCGCCCGGGGAGAAGACGGACGGATCCCGGGAGGTAAGTATAAGGGGGGGGAGATCAGGGCACGGGGGGGCGTCGGAGCACGGGGGGGGGGGGGGTGGATCGGAGCATGGGGGGGTGGATCGTAACACGGGGGGGTGGATTGGAGCACGGGGTGGGGGATCGCTGTGCAGGGGAGTGGATCGGAGCACGGGGGGGGATCGGAGCACGGGGGGATCGCTGTGCGGGGGGGTGATCGGAGTGCGGGGGGGTTTGATTGGAGCACAGGGGGGTGTGATTGGAGCACGGGGGGAGCAGACAGGAGGACGGGGGAGCGGAGCACAGGATGGGGGGGAGCGGACCACAGATCGGTGGCTTGGGGGGCCATCGGTGGGGTGGGGGGACATTAGTGTTTCCAGCCATGGCCGATGATATTGCAGCATCGGCCATGGCTGGATTGTAATATTTCACCAGTTTATTAGGTGAAATATTACAAATCGCTCTGATTGGCAGTTTCACTTTCAACAGCCAATCAGAGCGATCGTAGCCACGGGGGGGTGAAGCCACCTTCCCCCCCCCCCCCCCCCCCCCCCCCCGGGCTAAACTACCACTCCCCCTGTCCCTGCAGATCGGGTGAAATGGGAGTTAACCCTTTCACCCGGCCTGCAGGGACGCAATCTTTCTGTGACACAGCATATGCGTCACAGGTCGGATTGGCACCGACTTTCATGACGCATACGCTGTGTCACAGGTCGGGAAGGGGTTAATCATGATACCTGGTACAAGACATGTCTATACTTTTATACTAGTATCCGGTCATCACTCCGGTGTTGCAATTGGTAGAATTGTCTAATCAAACAAAAATAGGCACACATGATAATGGAAGCAAGACAAGCTTGATGGAAAGACAAAAACAGGTGTTTTGACTAAACAGAAATGCAGAGAAATCAAAAATAACACAAAATACAAAAACTATATGCAAAATGAAAAATAATAAGAACATTACAATAATCATTAAATAAATCCAAAAATATGATAGTAAAATGGAATGTACAGTGTCATATGTCATGAACCCACATAATAATACAGAAAGAAACTATATTAGTCTACATAGACACAAACTCATGTGAGTTCTAAAGAGAATAAGACATACATGTAAATCTCATAATGAATAGAACTATAAAATTCCCTAGTACCTTTGGAAATAGCGAGCTCACAGACAACCATAGATGGAAAAACAGAACAATCAATGGCAGGAATCTCCCAGACAGGGAGCTGTAGCAGCCAAACTAGGTTAGAGCAAATAGGTAAAAGCACAGCTGCAGATGCCGTGACAGTGTAACAGCGGCCGGCCAGCAAGGGGAAACAAAAGGGCAAATTGATAGCTATTAGCCTCACAGAAGAGTCGTTAATTATACGGGAAATGTAAACTACAGATTTAGTTAGTTACTAGATGACAAAAAAGCAACTTCATTGTTTGTGAACCCTCAGAATACTAATAAAAGAGCATGAGATCTTTCCTTTTGTTTAGACCATGTGGAATTCTTGTTCCGAGTTTAAAGATCCACCATGATTCCCTGTTTCTCAGGGTCACCTCAATTTCTCTTCCTCTAAATGGTTTATGAATTTTTTCAATTGCATAAATTTTAAGTGACTCAAGGTTAGATTGATGATGGTTGATAAAGTGTTGTGAAACTTGTGAAATATTCCTATTGACACTAATATTTTCAGCATCATAAATATGTTCACGAATACGTGTTTTTAAAGACCGTATGGTGCTCCCCACATATTTAAGATGGCATGCCATGCACTCCATGATGTATACCACATTTTTAGTGTTACAATTCATGAAAGTCTTGATGGGATAAACGTTTTGATTAGTGGCATCGGTGAAATTATAGCATTTACCAGAAAATTTGCAAGTTTTACATGCCATCGCACCACATTTAAAGAAAACTTTTGTGCTGAGCCAATGAGAAGGTTGTGCAGAGTGGGCATGAAGAGAACTCGGAGATAAACTAGAGCCCAAAGAGGGGGCTCTTCTAGACACAATTCTGTATCCGTTACTCAAAATTTGGGCTATATCAGCATCTTCCTTAAGAATGGTCAAATTATTAGTCATACATACATTACATTACTGATCCTGAGTTACATCCTGTATTATACTCCAGAGCTGCACTCACTATTCTGCTGGTGTAGTCACTGTGTACATACATTACATTACTGATCCTGAGTTACATCCTGTATTATACTCCAGAGCTGCACTCACTATTCTGCTGGTGCAGTCACTGTGTACATACATTACATTACTGATCCTGAGTTACATCCTATATCATACTCCAGAGCTGCACTCACTATTCTGCTGGTGCAGTCACTGTGTACATACATTACATTACTGATCCTGAGTTACATCCTGTATTATACCCCAGAGCTGCACTCACTATTCTGCTGGTGCAGTCACTGTGTACATACATTACATTACTGATCCTGAGTTACATCCTATATCATACTCCAGAGCTGAACTCACTATTCTGCTGGTGCAGTCACTGTGTACATACATTACATTACTGATCCTGAGATACATCCTGTATTATACCCCAGAGCTGCGCTCACTATTCTGCTGGTGCAGTCACTGTGTACATACATTTCATTACTGATCCTGAGTTACATCCTGTATTATACCCCAGAGCTGCACTCACTATTCTGCTGGTGCAGTCACTGTGTACATACATTACATTACTGATCCTGAGTTACATCCTGTATTATACCCCAGAGCTGCACTCACTATTCTGCTGGTGTAGTCACTGTGTACATACATTACATTACTGATCCTGAGTTACATCCTGTATTATACTCCAGAGCTGCACTCACTATTCTGCTGGTGCAGTCACTGTGTACATACATTACATTACTGATCCTGAGTTACATCCTATATCATACTCCAGAGCTGCACTCACTATTCTGCTGGTGCAGTCACTGTGTACATACATTACATTACTGATCCTGAGTTACCTCCTGTATTATACTCCAGAGCTGCACTCACTATTCTGCTGGTGCAGTCACTGTGTACATACATTACATTACTGATCCTGAGTTACCTCCTATATTATACTCCAGAACTGCACTCACTATTCTGCTGGTGCAGTCACTGTGTACATACATTACATTACTGATCCTGAGTTACATCCTGTATTATACCCCAGAGCTGCACTCACTATTCTGCTGGTGCAGTCACTGTGTACATACATTACATTACTGATCCTGAGGTACATCCTGTATTATACCCCAGAGCTGCACTCACTATTCTGCTGGTGCAGTCACTGTGTACATACATTACATTACTGATCCTGAGTTACATCCTGTATTATACTCCAGAGCTGCACTCACTATTCTGCTGGTGCAGTCACTGTGTACATACATTACATTACTGATCCTGAGTTACATCCTATATCATACTCCAGAGCTGCACTCACTATTCTGCTGGTGCAGTCACTGTGTACATACATTACATTACTGATCCTGAGTTACATCCTGTATCATACTCCAGAGCTGCACTCACTATTCTGCTGGTGCAGTCACTGTGTACATACATTACATTACTGATCCTGAGTTACCTCCTGTATTATACTCCAGAGCTGCACTCACTATTCTGCTGGTGCAGTCACTGTGTACATACATTACATTACTGACCCTGAGTTACCTCCTGTATTATACTCCAGAGCTGCACTCACTATTCTGCTGGTGCAGTCACTGTGTACATACATTACATTACTGATCCTGAGTTACATCCTGTATTGTACTCCAGAGCTGCACTCACTATTCTGCTGGTGCGGTCACTGTGTACATACATTACATTACTGATCCTGAGTTACCTCCTGTATTATACTCCAGAGCTGCACTCACTATTCTGCTGGTGCAGTCACTGTGTACATACATTACATTACTGATCCTGAGTTACCTCCTGTATTATACTCCGGAGCTGCACTCACTATTCTGCTGGTGCAGTCACTGTGTACATACATTACATTACTGATCCTGAGTTACATCCTATATCATACTCCAGAGCTGCACTCACTATTCTGCTGGTGCAGTCACTGTGTACATACATTACATTACTGATCCTGAGTTACATCCTGTATTATACTCCAGAGCTGCACTCACTATTCTGCTGGTGCAGTCACTGTGTACATACATTACATTACTGATCCTGAGTTACATCCTGTATTATACCCCAGAGCTGCACTCACTATTCTGCTGGTGCAGTCACTGTGTACATACATTACATTACTGATCCTGAGTTACATCCTGTACTATACTCCAGAGCTGCACTCACTATTCTGCTGGTGCAGTCACTGTGTACATACATTACATTACTGATCCTGAGTTACATCCTGTATTATACCCCAGAGCTGCACTCACTATTCTGCTGGTGCAGTCACTGTGTACATACATTACATTACTGATCCTGAGTTACATCCTGTATTATACTCCAGAGCTGCACTCACTATTCTGCTGGTGCAGTCACTGTGTACATACATTACATTACTGATCCTGAGTTACATCCTGTATTATACCCCAGAGATGCACTCACTATTCTGCTGGTGCAGTCACTGTGTACATATATTACATTACTGATCCTGAGTTACATCCTGTATTATACTCCAGAGCTGCACTCACTATTCTGCTGGTGCAGTCACTGTGTACATACATTACTGATCCTGAGTTACATCCTTTATTATACTCCAGAGCTGCACTCACTATTCTGCTGGTGCAGTCACTGTGTACATACCTTACATCACTGATCCTGAGTTACATCCTGTATTATACTCCAGAGCTGCACTCACTATTCTGCTGGTGCAGTCACTGTGTACATACATTACATTACTGATCCTGAGTTACATCCTGTATTATACCCCAGAGCTGCGCTCACTATTCTGCTGGTGCAGTCACTGTGTACATACATTACATTACTGATCCTGAGTTACATCCTGTATTATACCCCAGAGCTGCACTCACTATTCTGCTGGTGCAGTCACTGTGTACATATATTACATTACTGATCCTGAGTTACCTCCTGTATTATACTCCAGAGCTGCACTCACTATTCTGCTGGTGCAGTCACTGTGTACATACATTACTGATCCTGAGTTACATCCTTTATTATACTCCAGAGCTGCACTCACTATTCTGCTGGTGCAGTCACTGTGTACATTACATTACTGATCCTGAGTTACATCCTTTATTATACTCCAGAGCTGCACTCACTATTCTGCTGGTGCAGTCACTGTGTACATACATTACATTACTGATCCTGAGTTACATCCTGTATTATACTCCAGAGCTGCACTCACTATTCTGCTGGTGCAGTCACTGTGTACATACATTACATTACTGATCCTGAGTTACATCCTGTATTATACCCCAGAGCTGCACTCACTATTCTGCTGGTGCAGTCACTGTGTACATACATCACATTACTGATCCTGAGTTACATCCTGTATTATACTCCAGAGCTGCACTCACTATTCTGCTGGTGCAGTCACTGTGTACATACATTACATTACTGATCCTGAGTTACATCCTTTATTATACTCCAGAGCTGCACTCACTATTCTGCTGGTGCAGTCACTGTGTACATACATTACATTACTGATCCTGAGTTACATCCTGTATTATACCCCAGAGCTGCACTCACTATTCTGCTGGTGCAGTCACTGTGTACATACATTACATTACTGATCCTGAGTTACATCCTGTATTATACTCCAGAGCTGCACTCACTATTCTGCTGGTGCAGTCACTGTGTACATACATTACATTACTGATCCTGAGTTACATCCTGTATTATACCCCAGAGCTGCACTCACTATTCTGCTGGTGCAGTCACTGTGTACATACCTTACATCACTGACCCAGGATTATTGATCTCGTCTCTGCAGTTGTCAGTAACACTTTGTACTGAGCTCCGGCGGGTGTTTATGTTCGGAGGTTAATGATCTGCAGAAGTCACATCTCATATTTTTCTTCTAATCTGCTCTTCCTGAGATCTGGAGATAATCATGCACATAACAGGATCAGTTCATTGTTACAATGGAAAGTTCTGCACATAACAGATAATAATTTATGTTTCAATGTATCATCATCTTTAATATCTCTGCTTGCTGTCAATTAATCAGGACACTGTTGTACAACTAGCAGATTTCCGATAGAAGATCCGTTGGAATTTCTCATTTAAAGAGAAGAATCTTGAATGTCCACAGGTTTGGTGTTCAGATGTTGAGCGCTACAGTACTTTTCCCATCTCTGTCTTCAATAGTGTAAAGTCAGAGCTGTGCTCAAGCTTCTGCTTTACTTTCACCTCCCCTCATACTGTTTAACTAAAACAGAGAACCTACAAATGCATCACCCTCACCTTCACACCATATCCCCTCCCCTCTCATTCATTGCCTACTGCAGCTGCATCCCACCTTCCCTTTCACATATGCATCCTCTTCAACAGGGGATGACACTGACAGCTGGGGCCCCCTTTGCAAGAAATGTGTTTGGGACCCCCCTCCTTTTATGGCAGGCAAGCTGTAAATATATACTGTATACTATATATTTATTATGTATATTGCCATCCATAATTACACAGTGCCCTCTCTTGCTATGTACACCACTGTCCCTTATTACATAGTGCCCTCTTGTTATGTACAGCATCGTCTCTTATTACACATTGCTCTCTCCTGTTTTGTACAGCACTGTCCCTTATTACATGGTGACCTCTATTGTTATGTACAGGACTGTTCCTTATTACACAGTGCCCTCTCTTTTTATGTACAGCACCATCCCTTATTACACAGTGTCCTCTCTTGTTATGTACACCACTGTCCCTTATTACATAGTGCCCTCTCTTATTATGTACAGCACTGTCTAATTACACAATGCCCTCTCCTGTTATGTACAGCACTGTCCCTTATTACGTAGTGACCGCTATTGTTATGTACAGGATTGTCCCTTATTACATAGTGCCCTCTCTTTTTACCCACAGCACCATCCCTTATTACATAGTGCTCTCTCTTATTATGCACAGCATCATTCCTTATTACATAATGCTCTCTCTTTTTATGCACAACACTGTCACTTATTACATAGTGCCCTCTTGAGTTATGTACAGCACCGTTCTTTATTACACACTGCTCTCTCTTGTTATGCACAGCATTGTCACTTATTATACAGTGCGCTCTGTTATGTACAGCACTGTCTCTTATTACACAGTGCCCTCTCTTGTCATTTACAGCATCATCCCTTATTACACAATGCCATCTCTTGTTACATATGGCACCATTCCTTATTACACTGTGCCTTCTCTTGTTATGTACAGCACCGTTTTGTACTAATCATTGCTCTCTCTTATTATGTATGGAACTGGTCCTTATTACACAGTGCTGTAAGAGTACAGCACCATTATTTATTACCTAAATATTCTGTTATGTACGGCACCATCCTTTATTACACATTGCCCTCCCTTGTTATGTACAGCATTCTCCCTTATTACACAGTACTGTCTATTGTTATGTACAGCACTATCCCTTATTACATTGTGCCCTCTCTTGTTAAGTACAGCACTGTCCCCTATTACATAGTGTCTTCTCTTGTTTTGCACAGCACTGTCCTTTATTACATATTATCCTCTCCTGTTATGTACAGCACTGTTCCTTTTTATGTAATGCTCTCTCTTGTCATCTACAGCACTGCCCCCTATTACATAGTGTCTTCACTTGTTTTGCACAGCACTGTCCTTTATTACATAATATCCTCTCCTGTTATGTACAGCACTGTCCCTTATTATGTAATGCTCTCTCTTATGTACAGCACTGTCCCTTATTACATAATGCCCTCTCTTGTTATGTACAGCACCTTTACTTTTTACATAGTGCCCTCTTATGTTATGTGCAGCACAGTCCTTTATTACACTGTGCCCTCTCTTGTTATGTACGGCATATGTATGTACAGCATTTATTATGTGCTTATTTATTATATTAATATATATATATATATAAATAAATATATATATATAAAAATTTATAATTTATATATATAATAAATATTATATATTTATTATGTACAGCACTTTAACTTATTACATAGTGCCTTCTCCTGTTATGTATGGCAATGTCCTTTATTACATAGTGCCCTCTCTTGTTATGTACAGCACTGTCCCTTATTACACAGTGCCCTACCCTGGTAGCTACAGTACTGTCCCTTATTACATAGTGACATCTCTTGCTATGTACAGCATTGCCCCTTACTACATAGTGCCCGCTCTTGTTATGTACAGAACCATCCTTTATTACACAGTGCCCTCTCTTGTTATGTACAGCATTGTGCCTTATTACACAGTGCCCTCTCCTGTTATGTACAGCATTCTCCCTTATTACACAGTGCACGCTCTTGTTATGTAGAGCACTGTCCCTTATTATATAGTGCCCTCTCTTATTTGCACACCACGATCCCTTATTACAATAATTCTCTCTCTTATGTACAGCACTGTCCTTTATTACATAATGCCCTCTCTTGTTATGCACAGCACCTTTACTTATTATATAGCGCCCTCTCCCGTTAAGTACATCACCATTGTTTATTATAGTGCCCTCTCTTATGTACAGCATTTTCCCTTATTTCACAGTGCACGCTCTTGTTAGATATAGTACTGTCCTTTATTACATAGTGTTCTTTCCTGTTATGTACAGCACCGTCCTTTATTACACAGTGCCCTCTCTTATTATGTACAGCACTGTCCCCTATTACATAGTGCCCTCTTTAGTGATTTTCAGCACTGTATCTTTCATATCGGATTCTCTTTATAATTCTCTTATTTATAGCGCCCTTTTGTTTATTACATATCATCTTCTCTTGTTAGATATAATCGCTAATAGAGCATGATAAAGCTTCTTTTCTGATGGAGAAGCTGATGTACTTGTCTTTAGTCAAATGCTGCTCCATCACCAGTCATTTTATTTCTAACAAGAGAGGACACTATGTTAGGGCAAAGTGAAAACCAAAAATAATGAGAACATTCTATGTAAGGGACGGTGCTGTATATAACAAGATATGATGCTATGTAATAAGGGGACAGGACTGTACACAACAACCGATGAAAAAACATAATAAAGGACCGTGTCATACTTAACTAGAGAGGATGATACGGAATCATATACCCCACCTGATACTATGCACCTGACTTAGGCTCCATATCATGATGCACAATGTCACTGCCAAGCCTCCCGAGTCAAGGGCACGACAACATCAGCTGCTGACATATATTTCAGCGCAGGGAGCCAGTGGGTTCCCTGTGCTGCAATACATTTCAGCTGAATGTGCGTCCTAGGACACACATCCAGCTGAAGTAGCTGCTGTTGTCGGTCGGCTGCCCTCAACCTCCTGGCCCTGGGGCAGCTGCAGCGGTGAGATGTCTGACCTCTGCCTCCTCTTTATGCTGCAGCTGCATCTCCCTCCTTTTCTCACCCTATCTCCTCTTTGTGTTGCAGCTGCATCCCTCTTCTCTTCTACCATATATCTTCTTCATGATGAAGCTGCATCCCCCTCTTTTTCTCACCCTAACTCCTCTTTATGATGCAGCTGCATCCCCCTCCATTTCTCACGCTATCTCCTCTTTATGCTGCAGCTGCATTCCCCTCCTTTTCTCCCCTATCTCCTCTTTAGGCTGCAGCTGCATTCCCCTCCTTTTCTCACGCTATCTCCTCTTTAGGCTGCAGCTGCATTCCCCTCCTTTTCTCACGCTATCGCCTCTTTATGCTGCAGCTGCATTCCCCTCCTTTTCTCCCCTATCTCCTCTTTATGCTGCAGCTGCATCCCCCTCCTTTTCTCATATATTTCCTCTTTATGCTGCAGCTACACCTCCTTCTTTTTTCACGCTATCTCATCTTTATGCTGCAGCTATATCCACCGCTTTTCTTCACCCTATCTCCTCTTTATGCTGCAGCTGCATCCCCCTCCTTTTCTCACCATATCTCCTCTTATGCTTCAGCTGCATCTCCCTCCTTTTCTCCCCCTATGCCCTCTTTATGCTTCAGCTGCATCTCCCTCCTTTTCTCCCCCTATGCCCTCTTTATGCTGCAGCTGCATCCCCCTCTTCCTGGTTCTTGTGATCTTTAGCTCAGATGCGGCATAGTGACAGGTGCACGGTTTCTATCTGTGTATTTGCATTCAGTCTTTCGGAGTGAATTTGACTATTTTCTATAAATTCCATGACTGTATTGTTGTCTGTCCTCCTGTAAGAGTTTTAGGTCTGGAAGCCATAATCTTCTGATTTCAGCCGTGCGGACCTGGTGTCAGTGATGACTGTGGATGCCGCTGCGTTTCATGCCTTGTATTCACCATTTCGTGTGGCGGCCGCCATCGTTCCTCCACGTTTGGACGTGAGGTGGTTTATTTCACAAACACAAGCTGGAGACCTACAGGGAAGATGTGACGGCAGATAGGAGCCATCTGCTGCACCGGGAAACACTTAGTGATGCTGCGGGAGAAGTGGCCGCGTCCTCACCGCTCGTGTGTCCTCCATCGGTCCGACCACCTCTGTGTGATCAGGGACTGTACATGGAGCATGGAAACGTGCCGTGTAGGAGAGACCCGAGCTCTGATGGAAACCAACCCTCGACCTTTAGGCTATGAGGTGTACAGTACCATGTAAACCGATAGAAAACAAAATCCGCAGTGCACATGCTGCAGAAAACACCGTGTGGAAACGCTGCGGTTTATTTTCCGCAGCATGTCAATTCTTTGTGCGGATTCCGCAGCGGTTTACACCTGCTCCTCAATAGGAATCCGCAGGTGTAAAACCGCAGGGGAAATCCACACAAAAAACGCAGGAAATCCACGGACAATCTGTGGGTAATCCGCATGTAAAACGCATTGAGTTTTATCTGCGGATTTTTCAAAAACTGAGAGGAAAAATCCGCACAGAAATCCGCCACGTGTGCACATAGCCTTAGCGTCTCACGTTTTGGGGCAGCATCCTCCTCTGATCGGCCTCATAACCGCACGTAAAGGGGCAGCATTTCTCATCCAACTGCGGGAGCCCGATGCTGGTGGAGACCGGCTGAGACTTACCGGCAACGCTCCATGGGGAACCATGCAAATTAGTTCTCTCCCAGAGAGAGAAAACAATGTCTTTAGCGCCACCTCTGGATATCAATGACCCTTATTATGTGCCCAGACATAATAGCCAGGCCAGACCTCTGCCTTCAGAATGATGTTTTAGGTACTTGTCCCACAAGAATGCAGAGCAGGGTGTCGCTGGCTGAACCAAACATCCTTGATGGCTCATTGACTGACTGATGAGACCGAGCTCCAGATTCCCTGCCCAGAGGAAAGTGAGAAGAGTCTGTCTACCTGCAGCCACCACTAGGGGGAGCTCCCACACACACTGCAGACAGAGCTATCGAGAACCGGCCACCTAATTGCAGACAGGTCCGTTATTTCCGAAAAAGCATCAGCTCTAATCGGTCACTTGTGATTTTTACACAGGTCATGGAGGATCTCGGCAGGAGGATAACCCAAACATCTTGGAAACCCGACTCCAGATCTTCTGTGTATGAGCCTTGTGTGGATCCTTCTGTCTCTTCATGTGATCCCAGACATATAGTGGCTTTCAAAAGTTTTCACCACCCCCCGTGGTCCATATCCATGTGACATCCGTATATACATGTGACATCTGTGTGCTGCCGATGTCCCTGTATACGCGTGCTGTCAGTGTGACACGTATGGACTGAAATGCAGCCTAGGAATTAAAGTTTTATGTGTCAACGATATTTAGAGATAGATGGTGATGAGGAACATGATACATAAATGGATGGATAGAGATTTGAGATCTGATGTTGGTAGCCTGGCCCCTTCCCAGGCTCTTAATATCAGCCCACAGCTGTCTGTTTAGCCTATGCAGATTAGAATTTATAGGGGAACCTTACCTTATTTTTTTCTAGGGTCCCCCAGAAACTAACCAGTAAAGGCTAAGCATACAGCTGTGAGCTGTTATTAATAGCCTAGGAACCTTATGAGATGTTGTCCCTTTCCCAGGTTATTAACATCAGTTCCCAGACATGAGCTTTCCCTCTGCTGGTTATCAAAATTACGCAGGAACCAACAGCAATTTTTTTTATTTAACTCTTATTTTGCATACAGTGTACTTAGCGGGTGATGAATACAACTTCCATAATGTCGACTGGTTGGGCTGATTTCATGGAGATCAGGCTACAATGATGAAAGCTGCGTTTAGCATCTGGTGCCTGGAAACAGCACAAACTGTACTGCTTTTCTCAGGCACCAGTATGTGTCACACTGATGACATATGGATGTTGTGGACTGTGGAAGAGATGTATGTGATCAGAAGGAACACTCATTTCCAGCAGACAATACTGACATCAGACAACGAGGAATAGAGCAAGATGAGTGTGGAGACACAGCATTGTACCTTAATTAACCAGACGTAAATTGAGTAGGTCCAGAATCATAAACCGTTGTTTGAAGTATTGACTCTTCTTGTAGAATGAATATTTACGTCTATTATTATCTCCTACGGTTTATTTTCTGTTATCTTTGCAAAATAGTAATGCATGGTCGCCAGATGATGTTTGCTGATATGTTGATTACATGCATTGTCCATGACAGACAGTTTGGTAGCATTCAAAACAAAGGAGGAAAAACTATGAAAATAGATTACATAATCAACAAATGCGACTTGGTTGTCACAATTCTTCCCCTTATCTGTGATGCTAGACTGAAGGACACTTGTTAAACATAAAAAGAGGCTACATTACTCTCTGAGAGACAGAGAGACAGCCAGAGATTCTACCAAAGCATCCAAACATGCAGGACAGGACTGCTTCCAATATATCATGGCTCCACCACGAGGGACATGGATCTATCATTCTACTGTACAGGAAACAACCTAAGGGATGTCGGTTTGGTTAGAAGAATACAGATTTGTTCCATTGACCATCGCTGAACTATCGATACATTTGGAAAAACCAGGATTGGGACCTGCCGGTTGCCTTTCTCCATGGAGATGTTCAGAGAAGCCAAGTTGTGACCTTTGGGTCAACTTGGCTTGTACCTGAATGGACTGTCATCTTCCTACGCTTGCCATTACCTCCTGTGTGCGTGACACAGGTGGGGTAGTCGGCCCTGGAAGATGAAGCCAGGTTGTGACCCTCCGGTCAGCTGGCCTTGTACCTGAATGGACTGTGATCTTCCTATGCTTGTCATTACCTCCTCTCCGTGTGCGTGCCACAGGTGGGGTAGCCAACCCTGGGAGCTCTGACGTAACAGCTGCCATTATCCAGGTCAGTCAGCGAAAGGGTGAGTCTCTGTAATGTGCACCATCTTGGGGTATTTTGCTGAGATTGTTCTACACGTTGTCTGCCTGTTTTGTGGTTCAATAAAGCATTGCAACACTGTCTTACCCTCACCCTGTGTGGTCTGAGTAGCGTTATGCCCATGTTTAAAGGGAGAGCAGACATTAGACGGGACGATCCCTGGTCCATGCGATTTTGGCTAGTGGACCTGGGCGCCCGTCAACCCCCTGTCTCCACATTGGGAAAAAGCAAGAACTTGAATGAAGGTAAAGCTGTTGACCTGCGTAGTAAAGACTGTGTGGAGAGTGAACATCTTACCTCCATTGCTGTATTAAAAAGTGACGAAGCAACAAAAAACAAAGATGGGATGGAGAAGGCTGAAATCACTGTAACTCATGAACAGCAGAGGGTCAGAGCAGTCCAGATGAAGAGAGTGACTGGCAGCACGTCAGTGGCCCAGTCCCGGAACAGGAGGAATTATATACTCAGGAAGTGCGGGGTCAGTTAGTTATCAATAGTGGCACTCCTACACTGCTAAATACTAGGCGCAAAGCCCATGAAAAATGTAAAGGAAAGCTTACAATACACCATGGAAGAGATGTAAAGTGGTGACTGCAGACAGGCTCTTATCATGTATCTCTGTATACAGGGAGCTCCCCCTAGTGGTGACTGCAGACAGGATCTTATCATGTATCTCTGTATACAGGGAGCTCCCCCTAGTGGTGACTGCAGACAGGCTCTTATCATGTATCTCTGTATACAGGGAGCTCCCCCTAGTGGTGACTGCAGACAGGCTCTTATCATGTATCTCTGTATACAGGGAGCTCCCCCTAGTGGTGACTGCAGACAGGATCTTATCATATATCTCTGTATACAGGGAGCTCCCCCTAGTGGTGGCTGCAGACAGGATCTTATCATGTATCTCTGTATACAGGGAGCTCCCCCTAGTGGTCGCTGCAGATAGGATCTTATCATGTATCTCTGTATACAGGGAGCTCCCCCTAGTGGTGGCTGCAGACAGGATCTTATCATGTATCTCTGTATACAGAGAGCTCCCCCTAGTGGTGACTGCAGACAGGATCTTATCATATATCTCTGTATACAAGGAGCTCTCCCTAGTGGTGACTGCAGGCTGGATCTTATCATGTATCTATGTATACAGGGAGCTCCCCCTAGTGGTGACTGCAGACAGGATCTTATCATGTATCTATGTATACAGGGAGCTCCCCCTAGTGGTGACTGCAGACAGGATCTTATCATGTATCTCTGTATACAGGGAGCTCCCCCTAGTGGTGACTGCAGACAGGATCTTATCATGAGTTTCTGTATACATGAAGCTCCCCCTAGTGGTGGCTGCAGACAGGATCTTATCATGTTTCTCTATATACAGGGAGCTCCCCCTAGTGGTGGCTGCAGACAGGATCTTATCATGTTTCTCTATATACAGGGAGCTCCCCCTAGTGGTGACTGCAGACAGGATCTTATCATGTATCTCTGTATACAGGGAGCTCCCCCTAGTGGTGGCTGCAGACATGATCTTATCATGTATCTCTGTATACAGGGAGCTCTCCCTAGTGGTGGCTGCAGACCGGATCTTATCATGTATCTCTGTATACAGGGAGCTCCCCCTAGTGGTGACTGCAGACAGGATTTTATCTTGTATCTCTGTATACAGGGAGCTCCCCCTAGTGGTGGCTGCAGACAGGATCTTATCATGTATCTCTGTATACAGGGAGCTCCCCCTAGTGGTGGCTGCAGACAGGATCTTATCATGTATCTCTGTATACAGGGAGCTCCCCCTAGTGGTGGCTGCAGACAGGATCTTATCATATATCTCTGTATACAGGGAGCTCCCCCTAGTGGTGGCTGCAGACAGGATCTTATCATGTATCTCTCTATACATGGAGCTCCCCCTAGTGGTGACTGCAGACAGGATCTTATCATGTATCTCTGTATACAGGGAGCTCCCCCTAGTGGTGGCTGCAGACAGGATCTTATCATGTATCTCTCTATACAGGGAGCTCCCCCTAGTGGTGACTGCAGACAGGATCTTATTATGTATCTCTGTATACAGGGAGCTCCTCCTAGTGGTGGCTGCAGACAGGATCTTATCATGTATCTCTGTATACAGGGAGCTCCCCCTAGTGGTGGCTGCAGACAGGATCTTATCATGTATCTCTGTATACAGGGAGCTCCTCCTAGTGGTGGCTGCAGACAGGATCTTATCATGTATCTCTGTATACAGGGAGCTCCCCCTAGTGGTGGCTGCAGACAGGATCTTATCATGTATCTCTGTATACAGGGAGCTCCCCCTAGTGGTGACTGCAGACAGGATATTATTATGTATCTCTGTATACAGGGAGCTCCTCCTAGTGGTGGCTGCACACAGGATCTTATCATGTATCTCTGTATACAGGGAGCTCCCCCTAGTGGTGACTGCAGACAGGATCTTATCATGTATCTCTGTATACAGGGAGCTCCCCCTAATGGTGACTGCAGACAGGATCTTATCATGTATCTCTGTGGACAGGGAGCTCCCCCTAGTGGTGGCTGCAGACAGGATCTTATCATGTATCTCTGTATACAGGGAGCTCCCTCTAGTGGTGTCTGCAGACAGGATCTTATCATGTATCTCTGTATACAGGGAGCTCCCCCTAGTGGTGGCTGCAGACAGGATCTTATCATGTATCTCTGTATACAGGGAGCTCCCCCTAGTGGTGGCTGCAGACAGGATCTTATCATGTATCTCTGTATACAGGGAGCTCCCCCTAGTGGTGTCTGCAGACAGGATCTTATCATGTATCTCTGTATACAGGGAACTCCCCCTGGTGGTGGATGCAGACAGGATCTTATCATGTATCTCTGTATACAAGGAGCTCTCCCTAGTGGTGGCTGCAGACAGGATCTTATCATGTATCTATGTATACAGGGAGCTCCCCCTAGTGGTGGCTGCAGACAGGATCTTATCATGTATCTCTGTATACAGGGAACTCCCCCTAGTGGTGGCTGCAGACAGGATCTTATCATGTATCTCTGTATACAGGGAACTCCCCCTAGTGGTGGCTGCAGACAGGATCTTATCATGTATTTCTGTATACAGGGAGCTCCCCCTAGTGGTGTCTGCAGACAGGATCTTATCATGTATCTCTGTATACAGGGAGCTCCCCCTAGTGGTGGTTGCAGACAGGATCTTATCATGTATCTCTGTATACAAGGAGCTCTCCCTAGTGGTGGCTGCAGACAGGATCTTATCATGTATCTCTGTATACAGGGAGCTCCCCCTAGTGGTGACTGCAGACAGGATCTTATCATGTATCTCTGTATACAGGGAGCTCCCCCTAGTGGTGACTGCAGACAGGATCTTATCATGCATCTCTGTATACAGGGATCTCCCCCTAGTGGTGGTTACAGACAGGATCTTATCATGTATCTCTATATACAGGGAGCTCCCCCTAGTGGTGGCTGCAGACAGGATCTTATCATGTATCTCTGTATACAGGGAGCTCTCCCTAGTGGTGGCTGCAGACAGGATCTTATCATGTATCTCTGTATACAAGGAGCTCTCCCTAGTGGTGGCTGCAGACAGGATCTTATCATGTATCTCTGTATACAGGGAGCTCCCCCTAGTGGTGGCTGCAGACAGGATCTTATCATGTATCTCTATATACAGGGAGCTCCCCCTAGTGGTGACTGCAGACAGGATCTTATCATGTATCTCTATATACAGGGAGCTCCCCCTAGTGGTGGCTGCAGACAGGATCTTATCATGTATCTCTGTATACAGGGAGCTCCCCCTAGTGGTGGCTGCAGACAGGATCTTATCATGTATCTCTGTATACAAGGAGCTCCCCCTAGTGGGGGCTACAGACAGAATCTTATCATGTATCTCTGTATACAGGGAGCTCCCCCTAGTGGTGGCTGCAGACAGGATCTTATCATGTATCTCTATATACAGGGAGCTCCCCCTAGTGGTGGCTGCAGACAGGATCTTATCATGTATCTCTGTATACAGGGAGCTCCCCCTAGTGGTGGCTGCAGACAGGATCTTATCATGTATCTCTATATACAGGGAGCTCCCCCTAGTGGTGGCTGCAGACAGGATCTTATCATGTATCTCTGTATACAGGGAGCTCCCCCTAGTGGTGACTGCAGACAGGATCTTATGGATCTCTGTATACAGGGAGCTCCCCCTAGTGGAGGCTGCAGACAGAATCTTATCATGTATCTCTGTATACAGGGAGCTCCCCCTAGTGGTGGCTGCAGACAGGATCTTATCATGTATCTCTGTATACAGGGAGCTCCCCCTAGTGGTGACTGCAGACAGGATCTTATCATGAGTCTCTGTATACAGGGAGCTCCCCCTAGTGGTGGCTGCAGACAGGATCTTATCATGTATCTCTGTATACAGGGAGCTCCCCCTAGTGGTAACTGCAGACAGGATCTTATCATGTATCTCTGTATACAGGGAGCTCCACCTAGTGGTGGCTGCAGACAGGATCTTATCATGTACCTCTGTATACAGGGAGCTCCCCCTAATGGTGACTGCAGACAGGATCTTATCATGTATCTCTCTGTATACAGGGAGCTCCCCCTAGTGGTGGCTGCAGACAGGATCTTATCATGTATCTCTGTATACAGGGAGCTCCCCCTAGTGGTGGCTGCAGACAGGATCTTATCATGTATCTCTGTATACAGGGAGCTCCCCCTAGTGGTGGCTGCAGACAGAATCTTATCATGTATCTCTGTATACAGGGAGCTCCCCCTAGTAGTGGCTGCAGACAGGATCTTATCATGTATCTCTGTATACAGGGAGCTCCCCCTAGTGGTGACTGCAGACAGGATCTTATCATGTATCTCTGTATACAGGGAGCTCCCCCTAGTGGTGGCTGCAGACAGGATCTTATCATGTATCTCTGTATACAGGGAGCTCCCCCTAGTGGTGGCTGCAGACAGGATCTTATCATGTATCTCTGTATACAGGGAGCTCCCCCTAGTGGTGGCTGCAGACAGGATCTTATCATGTATCTCTGTATACAGTGAGCTCCCCCTAGTGGTGACTGCAGACAGGATCTTATCATGTATCTCTGTATACAGGGAGCTCCCCCTAGTGGTGACTGCAGACAGGATCTTATCATGTATCTCTGTATACAGGGAGCTCCCCCTAGTGGTGGCTGCAGACAGGATCTTATCATGTATCTCTGTATACAGTGAGCTCCCCCTAGTGGTGACTGCAGACAGGATCTTTTCATGTATCTCTGTATACAGGGAGCTCCCCCTAGTGGTGACTGCAGACAGGATCTTATCATGCATCTCTGTATACAGGGAGCTCCCCGTAATGGTGACTGCAGACAGGATCTTATCATGTATCTCTGTGGACAGGGAGCTCCCCCTAGTGGTGGCTGCAGACAGGATCTTATCATGTATCTCTGTATACAGGGAGCTCCCTCTAGTGGTGTCTGCAGACAGGATCTTATCATGTATCTCTGTATACAGGGAGCTCCCCCTAGTGGTGGCTGCAGACAGGATCTTATCATGTATCTCTGTATACAGGGAACTCCCCCTAGTGGTGGCTGCAGACAGGATCTTATCATGTATCTCTGTATACAGGGAGCTCCCCCTAGTGGTGTCTGCAGACAGGATCTTATCATGTATCTCTGTATACAGGGAACTCCCCCTGGTGGTGGATGCAGACAGGATCTTATCATGCATCTCTGTATACAGGGAGCTCCCCCTAGTGGTGGTTGCAGACAGGATCTTATCATGTATCTCTGTATACAAGGAGCTCTCCCTAGTGGTGGCTGCAGACAGGATCTTATCATGTATCTATGTATACAGGGAGCTCCCCCTAGTGGTGGCTGCAGACAGGATCTTATCATGTATCTCTGTATACAGGGAACTCCCCCTAGTGGTGGCTGCAGACAGGATCTTATCATGTATCTCTGTATACAGGGAACTCCCCCTAGTGGTGGCTGCAGACAGGATCTTATCATGTATCTCAGTATACAGGGAGCTCCCCCTAGTGGTGTCTGCAGACAGGATCTTATCATGTATCTCTGTATACAGGGAGCTCCCCCTAGTGGTGGTTGCAGACAGGATCTTATCATGTATCTCTGTATACAAGGAGCTCTCCCTAGTGGTGGCTGCAGACAGGATCTTATCATGTATCTATGTATACAGGGAGCTCCCCCTAGTGGTGACTGCAGACAGGATCTTATCATGTATCTCTGTATACAGGGAGCTCCCCCTAGTGGTGACTGCAGACAGGATCTTATCATGCATCTCTGTATACAGGGATCTCCCCCTAGTGGTGGTTGCAGACAGGATCTTATCATGTATCTCTATATACAGGGAGCTCCCCCTAGTGGTGGCTGCAGACAGGATCTTATCATGTATCTCTGTATACAGGGAGCTCTCCCTAGTGGTGGCTGCAGACAGGATCTTATCATGTATCTCTGTATACAAGGAGCTCCCCCTAGTGGTGGCTGCAGACAGGATCTTATCATGTATCTCTGTATACAGGGAGCTCCCCCTAGTGGTGGCTGCAGACAGGATCTTATCATGTATCTCTGTATACAAGGAGCTCCCCCTAGTGGGGGCTACAGACAGAATCTTATCATGTATCTCTGTATACAGGGAGCTCCCCCTAGTGGTGGCTGCAGACAGGATCTTATCATGTATCTCTATATACAGGGAGCTCCCCCTAGTGGTGGCTGCAGACAGGATCTTATCATGTATCTCTGTATACAGGGAGCTCCCCCTAGTGGTGGCTGCAGACAGGATCTTATCATGTATCTCTATATACAGGGAGCTCCCCCTAGTGGTGGCTGCAGACAGGATCTTATCATGTATCTCTGTATACAGGGAGCTCCCCCTAGTGGTGACTGCAGACAGGATCTTATGTATCTCTGTATACAGGGAGCTCCCCCTAGTGGAGGCTGCAGACAGAATCTTATCATGTATCTCTGTATACAGGGAGCTCCCCCTAGTGGTGGCTGCAGACAGGATCTTATCATGTATCTCTGTATACAGGGAGCTCCCCCTAGTGGTGACTGCAGACAGGATCTTATCATGAGTCTCTGTATACAGGGAGCTCCCCCTAGTGGTGGCTGCAGACAGGATCTTATCATGTATCTCTGTATACAGGGAGCTCCCCCTAGTGGTAACTGCAGACAGGATCTTATCATGTATCTCTGTATACAGGGAGCTCCACCTAGTGGTGGCTGCAGACAGGATCTTATCATGTACCTCTGTATACAGGGAGCTCCCCCTAATGGTGACTGCAGACAGGATCTTATCATGTATCTCTCTGTATACAGGGAGCTCCCCCTAGTGGTGGCTGCAGACAGGATCTTATCATGTATCTCTGTATACAGGGAGCTCCCCCTAGTGGTGGCTGCAGACAGGATCTTATCATGTATCTCTGTATACAGGGAGCTCCCCCTAGTGGTGGCTGCAGACAGAATCTTATCATGTATCTCTGTATACAGGGAGCTCCCCCTAGTAGTGGCTGCAGACAGGATCTTATCATGTATCTCTGTATACAGGGAGCTCCCCCTAGTGGTGACTGCAGACAGGATCTTATCATGTATCTCTGTATACAGGGAGCTCCCCCTAGTGGTGGCTGCAGACAGGATCTTATCATGTATCTCTGTATACAGTGAGCTCCCCCTAGTGGTGACTGCAGACAGGATCTTATCATGTATCTCTGTATACAGGGAGCTCCCCCTAGTGGTGACTGCAGACAGGATCTTATCATGTATCTCTGTATACAGGGAGCTCCCCCTAGTGGTGGCTGCAGACAGGATCTTATCATGTATCTCTGTATACAGTGAGCTCCCCCTAGTGGTGACTGCAGACAGGATCTTTTCATGTATCTCTGTATACAGGGAGCTCCCCCTAGTGGTGACTGCAGACAGGATCTTATCATGCATCTCTGTATACTGGGAGCTCCCCCTAGTGGTGGCTGCAGACAGGATCTTATCATGTATCTCTGTATACAGGGAGCTCCCCCTAGTGGTGGCTGCAGACAGGATCTTATCATGTATCTCTGTATACAGGGAGCTCCCCCTAGTGGTGGCTGCAGACAGGATCTTATCATGAGTCTCTGTATACAGGGAGCTCCCCCTAGTGGTGGCTGCAGACAGGATCTTATCATGTGTCTCTGTATACAGGGAGCTCCCCCTAGTGGTGACTGCAGACAGGATCTTATTATGTGTCTCTGTATACAGGGAGCTCCCCCTAGTGGTGACTGCAGACATGATCTTATCATGTGTCTCTGTATACATGAAGCTCCCAATAGTTGTGGCTGCAGACAGTATCTTATCATGTATCTCTGTATACAGGGAGCTCCCCCTAATGGTGACTGCAGACAGGATCTTATCATGTATCTCTCTGTATACAGGGAGCTCCCCCTAGTGGTGGCTGCAGACAGGATCATATCATGTATCTCTGTATACAGGGAGCTCCCCCTAGTGGTGGCTGCAGACAGGATCTTATCATGTATCTCTGTATACAGGGAGCTCCCCCTAGTGGTGGCTGCAGACAGGATCTTATCATGTATCTCTGTATACAGGGAGCTCCCCCTAGTGGTGAGTGCAGACAGGATCTTATTATGTGTCTCTGTATACAGGGAGCTCCCCCTAGTGGTGACTGCAGACAGGATCTTATCATGAGTCTCTGTATACAGGGAGCTCCCCCTAGTGGTGGCTGCAGACAGGATCTTATCATGTATCTCTGTATACAGGGAGCTCCCCCTAGTGGTGGCTGCAGACAGGATCTTATCATGTATCTCTGTATACAGGGAGCTCCCCCTAGTGGTGACTGCAGACAGGATCTTATTATGTGTCTCTGTATACAGGGAGCTCCCCCTAGTGGTGACTGCAGACAGGACCTTATCATGTATCTCTGTATACAGGGAGCTCCCCCTAGTGGTGACTGCAGACAGGATCTTATCATGTATCTCTGTATGCAGGGAGCTCCCCCTAGTGGCCGATTTGGTTAATTATATACTGTAAGTTTATGTCTCTATGCAATGGATTTGGAGCTATATATCACATAAATGAGCTCTTGATGCCCTAAAGATTTATTAAGAAACTAGAAAAAGTAGCTGTTCTGAGAACTTTTGTAAACTTTTCTTGTGTTATGTGTGATCAGCATTATATATCTCAGTATCAAGCGTCTCCCTCACCGCTTCCTGCGGTTCAGCATGATAAGTGTCGGATTTGCTGTGTTTCGTTTTCACCTCCTTTTTGTGGCGTTGTTTCCCCCACTTTCCCTCCTTCAGGTCCTTATCCTTGTAGGGAGCCATCATGGGCCCCATCCTGATCAGCAGCGGCTGTCACCACACAGGACATCATGGTTGTGAACCAGCTTTTCACTGTTAGATTGGGGTCATGGGACAGATCAGAGCACACATGGCCCAGAGCCAAGGGACACAACACACCGAGCAGAGGAATTCATTGCAGATGATGAGATGAACACAAAGTAAACTGTTTATTTATGCTGCTGCGGCCAAGAGCAGCACATACAGCACAGATAATGACTACACGGTGCTAGGAAATGGCAGCAGCAGCAGGAATGGACGCCGCTTATTACCACTTACACTCCCCCTTCATGCCAGCCGTGAACAAGAGGAGCATCTACATACCTGAGAGATGAGCTTAGCCAAGAGCAAATGTGGGAGCCGTGCATGATGTGTGATACATTGTTAGCACTGTAACAAGCTATAAGCTATAAGCGATTCATCTTCCTAATCAGCATTCTGCCAGCACTAAAGGTGTTGGAACTTCCTGCTCAGCTTTCTTTGCTAGCCCGTACTAAGACCCTCCCCCACTTCCTGTAGCAAGATGAAGACCCTCCCCCACTTCCTGCTCAGATACAGACCCACCCACACTTCCTGTTGAGTGATACAGACCCACCCACACTTCCTGTTGAGTGATATAGACCCGCCCACACTTCCTGTTGAGTGATATAGATCCACCCACACTTCCTGTTGAGTGGTATAGACCCGCCCACACTTCCTGTTGAGTGGTATAGTCTTGCCCACACTTCCTGTTGAGTGATATAGACCCACCCACACTTCCTGTTGAGGGATATAGACCCGCTCACACTTCCTGTTGAGGGATATAGACCCGCCCACACTTCCTGTTGAGTGGTATAGACCCACCCACACTTCCTGTTGAGTGATATAGACCCGCCCACACTTCCTGATGAGTGATACAGACCCACCCACACTTCCTGTTGAGTGATACAGACCCACCCACACTTCCTGTTGAGTGATACAGACCCACCCACACTTCCTGTTGAGTGATACAGACCCGCCCACACTTCCTGTTGAGTGATATAGACCCGCCCACACTTCCTGTTGAGTGATACAGACCCACCCACACTTCCTGTTGAGTGATATAGACCCACCCACACTTCCTGTTGAGTGATACAGACCCACCCACACTTCCTGTTGAGTGATACAGACCCACCCACACTTCCTGTTGAGTGATATAGACCCGCCCACACTTCCTGTTGAGTGATATAGATCCGCCCACACTTCCTGTTGAGTGATATAGATCCGCCCACACTTCCTGTTGAGTGATACAGACCCACCCACACTTCCTGTTGAGTGATATAGACCCGCCCACACTTCCTGATGAGTGATACAGACCCACCCACACTTCCTGTTGAGTGATACAGACCCACCCACACTTCCTGTTGAGTGATACAGACCCACCCACACTTCCTGTTGAGTGATACAGACCCACCCACACTTCCTGTTGAGTGATATAGACCCGCCCACACTTCCTGTTGAGTGATACAGACCCACCCACACTTCCTGTTGAGTGATATAGACCCACCCACACTTCCTGTTGAGTGATACAGACCCACCCACACTTCCTGTTGAGTGATACAGACCCACCCACACTTCCTGTTGAGTGATATAGATCCACCCACACTTCCTGTTGAGTGATATAGACCCGCCCACACTTCCTGTTGAGTGATATAGATCCACCCACACTTCCTGTTGAGTGATATAGATCCGCCCACACTTCCTGTTGAGTGATACAGACCCACCCACACTTCCTGTTGAGTGATACAGACCCGCCCACACTTCCTGTTGAGTGGTATAGACCCGCCCACACTTCCTGTTGAGTGATATAGATCCGCCCACACTTCCTGTTGAGTGATATAGATCCACCCACACTTCCTGTTGAGTGGTATAGACCCGCCCACACTTCCTGTTGAGTGGTATAGTCTTGCCCACACTTCCTGTTGAGTGATATAGACCCACTCACACTTCCTGTTGAGGGATATAGACCCGCTCACACTTCCTGTTGAGGGATATAGACCCGCCCACACTTCCTGTTGAGTGGTATAGACCCACCCACACTTCCTGTTGAGTGATACAGACCCACCCACACTTCCTGTTGAGTGGTATAGACCCACCCACAGTTCCTGTTGAGTGATACAGACCCACCCACACTTCCTGTTGAGTGATATAGACCCGCCCACACTTCCTGTTGAGTGGTATAGACCCGCCCACACTTCCTGTTGAGTGATATAGATCCACCCACACTTCCTGTTGAGTGGTATAGACCTGCCCACACTTCCTGTTGAGTGGTATAGTCTTGCCCACACTTCCTGTTGAGTGATATAGACCCACCCGCACTTCCTGTTGAGTGATACAGACCCACCCACACTTCCTGTTGAGTGATATAGACCCGCCCACACTTCCTGTTGAGTGGTATAGACCCGCCCACACTTCCTGTTGAGTGATATAGATCCACCCACACTTCCTGTTGAGTGGTATAGAGCCGCCCACACTTCCTGTTGAGTGGTATAGTCTTGCCCACACTTCCTGTTGAGTGATATAGACCCACCCACACTTCCTGTTGAGTGATACAGACCCACCCACAATTCCTGTTGAGTGGTATAGACCCGACCACACTTCCTGTTGAGTGGTATAGACCCACCCACACTTCCTGTTGAGTGGTATGGACCCACCCACACTTCCTGTTGAGTGATATAGACCCGACCACACTTCCTGTTGAGTGGTATAGACCCGACCACACTTCCTGTTGAGTGGTATAGACCCACCCACACTTCCTGTTGAGTGGTATGGACCCGCCCACACTTCCTGTTGAGTGGTATAGACCCGACCACACTTCCTGTTGAGTGGTATAGACCCACCCACACTTCCTGTTGAGTGGTATAGACCCACCCACACTTCCTGTTGAGTGGTATAGACCCACCCACACTTCCTGTTGAGTGATATAGACCCACCTACTCTTCCTCTTGAGCTCCCATTCTATTCTCTCAGGTCACTGGTCAGCAAACCTTAGAAGCCTCCATGTCTGATCCATTTGTGGCTGACAGTCTGGTGTCTGTTTACATTCCCTTACAGTTTACCAGATCCTAACGCTGTGGGGCTGCGATTTGTGCAGAGAAACAATGTGATTACTTAACCTTCATCCTGTTACTTCCACGAATCGGCTCCAGATCAGGGCGCTGCCGCTGAAGGTCACCGCCGTGGACACCGGCCAGAAACCGTGATTATGTCCAGATGTGTGAAACGGTCACTGGAGCCACCACACCTGGGATCCATTAGTGTAACACAGATCTGTAACAGGCAGAGTCCGGCCCGGTGCTGGAACACACACAGCTCTGCTACATCACAGACTTTCCTCCAGTTATGTTCATGGGCTCTGCACAGAATGGAATCATAATGGAAAGCAGGAGCATGGGCACATGGAGTCTGGAAAGTCTAATGTCGTCTTCCAGAGAAATCCATGTCAGAGATACAGGAGGTTTTCTTGTGGTTTTCAGTTTTATCCGAGCTTTTTGTGCCTTTATTTCTATGTAGTTTTTGGGGGGTTTCACAGTTTGTGGCGCTTGTCTTGTAAGCGTTTTAATGTGCTCACGTTGCATATTTGATGCATTTTTGCTGCCTTGGAATAATGGAATACTTATGCACGGTAATTCAATGACAATCCCGAAGTGTTGTGCACATGACCAGTAAATTTCTGTCCGTAATCGCAGTGCATTTTTTTCTACAGGATGTCAATTCTTTTTGCATTTTTGCCTGCGTTTTTGACCCATTGAATGCATAGGAAAAAAACGCACCAAAAACGCAGTGTATTTTTCCGCAACGTTTCTGCTGCCAAGAGATGCAGAAACCTTGCAGAAATTTCTGCAAGCAAATATGCAACATGCGCACATAGCCTGAGGTTTTGGTTGAGGAAAAGCAAAAATGACTAAACATCCTCTCACAGGGAAACTCTGGCAACAGCGGGAAAGTATGTGCAACATCGCAACATGACTCCATGATAATCATAAAGAGCTGTGAGGTCTCCAGGAGACACAGACGTAGGGAGGATCGGCAGACAGGACAATGTGAATGTGGAAGGATTCCCAATAGACCATCCTTTTGTTTTCCCGGAGATAACCTGCTCCATGAGAAGTCTGAGCGAGGAAAACTGCGGAGTCCGGAGGAAGCAGGGAAGTCTGGAGGGGACCAAGGAGTATAAGGCTATGTGCCCACGTTGCGGATTCTCTGCGGATCCGCAGCGTTTTTTTTAGGTGCAGAAACGCTGCAGATCCGCAATTGATTTACAGTACAATGTAAATCAATGAGAAACAAAAAATGCTGTGCACACTTTGCGGAAAATCCACTGCGGAAACGCTGCGGTTTAAAAGAAGTAGCATGTCACTTCTTTTTTGTGAATCTGCAGCGTTTTTGTACCCATTCCATTATAGAAAATCGCAGGTGTAAAAAAACGCAGCAAATCTGCAAGAAAACCGCAGCAAAAACGCACAAAAAATGCGACCAATCCGCAGGTGCGTTTTCTGCCAGGAAAGGCAGAATCCGCACCAGAAATTCCTAAGCCTAATCCGCAACGTGTGAACATAGCCTCAAGAAGAACAGAGGAATCTGGAGGTATCTGGAGGGGGCAAAGGAGAGGTTTGTGGGATATCTCAGTAGCCCAATTAGGCTGGACCTGCTGGAAATCCTCCAGGTGTTGCCCTTTTTAGGGTGATTGCTTGGCCATATAGCTGACTATGCTGAGACTATTGCCAGTCGTAGCTTTCATCCGTCAGGACATCAGGTCAACCATGAGGGTGCGGTAAAGGAGCACGGCCGACGGCCGTTTCGCACACACAGGTGCTTCGACGGACCCGTCGAAGCACCTGTGTGTGCGAAACGGCCGTCGTCCGTGCTCTGTCTTCGATCATCCCGAGAGCCAACCGGCCATGCACGGCTCAATGTCCACACGGCCCGGATGTAGAGAGTCACCATCTTAGGCTGCCGTCACACTATCAGTATTTGGTCAGGATTTTTCATCAGTATTTGTAGCTAAAACCAGGAGTGGAACAAATAGAGGAAAAGTATCATAGAAACATCTGCACCACTTCTGCATTTATCACCCACTCCTGGTTTTGGCTACAAATACTGATGTAAAATACTGATCAAATACTGATAGTGTGATGGCAGCCTTATAGAAATGCTTACAATGGAGAGATGGAAGTGGAGGAACCGCGCTCATTGGAGCTCACATGTCGCCCACTGGTCGGAGCTCACACGACACCCTCTCGTTCAAGCTCACACGTCGCCAGCTGGTCAGAGCTCATGTGTCACCCACTCGTCGGCGCTCACACGACACCCTCTCCTCAGAGCTCACAAGTCGCCCATTCGTCTGAGCACACGCATCAACCGCTCATCGGAGCTCACGCGTCGCCCGCTGGTCAGAGATCACACGTCGCCTGCTGATGGGAGCTCACACCTCACCCGCTTGTCAGAACTCACGCATCACCCGCTTGTCGGAGCTCACACATCGCCCGCTGAAGAAAGCTCATGCCTCGCCCACTCATCGGAGCTCACGCATCACCTGCTTGTCGGAGCTCACGCATCACCCACTTGTCAGAGCTCACGCATCACCCGCTTGTCAGAGCTCACGCATCACCCGCTTGTCGGAGCTCACACATCGCCCGCTGAAGAAAGCTCATGCCTCGCCCACTCATCGGAGCTCACGCATCACCTGCTTGTCAGAGCTCACGCATCACCCGCTTGTCAGAGCTCACGCATCACCCGCTTGTCGGAGCTCACACATCGCCCGCTGAAGAAAGCTCATGCCTCGCCCACTCATCGGAGCTCACGCATCACCTGCTTGTCAGAGCTCACGCATCACCCACTTGTCAGAGCTCACGCATCACCCGCTTGTCGGAGCTCACGCATTGCCTGCTCATCGGAGGCCACTCGGGGTTTTCGTTCTTTAAACATCACGTCTTTGGAATAAATTTTCTTTTTTGTCAGAGAGATGATAGGAGTTCAGCTCCATATAGAGCATACAGTGGCCTCCTCACAGGTCCCCCAGGGAAAAAGACGGGCCCCTAGTAAGCACTCACCTGCCATTGCAGCTTCTTCGCAACATAAGCTTGAAGATTGCGTGCCTGCTCAACTTCCCCGCGTTCTCTATCCGTACTGTACTAAGGCCGGCGTCACACACAGCGTATGAAATTACGGTCCGTATATTACGGCCGTAATATGCTGAAAAGTCCCCAATATAGTGGTCCGTATCTCCTCCGTAGGCAGGGTGTGTCACCGTTTTTTGTGCATGGCATCCTCCGTATGTAATCCGTATGGCATCCATACTGCGTGTTTTTATCGCAGGCTTGCAAAACCGACATACGGCTATACAAGGGATCCATGTGTAAAAAAAAAAAAAACATATATACTGTCTCTATATATATATATATATGTCAGGGAGACACATATATGTATATATATTATTACTTAATACAGCGCGAGATAGCAGAAAGCCGATAATTCAATTACCGGCTTTTGCTATCTCCTTCCTAAACCCGACATGATATATGATGTGGTTTACATACAGTAAACCATCTCATATCCTCTTTTTTTTGCATATTCCACACTACTGTCAGTAGTGTGTCTATGCAAAATTTGGCTGTTCTAGCTAGTAAAATAAGGGGTTAAATGGCGGAAAAAATTGGCATGGGCTCCCGCGCAGTTTTCTCCGCCAGAGTAGTAAAGCCAGTGACTGAGGGCAGATATTAATAGCCTGGAGAGGGTCCATGGTTATTGCCCCCCCTGGCTAAAAACATCTGCCCCCAGCCACCCCAGAAAAGGCACATCTGGAAGATGCGCCTATTCCGGCACTTGGCCACTCTCTTCCCATTCCCGTGTAGCGGTGGGATATGGGGTAATGAAGGGTTAATGCCACCTTGCTATTGTAAGGTGACATTAAGCCAGATTAATAATGGAGAGGCGTCAATTATGACACCTATCCATTATTAATCCAATACTAGTAAAGGGTTAAAAAAAAAAACACACACATTATTAAAAAATAATTTATTGAAAAAATCACAAAGGCTGTTGTATTAATTTATTCTACTCTCAATCCACTCACTGAAGACCCTCGATCTGTAAATTAAAAAAAATAAATAAACCAACAATATACATACCTTCTGAGGATCTGTAAGGTCCAACGATGTAGATCCATCTGAAGGGGTTAAAATATTTTGCAGACACGAGCTCCGCTAATGCAGGCTGCTCATGTCTGCAAAACCCGGGGAATGAAGGTAAAGTAGGTCAATGACCTATATTTAGCTTCATTTGCGGTGAGGCGCCCTCTGCTGGCTGTTCCTAGATCGTGGGAACTTACCTACATCGTTGGACCTTACAGATCCTCGGAAGGTATGTATATTGTTGGTTTATTATTTTTTTTTAATTTACAGATCGAGGGTCTTCAGTGAGTGGATTGAGAGTAGAATAAATTAATACAACAGCCTTTGTGATTTTTTCAATAAATTATTTTTTAATAATGTGTGTGTGTTTTTTTTTTAACCCTTTACTAGTATTGGATTAATAATGGATAGTGTTGTGAGTTCTGTTTTTGGGCTCCCTCTGGTGGTTACTGATGGTACTGGGTGACTTGTGTTCTCTGCGGTCTCTGGTGTCCACCTGTTCCATCAGGTTATGGGAGTTTCCTATTTAACCTGGCTTTTTTGTCATTTCCTTGCCGGCTATCAATGTAATCAGCGTGTCTTTTTACCTCTGCTCCCTGCGTCTGTTATCTTCAGGACAAGCTAAGTTTTGATTTTCCTGTTCCACGTTTTGCTTACTTTTTGTCTTAGTCCAGCTTGCAGATATGTGATTCCTTTTTGCTGGTTGCTCTAGTGGGCTAAAATTACTCCTCATGTTCCATGAGTTGGCACATGAGTTCAAGTAATTTCAGGATGGTTTTTTGAAGGGTTTTTCGCTGACCGCGCAGTTCACTTTTGTATCCTCTGCTATCTAGCTTTAGCGGGCCTCATTTTTGCTGATTCTATTTTCATAACTACGTATGTGCTTTCCTCTCATTTCACCGTTATTACATGTGGGGGGCTGCTATTTCTGTGGGGTGTTTCTCTGGAGGCAAGTGAGGTACCAGCTCAAGTGAGGTACCAGCTGCTTGGAAAGAATCACCAAACCAGGGATTCAAGCTTGAGGAGGCTAATTTGCATATTCCAGGTGCTTTCTGGGAAAAGCGAAGAGTCTCCCTAAGCTAGAAGATCGTTGGGTACAGCCGGGACCAGCTGCTTGGAAAGAATCACCAAACCAGGGATTCAAGCTTGAGGAGGCTAATTTGCATATTCCAGGTGTTTTCTGGCGAAAACGAAGAGTCTCCCTAAGCTAGAAGATCGTTGGGTACAGCCGGGACCAACTGCTTGGAAAGAATCACCAAACCGAATTTTTGCCTGTAGGATATTATTGCAAGAGAGCTTGGCTGAGTAGATTACACAAGAAGGAAAGCACACAGCAAGTCAGCAGGATCTAGGAGCAACATGGCAGATGTGACAACCTACATGGTGAGCTGCAGCATGTGCTACATGTTCACAGATCGACCAGAAGAAGAATCAAATTTCACCTGTCAGAAGTGTAGACTAGTGGCCCTTTTAGAAGAAAAGGTGCGGGGTCTGGAAGAAAGAATAGCAACTTTGAAACTCATCAAAGAGAATGAAGACTTTCTAGACAGAACAGAAGCATCTCTACTGGTCACAGAAGGTGAAAAAAGTGTCAGAGAACCTCCAAAAGCAGATGAGTGGAAGCATGTGACCAAAAGAAGCAAGAAGACCATGGAGAAATCACCAACCACACAACTGAAGAACCGATATCAAATCTTTGTAGAGGATGAAGATGGCACACCTAAGGATGAAACAATACCAGCAAGCAAAAAAGAAAAGGGCACACAGCAACAAGTGACAGCAAAAAGTACAGCCAAGAAGCAACGAAGAGTGGTGGTGGTGGGAGACTCACTACTGAGAGGCACAGAAGCAGCCATCTGCAGACTGGACATAACCGCAAGAGAAGTATGCTGCCTTCCAGGTGCGATGATCAAGGATGTGACCGATAGGATACCAAAGCTCTTCAGCTCCAAGGACGTCCACCCATTTCTTCTGATACATGTTGGCACCAATGACACGGCAAGGAAGGACCTACCGACAATCTGCAAAGACTTTGAAGAGTTGGGGAAGAAAGTAAAGGAACTGGATGCACAGGTAGTTTTTTCTTCTATCCTTCCAGTAGACGGGCATGGCACCAGGAGATGGAACAGGATCCTTGATGCAAACAACTGGCTAAGACGATGGTGCAGACAACAAGGATTCGGATTCCTGGACCACGGTGTGAATTACTTGTACGATGGACTCCTCGCCAGAGACGGACTACACCTCAACAAACCTGGGAAACACACATTCGCCAGAAGACTCGCTCCACTCATCAGGAGGGCGTTAAACTAGAAGAAGAGGGGACGGGAAGAAAAACATTAGACTTGAACAAAGAAGATCCAGGAAAACATACTCAGAAGGGAGGTAAGAACATTTCTAAAACAATCCACAGCGAGGAGATTGGAACAAAACAAAATCCTCTAAACTGCATGCTCGCAAACGCCAGAAGCCTGACAAACAAGATGGAAGAACTAGAAGCAGAAATATCTACAGGTAACTTTGACATAGTGGGAATAACCGAGACATGGTTAGATGAAAGCTATGACTGGGCAGTTAACTTACAGGGTTACAGTCTGTTTAGAAAGGATCGTAAAAATCGGAGAGGAGGAGGGGTTTGTCTCTATGTAAAGTCTTGTCTAAAGTCCACTTTAAGGGAGGATATTAGCGAAGGAAATGAGGATGTCGAGTCCATATGGGTCGAAATTCATGGAGGGAAAAATGGTAACAAAGTTCTCATTGGGGTCTGTTACAAACCCCCAAATATAACAGAAACCATGGAAAGTCTACTTCTAAAGCAGATAGATGAAGCTGCAACCCATAATGAGGTCCTGGTTATGGGGGACTTTAACTACCCGGATATTAACTGGGAAAGTGAAACCTGTGAAACCCATAAAGGCAACAGGTTTCTGCTAATAACCAAGAAAAATTATCTTTCACAATTGGTGCAGAATCCAACCAGAGGAGCAGCACTTTTAGACCTAATACTATCTAATAGACCTGACAGAATAACAAATCTGCAGGTGGTCGGGCATCTAGGAAATAGCGACCACAATATTGTACAGTTTCACCTGTCTTTCACTAGGGGGACTTGTCAGGGAGTCACAAAAACACTGAACTTTAGGAAGGCAAAGTTTGACCAGCTTAGAGATGCCCTTAATCTGGTAGACTGGGACAATATCCTCAGAAATAAGAATACAGATAATAAATGGGAAATGTTTAAGAACATCCTAAATAGGCAGTGTAAGCGGTTTATACCTTGTGGGAATAAAAGGACTAGAAATAGGAAAAACCCAATGTGGCTAAACAAAGAAGTAAGACAGGCAATTAACAGTAAAAAGAAAGCATTTGCACTACTAAAGCAGGATGGCACCATTGAAGCTCTAAAAAACTATAGGGAGAAAAATACTTTATCTAAAAAACTAATTAAAGCTGCCAAAAAGGAAACAGAGAAGCACATTGCTAAGGAGAGTAAAACTAATCCCAAACTGTTCTTCAACTATATCAATAGTAAAAGAATAAAAACTGAAAATGTAGGCCCCTTAAAAAATAGTGAGGAAAGAATGGTTGTAGATCAGGGGTCCCCAACTCCAGTCCTCAAGGCCCACCAACATGTCATGTTTTCAGGATTTCCTTAGTCTTGCCCAGGTAATAATTGCATCACCTGTGCAATGCAAAGGAAATCCTGAAAACATGACCTGTTGGTGGGCCTTGAGGACTGGAGTTGGGGACCCCTGTTGTAGATGACGAGGAAAAAGCTAACATATTAAACACCTTCTTCTCCACGGTATTCACGGTGGAAAATGAAATGCTAGGTGAAATCCCAAGAAACAATGAAAACCCTATATTAAGGGTCACCAATCTAACCCAAGAAGAGGTGCGAAACCGGCTAAATAAGATTAAAATAGATAAATCTCCGGGTCCGGATGGCATACACCCACGAGTACTAAGAGAACTAAGTAATGTAATAGATAAACCATTATTTCTTATTTTTAGGGACTCTATAGCGACAGGGTCTGTTCCGCAGGACTGGCGCATAGCAAATGTGGTGCCAATATTCAAAAAGGGCTCTAAAAGTGAACCTGGAAATTATAGGCCAGTAAGTCTAACCTCTATAGTTGGTAAAATATTTGAAGGGTTTCTGAGTGATGTTATTCTGGATTATCTCAATGAGAATAACTGTTTAACTCCATATCAGCATGGGTTTATGAGAAATCGCTCCTGTCAAACCAATCTAATCAGTTTTTATAAAGAGGTAAGCTATAGGCTGGACAACGGTGAGTCATTGGACGTGGTATATCTCGATTTTTCCAAAGCGTTTGATACCGTGCCGCACAAGAGGTTGGTACACAAAATGAGAATGCTTGGTCTGGGGGAAAATGTGTGTAAATGGGTTAGTAACTGGCTTAGTGATAGAAAGCAGAGGGTGGTTATAAATGGTATAGTCTCTAACTGGGTCGCTGTGACCAGTGGGGACCGCAGGGG
Source organism: Ranitomeya imitator (assembly GCF_032444005.1). Classification (NCBI taxonomy): domain Eukaryota; kingdom Metazoa; phylum Chordata; class Amphibia; order Anura; family Dendrobatidae; genus Ranitomeya; species Ranitomeya imitator. The sequence goes on from NC_091286.1 coordinate 7,846,665, forward strand.
TCGGTATTGGGACCTGTTCTCTTCAACATATTCATTAATGATCTGGTAGAAGGTTTACACAGTAAAATATCGATATTTGCAGATGATACAAAACTATGTAAAGCAGTTAATACAAGAGAAGATAGTATTCTGCTACAGATGGATCTGGATAAGTTGGAAACTTGGGCTGAAAGGTGGCAGATGAGGTTTAACAATGATAAATGTAAGGTTATACACATGGGAAGAAGGAATCAATGTCACCATTACACACTGAATGGGAAACCACTGGGTAAATCTGACAGGGAGAAGGACTTGGGGATCCTAGTTAATGATAAACTTACCTGGAGCAGCCAGTGCCAGGCAGCAGCTGCCAAGGCAAACAGGATCATGGGGTGCATTAAAAGAGGTCTGGATACACATGATGAGAGCATTATACTGCCTCTGTACAAATCCCTAGTTAGACCGCACATGGAGTACTGTGTCCAGTTTTGGGCACCGGTGCTCAGGAAGGATATAATGGAACTAGAGAGAGTACAAAGGAGGGCAACAAAATTAATAAAGGGGATGGGAGAACTACAATACCCAGATAGATTAGCGAAATTAGGATTATTCAGTCTAGAAAAAAGACGACTGAGGGGCGATCTAATAACCATGTATAAGTATATAAGGGGACAATACAAATATCTCGCTGAGGATCTGTTTATACCAAGGAAGGTGACGGGCACAAGGGGGCATTCTTTGCGTCTGGAGGAGAGAAGGTTTTTCCACCAACATAGAAGAGGATTCTTTACTGTTAGGGCAGTGAGAATCTGGAATTGCTTGCCTGAGGAGGTGGTGATGGCGAACTCAGTCGAGGGGTTCAAGAGAGGCCTGGATGTCTTCCTGGAGCAGAACAATATTGTATCATACAATTATTAGGTTCTGTAGAAGGACGTAGATCTGGGGATTTATTATGATGGAATATAGGCTGAACTGGATGGACAAATGTCTTTTTTCGGCCTTACTAACTATGTTACTATGAGGTCTGTGTTTCTTCTGATAGGGGAAGTTAATCCTTCGGCTGGCGCGAGACGTCTAGGAATCATCGTAGGCACGTTCCCCGGCTACTGCTAGTTGTGTGTTTAGGTTCAGGATCGCGGTCAGCTCAGGTTCCATCACCCTAGAGCTTGTTTTGTTTTTGTGCTTGTCCTTTTGTGATCCCCTGCCATTGGGATCATGACAGTATAGCCGGCCCGAAAAAATTGGTCATCGTTTTGGCTGAAGTAGGAGGAAAAGTAGTCTGAGGAAGTTTTTTTTTTTTTTTTTTTTTCCCCTCCTCAGTGTTTGCTGCCTAGCCTTAATTGCAGCTTGGCTGCTTCTTTCCTCCTCTTAATCCTTGAATGGCTCTGACCTCAGCTGTTTATCATGGACGTCCAGAGTTTGGCTTCCAGCCTGAATAATCTTGCTGCTAAGGTTCAAAATATACAAGATTTTGTTGTACATACGCCTATGTCTGAACCTAGAATTCCTATCCCAGAGTTTTTTTCTGGAGATAGATCTAGTTTTCTGAATTTTAGGAACAATTGCAAGTTGTTTCTTTCCTTGAAATCTCGCTCCTCTGGAGACCCTGCTCAGCAGGTCAAGATTGTTATATCTTTCCTGCGGGGTGACCCTCAGAATTGGGCATTTGCATTGGCACCAGGGGATCCTGGGTTGCTCAATGTGGATGCGTTTTTTCTGGCATTGGGTTTGCTCTATGAGGAACCTAACCTAGAGATTCAGGCTGAAAAAGCTTTATTGGCTCTCTCTCAGGGGCAAGATGAAGCAGAAATATATTGTCAGAAATTTCGGAAGTGGTCGGTGCTTACTCAGTGGAATGAGTGCGCTCTGGCTGCAAAATTCAGAGATGGCCTTTCTGAGGCCATTAAAGATGTTATGGTGGGGTTCCCGGCGCCTACAGGTCTGAATGAGTCCATGACTATGGCTATTCAGATTGATCGGCGTTTACGGGAGCGCAAACCTGTGCACCATTTGGCGGTGTCTTCTGAACAGGCACCTGAGATAATGCAATGTGATAGAATTCAGTCCAGAAGTGAACGGCAAAATTATAGACGGAAAAATGGATTGTGTTTTTATTGTGGTGATTCAGCTCATGTTATATCAGCATGCTCTAAACGCACAAAAAAGGTTGATAAGTCTGTTGCCATTGGTACTTTACAGTCTAAGTTCATTCTGTCTGTGACTCTGATTTGTTCATTATCATCCATTTCCGTCGATGCCTATGTGGATTCAGGCGCTGCCCTGAGTCTTATGGATTGGTCACTTGCCAATCGCTGTGGGTTTAGTCTGGAACCTCTGGAAGTTCCTATTCCTTTGAAAGGAATTGACTCTACACCTTTGGCTATGAATAAACCTCAGTACTGGACACAAGTGACCATGCGTATGACTCCCGTTCATCAGGAGGTGATTCGCTTCCTGGTACTGTATAATTTACATGATGTCTTAGTGCTTGGTCTGCCATGGTTACAAACTCATAACCCAGTCCTGGACTGGAAAACAATGTCTGTGTTAAGCTGGGGATGTCAGGGGGTTCATGATGATGCATCTCCGATTTCTATCGCTTCATCTACTCCTTCTGAGGTTCCGGTATTTTTGTCTGATTATCGGGAGGTTTTTGAGGAGCCTAAGCTCAGTTCGCTTCCTCCTCACAGGGATTGCGATTGTGCTATAGATTTGATTCCTGGCAGTAAATTCCCTAAAGGTCGTTTGTTCAATCTGTCAGTGCCAGAGCATACTGCTTTGCGGGATTATGTTAAGGAGTCTTTGGAAAAGGGACATATCCGTCCATCTTCGTCCCCTTTGGGAGCAGGTTTTTTTTTCGTGGCCAAAAAAGATGGTTCCTTGAGGCCTTGCATAGATTATCGTCTTTTGAATAAGATTACAGTCAAATATCAGTATCCTTTGCCATTGTTGACTGATTTGTTCGCTCGCATTAAGGGGGCTAAATGGTTCACTAAGATTGATCTTCGGGGTGCGTATAATCTTGTGCGGATAAGGCAGGGTGATGAGTGGAAAACCGCATTTAATACGCCTGAGGGCCATTTCGAGTATTTGGTGATGCCTTTTGGACTTTCTAATGCTCCTTCTGTCTTCCAGTCTTTTATGCACGATATTTTCCGTGAATATCTGGATAAATTTATTATTGTGTATTTGGATGATGTTTTGTTTTTTTCTGATGACTGGGAGTCTCATGTTCAGCAGGTCAGGAAGGTGTTTCAGGTCCTGCGGGCCAATTCTTTGTTTGTAAAGGGTTCTAAATGTCTCTTTGGAGTCCAGAAGATTTCTTTTTTGGGGTATATTTTTCCCCTTCTACTATTGAGATGGATCCCGTCAAGGTTCAGGCTATTTGTGACTGGACGCAGCCTACATCTCTTAAGAGTCTACAGAAGTTCTTGGGCTTTGCTAATTTTTATCGTCGCTTCATAACTAATTTTTCTAGTGTTGTTAAGCCTTTGACAGATTTGACTAAGAAGGGTGCTGATGTTACTGATTGGTCTCCTGCGGCTGTGGAGGCCTTTCAGGAACTTAAGCGCCGGTTTTCTTCTGCTCCTGTGTTGCGTCAGCCAGATACGTCGCTTCCTTTTCAGGTTGAGGTTGATGCTTCCGAGATCGGAGCGGGGGCGGTTTTGTCACAGAGAAGCTCCGATGGCTCAGTGATGAAGCCATGTGCGTTCTTTTCTAGAAAATTTTCGCCCGCTGAACGGAGTTATGATGTTGGTAATCGGGAGCTTTTGGCCATGAAGTGGGCATTTGAGGAGTGGCGTCATTGGCTTGAGGGTGCTAGACATCGTGTGGTGGTCTTGACTGATCACAAAAATCTGATGTACCTTGAGTCTGCCAAGCGTCTGAATCCTAGACAGGCTCGTTGGTCACTGTTTTTCTCCCGTTTCAATTTTGTGGTTTCATACCTGCCAGGTTCAAAGAATGTGAAGGCGGATGCTCTTTCTAGGAGTTTTGTGCCTGACTCCCCTGGAAATTCTGAGCCCACTGGTATCCTTAGGGATGGGGTGATTTTGTCGGCTGTCTCCCCAGACTTGCGACGTGCTTTGCAGGAGTTTCAGGCGGATAAACCTGATCGTTGTCCGCCGGAAAGACTGTTTGTTCCGGATAATTGGACCAGTAGAGTCATCTCCGAGGTCCATTCTTCTGTGTTGGCAGGTCATCCTGGAATATTTGGTACTAGAGACTTGGTGGCCAGGTCTTTTTGGTGGCCTTCCTTGTCGAGGGATGTGCGTTCTTTCGTGCAGTCTTGTGGAGTTTGCGCTCGGGCTAAGCCTTGCTGTTCTCGGGCCAGTGGATTGTTGTCACCTTTGCCTATCCCGAAGAGGCCTTGGACGCACATTTCCATGGACTTTATTTCGGATCTCCCTGTCTCTCAAAAAATGTCCGTCATATGGGTTGTGTGTGACCGCTTTTCTAAGATGGTTCATCTGGTACCCTTGCCTAAGTTACCTTCCTCCTCTGAGTTGGTCCCTCTGTTTTTTCAAAACGTGGTCCGTTTGCATGGCATTCCGGAGAACATCGTTTCTGACAGGGGATCCCAGTTTGTGTCTAGATTTTGGCGGACGTTCTGTGCTAAGATGGGCATTGATTTGTCCTTTTCGTCTGCATTCCATCCCCAGACGAATGGCCAGACGGAACGAACTAATCAGACTTTAGAAACTTATTTAAGGTGTTTTGTTTCTGCTGATCAAGATGACTGGGTTTCCTTTTTGCCGCTTGCCGAGTTTGCCCTTAATAATCGGGCTAGTTCTGCTACCTTGGTTTCTCCTTTCTTTTGTAATTCGGGGTTTCATCCTCGTTTTTCCTCTGGTCAGGTGGAGCCTTCTGATTGTCCTGGAGTGGACATGGTGGTGGATAGGTTGCATCAGATTTGGAGTCATGTGGTGGACAATTTCAAGTTGTCCCAGGAGAGGGCTCAGCAGTTTGCTAATCGCCGTCGCCGCGTGGGTCCTCGACTTCTTGTTGGTGACTTGGTGTGGTTGTCTTCTCGTTTTGTTCCTATGAAGGTCTCTTCTCCTAAGTTCAAGCCTCGGTTCATCGGTCCCTATAGGATCTTGGAAATTCTTAACCCTGTGTCGTTTCGTTTGGATCTCCCGGCATTGTTTGCTATTCATAATGTGTTCCATCGGTCGTTGTTGCGGAAGTATGAGGTACCTGTTGTTCCTTCGCTTGAGCCTCTTGCTCCGGTGCTGGTGGAGGGTGAATTGGAGTATGTTGTGGAGAAGATCTTGGATTCTCGTGTTTCCAGACGGAAACTCCAGTATTTGGTCAAGTGGAAGGGTTATGGTCAGGAGGATAATTCTTGGGTGATTGCCTCTGATGTTCATGCTGCCGATTTGGTCCGTGCTTTTCATAGGGCTCATCCTGGTCGCCCTGGTGGTTCTCGTGAGGGTTCGGTGACCCCTCCTCAAGGGGGGGGTACTGTTGTGAGTTCTGTTTTTGGGCTCCCTCTGGTGGTTACTGATGGTACTGGGTGACTTGTGTTCTCTGTGGTCTCTGGTGTCCACCTGTTCCATCAGGTTATGGGAGTTTCCTATTTAACCTGGCTTTTTTGTCATTTCCTCGCCGGCTATCAATGTAATCAGCGTGTCTTTTTACCTCTGCTCCCTGCGTCTGTTATCTTCAGGACAAGCTAAGTTTTGATTTTCCTGTTTCATGTTTTGCTTTATTTTTGTCTTAGTCCAGCTTGCAGATATGTGATTCCTTGCTGCTGGTTGCTCTAGTGGGCTGAAATTACTCCTCATGTTCCATGAGTTGGCACATGAGTTCAAGTAATTTCAGGATGGTTTTTTGAAGGGTTTTTCGCTGACCGCGCAGTTCACTTTTGTATCCTCTGCTATCTAGCTTTAGCGGGCCTCATTTTTGCTGATTCTATTTTCATAACTACGTATGTGCTTTCCTCTCATTTCACCGTTATTACATGTGGGGGGCTGCTATTTCTGTGGGGTGTTTCTCTGGAGGCAAGTGAGGTCTGTGTTTCTTCTGATAGGGGAAGTTAATCCTTCGGCTGGCGCGAGACGTCTAGGAATCATCGTAGGCACGTTCCCCGGCTACTGCTAGTTGTGTGTTTAGGTTCAGGATCGCGGTCAGCTCAGGTTCCATCACCCTAGAGCTTGTTTTGTTTTTGTGCTTGTCCTTTTGTGATCCCCTGCCATTGGGATCATGACAGGATAGGTGTCATAATTGACGCCTCCCAATTATTAATTAGGCTTAATGTCACCTTACAATAGCAAGGTGGCATTAACCCTTCATTACCTCATATCCTACCACTACACGGGAATGGGAAGAGAATGGCCAAGTGCCAGAATAGGCGCATCTTCCAGATGTGCCTTTTCTGGGGTGGCTGGGGGCAGGTGTTTTTAGCCAGGGGGGGGGGGGGCAATATCCATGGACCCTCTCCAGGCTATTAATATCTGCCCTCAGTCACTGGCTTTACTACTCTGGCGGAGAAAATTGCGCGGAGCCCACACCAATTTTTTCCGCCATTTAACCCCTTATTTTACTAGCTAGAACGGCCAAATTTTGCACATACACACTACTAACATTAGTAGTGTGGAATATGCAAAAAAAAAAGGTGCTATGAGATGGTTTAGTGTATGTAAACCATGTCTCAAATCATGTCGGGTTTAGGAAGGAGAGAGCAAAAGCCGGTAATTGAATTACCGGCTTTTCTCTCTAACACCGCTGCGTATTCCTTGCAAGTCACACTGCTGGTCCGTGTGTAATCCGTAATTTTGGGGCTTCCATTGACTTTCATTGACGTTTTATTTGCGCAATACGGTGACAAACGCAGCATGCTGCGATTTTCTACGGCCGTAGAAAGCCGTATAATACGGATCAGTTTAATACGGCAGATAGGAGCAGGGGCATAGAGAATAATTGTGCCGTATTTTTTGCGAGTTTTACGGACGTAGTTTCTGCGCTCTTACGTCCGTAAAACTCGCAAGTGTGACGCCGGCCTAAGTGAGCAGTCAGATGGCCATATCACATGGACACTGATTGTATCGCAATGCTCGGACTGGCCGGCGGCTCTCCTGGCCCAAGTGTGATATCTACATAGAAATACATGCCTTCACGCTCGGGTGAGGAGAGCCGCCGGCCAGTCTGAGGATTGCTATTTGACTGTCATCCATGTTATATGTCTGACTGCGCCCTTATACCACATATCGTTCCATAAGTATCTCACTGTCTTATATAGTATCTGCCATTACACCCTCTCGGGGTAGGACTAGTGCCACAAGTCAGCACACCTGCTGGTATAAGTGCAATGTGTACGTGCGCATTCACACTGTGGCCAATAACACAAAAAACGTGGAATAAATACAATCAGTAGATTCTCTGAAGTCCGTAAAATCATAGTAATACATGTACAGTGGCATGTAAAAGTTTGTGCACCCCTGGTCAAAATTACTGTTATTGTGAACAGTTAAGCAAGTTGAAGGTTAAATGATCTCTAAAATATATAAATATATATATATACATGTAGACATTTTTTTCATTTTAAAAATTACAAAAAGAGAAATGGGCTGATGCAAAAGTTTGTGAACCCTTGGAGTTTTGTGTGCTCAGATAACATTGACCAAAGTTTTAAACCTTCATTAGCCAGTTAGGGCTATGGCTTGTTCATTATCATCGTTAAGAAAGGCCCGGTGATGTAAATGACCAGCTTTATAAAAACCCAGCCTCCTCTAACCATTTGCCAAAACCAGCAGCCATGGGTTCTTCTAAGCAGCCCCCGAGCTCTCTGAAAATTAAAATGGTGGAGGCCCACAAAGCAGAAGAAGGCTATAAGGAGATAGCAAATCGTTTACAAGTTGTCCCTTCCTCAGCTCAAAATCTATATATATAATTGTCTAAGGGTTTTTCCGTCTGTCTGTCTGTCTGTCCTGGAAATCCCGCGTCTCTGATTGGTCGAGGCCGCCAGGCCTCGACCAATCAGCAACGGGCACAGTGACGATGATGTCATAAAGGACGTAGACATCCCGCGTCTCTGATTGGTCGAGGCCGCCAGGCCTCGACCAATCAGCAACGGGCACAGCGACGATGATGTCATAATGGTTGCCATGGCGACGATGATGTCATAAAGGTTGCCTCGACCAATCAGCAACGGGCAGTCTGCCGCGAATTCTGGAATCATCATTGTCCATATATTACAGGGACATGCATATTCTAGAATACCCGATGCGTTAGAATCGAGCCACAATCTAGTGTAATTAATAAATGGAAGAATGGAGGTCAAGATAAGGTCTGGAAGACCAAGCAACATTTCAGTGAGAGCTGCTTGTAGGATTGCTCGAGAGGCGAATCAGAACCACCCCCCTTGACTGAAAAAGATGTTCAGAAAGATTTAGCAGATTCTAGTGTTGTGGTTCATTGTTCTACTGTTCACAGATGCCTGCACAAATATGGCCTTCATGGAAGAGTCATCAGAAGAAAACCTCTCCTGCGTCCTCAGCATAAAATTCAGCATCAGACGTATGAAAAGAGCATCTTAACAAGCCTGATGTATTTTGGAAACAAGTCCTGTGAACTGATAAAGGTAAAATAGAAATCTGTGGCCACAATGGTCAGAGGTATGTGTGGAGAAAAAAGGGCACAGAATGTCAGGAAAAGAACATCTTGTCAACCATTAAGCATGGAGGTGAATCAGTCAGGCTTTGGGGTTGTGTTGCAGCCAATGGCAGGGGTAACATTTCATGTTTCATGAGAGAAGAATGGATTCAATGAAATCTCAACAAATTCTTGATGCAAACATAACACCATCAGTAAAAAAGCTGAAGGTGAAAAGAAGAGGAAGAGGATGGCTGCTACACATGCATAATGATCCTATACACACATTACAATCCACAATAGACAACCTAAAAAGGCGCAGGATGAAGGTTTTACAATGGCCCTCACAGTCCCCTGATCTGAACATCATTGAAAATCTGTGGCAAGACCTCAAAATAGCAGAAGATGGAAGACGATCCAGGAATCTCACAGAACTGGAAGAATTCTCCAAGGAAGAATGGAGGAAAATCCCACAGACAAGAACTGAAAAACTCTTATCTGGATACAAAAAGCGTTTACATGCTGTGAGACTTTCAAAAGGTACTACTAGGTAAAGCTACTAAACATGCAGGGTGCCAAAAGTTTTGCATCAGCCCATTTTCCTTTGTGTAATTTTTAAAATGTAAATAGAGACACTATTTGTCTATTTGTATGACTAAAATACAGAGGAAATGCGTCATCTGTAACTTTAGGCATTTTAGATCATTTCATCTTCATCTTGCTTCACTGTGCACACTAGCAGTAATTTTGATCAGGGGTGCACAAACTTTTACATGCCTCTGTAAATCACATTAAATGACTTAGTTGACACTCTTGGTATAACTTGAGGCTATCTGACTACTGTAACTGTAAAGAACCCTTTCCCATTTAGATGCTGGAATCGCCTTTCTTCCCCATGGATTGAATGACCCCTAGCTCTTTATAAGATCCTTGGAAGGAGCAGTCCCTGTGCCGGTCCTTTGTACTGATCGCATGAATTCTAGTCTCTTTCCTATGTATATTTTTATGTGTCCTTACCAGGGATTTAATGAGTGGTAATGTTACATTTGTAGTGGAGGTGATATTACACTGAGGTCACAGGTTTTACCTAATATCATATTTGCTTTTGCAGCTGCTGCCTGACATTGAGCTACTCAGCTTACATGTATTCAGAATACGTTGTCCCCCTCCTCATACGAAGGTTCAATGTCCCTAAAGATGCCGGATTCTCCGAACTGCATGAATTCAGCGTTTTACTGGACCTTTTTAGAGATGTTTTGCAGTGGATTTATGATATCGCGATGCCTTGTTATCAATTGACTGTAACAAATCTTATTTTGGTCAAGTTATCGCAGTTCGGACCAACCTTGGTGTAAAGCTTCGATTTTGGGGCTGCAGGTGTAGGCAGGTGACTGAGCCTACAGTCTCTGTAGAGGGAAATATTGGGACAGAGCCAGGAGGATTCGCCTCAATTTCCAGTTGTTATAATGTGTTAGAAAAACTGTTCACTGGTTACTTTGGACACATTTTACTGACAGCTGTAACTGTAAAGAACCCTTTCCTATGTAGATGTGTCAATCTCTGTTCCGCCACACCCAGTAGATAGACCTTCGTGAATCAATAAATCAGGAAAACAGGCGAAATGATTGATAAACCCTGAACCGACACAATGTACTGAATGACGGGACGACCTGTCTGCACACACGAGCGCCTGCGTGGGGCGCTACACCCACGTTGCACATTATAGAGGTTCTGGGGCAGATGAGACCAATTTGAAACATTTTTCTCCAAAATTCCATTTTCCTTGTGAGTTATACGGACATGAAGCCACAATGTCTGATTCCCCTCTTCTTGTGAGCAGCGAGTCTGTGGCCCCCGCTCAGGTTCACGGGGCCGTGTACAGTAGGACACAGGATGCCATCACTCACAAGTCAGTCACTCCATGTGACTCTGCCCAGAAGTGAACAGAACGTCAGCTCCAAAGTAAATAATAACCCCGACTCCTTCCAGGAATGACATGTATCAAACTGGGATTCTGGACGCGGCCCTTACTCCAGATCTCAGGCCGGTGAGTGGGTGAGAGGTTGGGCAATCCGAGGGAACACTCTCATTATCTGCAGTGATAACCAGGGCAAAGATCTAGAGGACCACGTGGATGAGGAGAAGCCTGGGGCTAATAATAGTCACCTCCACACATGGTCCATCCCCTCCTGGAGGTGACGCTGATGAACTTTCTCCATTTCTCCGACTCATCCACAATGATGTGAATTCTGTTATTTATAGTCAGTCACTGATGGCTGAGGCCGGAGACAATCGCCCCTTTAAAAGGAGCCAATGGGATCACTGGGTTCAAGTATCCAATGATAGAGTTTAAAGTGCAGGGGCATCCAGAGTGTCGGCCCCGAGGAGCGACAACAGGGACTGTAACAAAGAGGGGGCTCTCTGGAGAAAATTTGGAGGTGATTGGGTGAGGAGGGGTGGAGGTCTTGTGATTAGCGGAAAAGTTCTTGTGAGGAGCAGAAGAGGGGAGGAGGTCTTGTGAGGATCGGAGGTCTTGTGAGGAGCGGAGGAGGTCTTGTGAGGATCGAAGGAGGTCTTGTGAGGAGCGGAGCAGGTCTTGTGAGGAGTGGAGGAGGTCTTGTGAGGATCGAAGGAGGTCTTGTGAGGATCGGAGATCTAGTGAGAAGCGGAGGAGGTCTTGTGAGGAGTGCAGGAGGGGAGGAAGTCATGTGAGGAGTGGAGGAGGTCTTGTGAGGAGGTCTTGTGAGGAGCGGAGGAGGTCTTGTGAGGAGCGGAGTAAGCGAGGAAGTCATTTGAGGAGCGGAGGAGGTCTTGTGAGACTCGGTAGAGGTCTTGTGAGGATCGGAGGAGGTCTTGTGAGGATCAAAGGAGGTCTTGTGAGGATCGGAGATCTAGTGAGAAGCGGAGGGGGTCTTGTGAGGAGCGGAGGAGGTCTTGTTAGGAGCGCAGGAGGGGAGGAAGTCATGTGAGGAGTGGAGGAGGTCTTGTGAGGAGTAGAGGTCTTGTGAGGAGCGGAGGAGGTCTTGTGAGGAGGGGAGGAGGTCTTGTGAGAAGCGGAGGAGGGGAGGAAGTCATTTGAGGAGTGGAGGAGGTCTTGAGAGGAGCGGAGGAGGGGAGAAAGTCATGGGAGGAGTGGAGGAGGTCTTGTGAGGAGCAGATGAGGTCTTGTGAGGAGCGGAGGAGGTCTTGGGAGGAGCAGAGGAGGGGAGGAAGTCATTTGAGGAGCGGAGGAGGTCTTGTGAGAAGCAGAGGAGGTCTTGGGAGGAGCGGAGGAGGGGAGGAAATCATTTGAGGAGCGGAGGAGGTCTTGTGAGGAGCGGAGGAAGTCATTTGAGGAGCGGAGGAGGTCTTGTGAGGAGCGGAGGAGGGGAGAAAGTCATGTGAGGAGTGGAGGAGGTCTTGTGAGGAGTGGAGGAGGTCTTGTAAGGAGCGCGGAGTAGGGGAGGAGGTCTTATGAGGAGCAGCATTTACATGTGGGAAGGTATTGGCACTAAAACCTGTGTTATTAGGTTGGAGTTACCAGACTGTGCTGGTTGCAGTCGCTGTGGAAGCTCCGCCATCGTACACGGCCTTACTAATAACCCAGAGTCCATGGTCCGGTGGCAGCAGTCTCAGGATCTGTGCGTGCTGATAGGGGTCAGACTTGTAGACACTGGCTGCTCCATGGCCACAACTGTGCTGAAAGGTGTCCAGGTGCAGCTCACTCTGGTGGGAGCTCCTGTGGGGGGTTCTGTGCTCCTCTGTGCGTCTCCGTGATCCTTTGTGCTCCTCCATATGTCTCTGGGTGCCTCCGCGTCTCACTGTGTCCCAGTGCCTCTGTGTGCCAAAGGAGACACACACTGAGACACTACATATCACATGATCTTCTTCATCCAATCAGCACTCAAGTTTATACAGCTGGACACAGAACCACACTGAGACACACAGAGGCACAAAGAAGTGCACAAATTTATACAGAGGCACACACGGCGGTGCACACGGAGACACACAGAGGAACACACAGCGGTGTACACAGAGACACACAGAGACACACACGGTGGTTTACACAGAGACACACAGAGGAGCACATGGTGGTGTACACAGAGACACACAGAGGAGCACACGGCGGTGTACACAGAGACACACAGAGGAGCACATGGAGGTGTACACGGAGAAACACACAGAAGAGAACATGGAGACACAGAGGAGCACACAACAGTGTACATGGAGACACAGAGTAGCACACGGCGGTGTACACGGAGACACACAGAGTAGCATACGGCAATGTACAGAGAGACACACAGAGGAGCACACAGCGGTATACACGGAGACACAGAGGAACAAATGGCAGTGTACACGGAGACACACAGAGGAGCACACAGCAGTGTACACGGGGACACAGACAAGCAGACGGCGGTGTACACAGAGATACACAGAGGAGCACAGGGCGGTGTACATGGAGACAGAGGAGAACACAGGTGCACACAGTGACACAGAGGAGCACACGGAGACACAGAGGAGAACACAGTGGAGCACACGGAAGTGTACACGGAAACACAGAGGAGAACACTGAGTTGCACATGGAGACACACAGAGGAGAACACGGAGACACACACAGGAGCACATGGCAGTGTATACAGAGACACACAGGAGTACACGGAGACACACAGGAGCACACAGCGTTGTACACAGTGACACAGAGAAACACATGGAGGTGTACACAGAGACACACAGAAGAGCAGACGGAAGTGTACACAGACACACAGAGGAGCACATGGAGACACAGAGGAGGACATGGAGACACACAGAGGAACACATGGAGACACAGAGGAGCACATGGAGACACACAGAGGAGCACATGGAGACACACAGAGGAGGACATGGAGACACACAGAGGAACACACGGAGACACACAGAGGAGCACTCGGAGACACACAGAGGAGGACATGGAGACACACAGAGGAGCACATGGAGACACACAGAGGAGGACATGGAGACACACAGAGGAGCACATGGAGACACACAGAGGAGCACATGGAGACACAGAGGAGCACATGGAGACACACAGAGGAGCACATGGAGACACACAGAGGAGCACATGGAGACACACAGAGGAGCACATGGAGACACACAGAGGAACACATGGAGACACACAGAGGAGCACATGGAGACACAGAGGAGCACATGGAGACACACAGAGGAGCACATGGAGACACACAGAGGAGGACATGGAGACACACAGAGGAACACATGGAGACACACAGAGGAGGACATGGAGACACACAGAGGAGCACATGGAGACACACAGAGGAGGACATGGAGACACACAGAGGAGCACATGGAGACACAGAGGAGCACATGGAGACACACAGAGGAGCACATGGAGACACACAGAGGAGCACATGGAGACACACAGAGGAGCACATGGAGACACACAGAGGAGCACATGGAGACACACAGAGGAGCACATGGAGACACACAGAGGAGCACATGGAGACACAGAGGAGCACATGGAGACACACAGAGGAGGACATGGAGACACACAGAGGAACACATGGAGACACAGAGGAGCACATGGAGACACACAGAGGAGCACATGGAGACACACAGAGGAGGACATGGAGACACACAGAGGAACACATGGAGACACAGAGGAGCACATGGAGACACACAGAGGAGCACATGGAGACACACAGAGGAGCACATGGAGACACACAGAGGAACACATGGAGACACACAGAGGAACACATGGAGACACAGAGGAGCACATGGAGACACACAGAGGAGCACATGGAGACACACAGAGGAACACATGGAGACACAGAGGAGCACATGGAGACACACAGAGGAGCACATGGAGACACACAGAGGAGCACATGGAGACACACAGAGGAACACATGGAGACACACAGAGGAGCACATGGAGACACACAGAGGAGCACATGGAGACACACAGAGGAGGACATGGAGACACACAGAGGAACACATGGAGACACAGAGGAGCACATGGAGACACACAGAGGAGCACATGGAGACACACAGAGGAGGACATGGAGACACACAGAGGAACACATGGAGACACAGAGGAGCACATGGAGACACACAGAGGAGCACATGGAGACACACAGAGGAGCACATGGAGACACAGAGGAACACATGGAGACACACAGAGGAGCACATGGAGACACACAGAGGAGCACATGGAGACACACAGAGGAACACATGGAGACACACAGAGGAGCACATGGAGACACACAGAGGAGCACATGGAGACACACAGAGGAGGACATGGAGACACACAGAGGAACACATGGAGACACAGAGGAGCACATGGAGACACACAGAGGAGCACATGGAGACACACAGAGGAGGACATGGAGACACACAGAGGAACACATGGAGACACAGAGGAGCACATGGAGACACGGAGGAGCACACGGAGACACACAGAGGAGCACACAGAGACACACAGAGGAGCACACGGAGACACACAGAGGAACACATGGAGACACACAGAGGAGCACACGGAGACACACAGAGGAACACATGGAGACACACAGAGGAACACATGGAGACACACAGAGGAGCACACGGAGACACACGGAGCTGCACACCACCTTTCAGACGCTCTTGATTCATTATGAGACGTGCACCCCCTTGTCCACACCAGCGTGATGAATTGGGGCAATGACCGGCCACCGTCTCCCCTCACTTGGTCGCCACATTGGCTGCTTCATTCTTTAGGCCCCTTCACATTTAGCGACGCTGCAGCGATACCGACAACGATCCGGATCGCTGCAGCGTCGCTGTTTGGTCGCTGGAAAGCTGTCACACAGACCGCTCTCCAGCGACCAACGATGCCGGTAACCAGGGTAAACATCGGGTAACTAAGTGCAGGGCCGCGCTTAGTAACCCGATGTTTACCCTGGTTACCATGCTAAAAGTAAAAAAAAACAAACACTAGATACTTACCTACCGCTGTCTGTCCTCCAGCGCTGCGCTCTGCTTCTCTGCTCTCCTCCTGTACTGGCGGTGACGTCACCGCTCTGCTTTCCGGCTCACAGCCAGTACAGGAGGAGTGCAGAGCACAGCGCTGGAGGACAGACGGCTGTAGGTAAGTATCTAGTGTTTGTTTTTTTTACTTTTAGGATGGTAACCAGGGTAAACATCGGGTTACTAAGCGCGGCCCTGCGCTTAGTTACCCGATGTTTACCCTGGTTACCAGTGAAGACATCGCTGGATCGGTGTCACACACGCCGATCCAGCGATGTCAGCAGGAGTCCAGCGACAAAATAAAGTTCTGGACTTTATTCAGGTGACCAACGATCTCCCAGCAGGGGCCTGATCGTTGGTCGCTGTCACACATAACGATTTCATTAACAATATCGTTGCTACGTCACAAATAGCAACGATATCGTTAACAATATCGTTATGTGTGAAGGTACCTTTTCTGTCTTGGGGTTTGGCGCTTTTGCTTCTTGTTGCCGATCCCTTGCCTGCACTGAGCGCCATACTACCCCCTGATGGCTGACTCCCTGCCCGCTCCCTTGTTGGTTTCCTATTGGCCACATCTACTGTGACTATTAAAGGGGTTAAAGGGGTTGACCTGGATACAACATGGCTGCCTTCATTCAGGAACAAGCATTCCTTGTGTACAGTTGTGTGAGGAATTGCAGCTCAGCTCCATTGTCCATAGCAGCAATAGCACACACAACCTGCTGTTTTTGGATGAAGAGTCCATGTGTTTCTGGATTAGTGGGTTATACAGGAGGATCAATGGTATATCTGGAGGATTGCCATATAGTGTTCTTTGGATCCCTCGGTCGCTGACTTTGTTGTTGTCTTTTGCCCTGAATATTTCTTGAGGAGAATATGGAGCTTGTCCCTCCAGGAGGAGCGCTGCTCTGGAGCACACATTCCTCTGACAGCTGACACAGGCCGCCTTTACCCTCCTGTCCCTGAGATAAAGGAGGCCAAAAGCAATGAGAGGTGTCACTACTGATCCCTCCACTGTGGGGATCTCCATGGAGTGGGCACAGACTAGAGCATGATGGGGGTGTACTCTCGCCAAGACCCACCACATAGGGCCATGGATCATGGTGACCCCACTGGGAGAGTAAGCTGCAGACAAAATAGAGGGGAGACCTTATCCTGTGAAGGTAAAATATATACAGGTCATGGTGTTAGTCAGACTTTGCCTGCATTGTAGGCACAGCTGCTGGGACACATCTACAGCCCCGACTGTACACTGGCATTGTCATGTGGGGCCATTATACAGCATGGAGCATCATGTGGGGCCATTATACAGTATGGAGCACTGTATGGCCAATATACAGTATGTGGAGCACTGTGTGGCCATTATACAGTATGGAGCATCATGTGTGGCCATTATACAGTATGGAGCACTGTATGGCCAATATACAGTATGTGGAGCACTGTGTGGCCATTATACAGTATGGAGCATCATGTGTGGCCATTATACAGTATTGAGCATCATGTGCTCCCAATATTCAGTATGGAACATCATGTGTGGCCATTATACAGTATTGAGCATCATGTGCGGCCATTATACAGTGTGGAGCATCATGTGTGGCCATTATACAGTATGGAGCATCATGTGTGGCCATTATACAGTATAGAGCATCATGTGTGGCCATTATACAGTATGGAGCATCATGTGTGGCCATTATACAGTATGGAGCATCATATGCGGCCATTATACAGTATGGAGCATCATGTGTGGCCATTATACAGTATGGAGCATCATGTGTGGCCATTATACAGTATAGAGCATCATGTGGGATCATTATACAGTATGGAGCATCATGTGTGGCCATTATACAGTATGGAGCATCATGTGGGATCATTATACAGTATGGAGCATCATGTGTGGCCATTATACAGTATGGAGCATCATGTGTGGCTATTATACAGTATGGAGCATCATGTGTGGTCATTATACAGTATGGAGCATCATGTGTGGCCATTATACAGTATGGAGCATCATGTGCAGCCATTATACAGTATGGAGCATCATGTGTGGTCATTATACAGTATGGAGGATCATGTGTGGCCATTATACAGTATAGAGCATCATGTGTGGCCATTATACAGTATGGAGCATCATGTGTGGCCATTATACAGTATGGAGCATCATGTGTGGTCATTATACAGTATGGAGCATCATGTGTGGTCATTATACAGTATGGAGCATCATGTGTGGTCATTATACAGTATGGAGCATCATGTGTGGTCATTATACAGTATGGAGCATCATGTGTGGTCATTATACAGTATGGAGCATCATGTGTGGTCATTATACAGTATGGAGCATCATGTGTGGCCATTATACAGTATGGAGCATCATGTGTGGTCATTATACAGTATGGAGCATCATGTGTGGTCATTATACAGTATGGAGCATCATGTGTGGTCATTATACAGTATGGAGCATCATGTGTGGTCATTATACAGTATGGAGCATCATGTGCGGCCATTATACAGTATGGAGCACTGTGTGGCCATTATACAGTATGGAGCATCATGTGCGGCCATTATACAGTATGGAGCACTGTGTGGCCATTATACAGTATGGAGCACTGTGTGGCCATATTTTTGTCTGTTTATAATTATTGTTTATGAAACAGTGTGATCAGCAGTGCTAAATGGGTGTGGTTGGGGCGTGGATATGGGTGTGACTAGTTGTGAAATGGGTGTGATCCGGAGCGTGGCCTAAAATGTGCCCATAAAGTTACTTTGTATTCTTTTTCTTAGAAACTTAGCATTTTCTGTCGCTGTCATCGGCGGCGGCCCATCAGCTCTCCACACAGTGTGGTCACCTGGCCACAGGGAGGTGTCAGGGGGGCGCAGGCCACTATCGGGGGTGATAGGTAATTCCATCAACCCCTTCCCTCCGCTCCACTGCAAGTGTAAGGGCTGGATATCTACAGCACCCCCATAATAATACAGATATCCACAGCCCCCCTTCATAATAGATATCCACAGCACTCCCACAATAACAGTGATATCCACAGTGCCCCATAATAACAGTGATATCCACAGTGCCCCATAATAACAGTGATATCCACAGTGTCCCCATAATAACAGTGATATCCACAGTGCCCCCATAATAACAGTGATATCCACAGTGCCCCCATAATAACAGTGATATCCACAGTGTCCCCATAATAACAGTGATATCCACAGTGCCCCCATAATAACAGTGATATCCACAGTGCCCCCATAATAACAGTGATATCCACAGTGTCCCCATAATAACAGTGATATCCACAGTGCCCCCATAATAATACAGATATCCACAGTGTCCCCATAATAACAGTGATATCCACAGTGTCCCCATAATAACAGTGATATCCACAGTGTCCCCATAATAACAGTGATATCCACAGTGCCCCCATAATAACAGTGATATCCACAGTGTCCCCATAATAACAGTGATATCCACAGTGTCCCCATAATAACAGCGATATCCACAGTGTCCCCATAATAACAGTGATATCCACAGTGTCCCCATAATAACAGTGATATCCACAGTGCCCCCATAATAACAGTGATATACACAGTGCCCCCATAATAACAGCGATATCCACAGTGTCCCCATAATAACAGTGATATCCACAGTGCCCCCATAATAACAGTGATATCCACAGTGCCCCCATAATAACAGTGATATCCACAGTGTCCCCATAATAACAGTGATATCCACAGTGCCCCCATAATAACAGCGATATCCACAGTGTCCCCATAATAACAGTGATATCCACAGTGCCCCATAATAATACAGATATCCACAGTGCTCCCATAATAACAGTGATATACACAGTGCCCCCATAATAACAGTGATATCCACAGTGCCCCCATAATAACAGTGATATACACAGTGCCCCCATAATAACAGTGATATCCACAGTGTCCCCATAATAACAGTGATATCCACAGTGCCCCCATAATAACAGTGATATCCACAGTGCCCCCATAATAACAGTGATATCCACAGTGTCCCCATAATAACAGTGATATCCACAGTGCCCCCATAATAACAGTGATATCCACAGTGCCCCCATAATAACAGTGATATCCACAGTGTTCCCATAATAACAGTGATATCCACAGTGCCCCCATAATAACAGTGATATCCACAGTGCCCCCATAATAACAGTGATATCCACAGTGCCCCCATAATAACAGTGATATCCACAGTGCCCCCATAATAACAGTGATATCCACAGTGCCCCCATAATAACAGTGATATACACAGTGCCCCCATAATAACAGTGATATCCACAGTGTCCCCATAATAACAGTGATATCCACAGTGCCCCCATAATAACAGTGATATCCACAGTGCCCCCATAATAACAGTGATATCCACAGTGTCCCCATAATAACAGTGATATCCACAGTGCCCCCATAATAACAGTGATATCCACAGTGCCCCCATAATAACAGTGATATCCACAGTGTTCCCATAATAACAGTGATATCCACAGTGCCCCCATAATAACAGTGATATCCACAGTGCCCCCATAATAACAGTGATATCCACAGTGCCCCCATAATAACAGTGATATCCACAGTGCCCCCATAATAACAGTGATATCCACAGTGTCCCATAATAACAGTGATATCCACAGTGCCCCCATAATAACAGTGATATCCACAGTGCCCCCATAATAACAGTGATATCCACAGTGCTCCCATAATAACAGTGATATCCACAGTGTCCCCATAATAACAGTGATATCCACAGTGTCCCCATAATAACAGTGACATCCACAGTGTCCCCATAATAACAGTGATATCCACAGTGTTCCCATAATAACAGTGATATCCACAGTGCCCCATAATAACAGTGATATCCACAGTGTCCCCATAATAACAGTGACATCCACAGTGTCCCCATAATAACAGTGACATCCACAGTGTCCCCATAATAACAGTGATATCCACAGTGCCCCCATAATAACAGTGATATCCACAGTGTCCCCATAATAACAGTGATATCCACAGTGTCCCCATAATAACAGTGACATCCACAGTGTCCCCATAATAACAGTGATATCCACAGTGCCCCCATAATAACAGTGATATCCACAGTGCCCCCATAATAACAGTGATATCCACAGTGCCCCATAATAACAGTGATATCCACAGTGTCCCCATAATAACAGTGATATCCACAGTGTCCCCATAATAACAGTGACATCCACAGTGTCCCCATAATAACAGTGATATCCACAGTGCCCCCATAATAACAGTGATATCCACAGTGCCCCCATAATAACAGTGATATCCACAGTGTCCCCATAATAACAGTGATATCCACAGTGTCCCCATAATAACAGTGATATCCACAGTGTCCCCATAATAACAGTGACATCCACAGTGTCCCCATAATAACAGTGATATCCACAGTGCCCCCATAATAACAGTGATATCCACAGTGTCCCCATAATAACAGTGATATCCACAGTGTCCCATAATAACAGTGATATCCACAGTGTCCCCATAATAACAGTGATATCCACAGTGCTCCCATAATAACAGTGATATCCACAGTGTCCCCATAATAACAGTGATATCCACAGTGTCCCCATAATAACAGTGATATCCACAGTGTCCCCATAATAACAGTGATATCCACAGTGTCCCCATAATAACAGTGATATCCACAGTGTCCCATAATAACAGTGATATCCACAGTGTCCCCATAATAACAGTGATATCCACAGTGTCCCATAATAACAGTGATATCCACAGTGCCCCCATAATAACAGTGATATCCACAGTGTCCCATAATAACAGTGATATCCACAGTGCCCCCATAATAACAGTGATATCCACAGTGTCCCATAATAACAGTGATATCCACAGTGTCCCCATAATAACAGTGATATCCACAGTGTCCCCATAATAACAGTGATATCCACAGTGTCCCATAATAACAGTGATATCCACAGTGTCCCCATAATAACAGTGATATCCACAGTGTCCCCATAATAACAGTGATATCCACAGTGTCCCCATAATAACAGTGATATCCACAGTGCCCCATAATAACAGTGATATCCACAGTGTCCCCATAATAACAGTGATATCCACAGTGCCCCATAATAACAGTGATATCCACAGTGTCCCCATAATAACAGTGATATCCACAGTGCCCCATAATAACAGTGATATCCACAGTGTCCCCATAATAACAGTGATATCCACAGTGTCCCCATAATAACAGTGATATCCACAGTGCTCCCATAATAACAGTGATATCCACAGTGTCCCCATAATAACAGTGATATCCACAGTGTCCCCATAATAACAGTGATATCCACAGTGTCCCATAATAACAGTGATATCCACAGTGTCCCCATAATAACAGTGATATCCACAGTGTCCCCATAATAACAGTGATATCCACAGTGTCCCCATAATAACAGTGATATCCACAGTGTCCCATAATAACAGTGATATCCACAGTGTCCCCATAATAACAGTGATATCCACAGTGTCCCATAATAACAGTGATATCCACAGTGCCCCATAATAACAGTGATATCCACAGTGTCCCCATAATAACAGTGATATCCACAGTGTCCCATAATAACAGTGATATCCACAGTGCCCCATAATAACAGTGATATCCACAGTGCCCCATAATAACAGTGATATCCACAGTGCCCCCATAATAACAGTGATATCCACAGTGTCCCCATAATAACAGTGATATCCACAGTGTCCCCATAATAACAGTGACATCCACAGTGTCCCATAATAACAGTGATATCCACAGTTCCCCATAATAACAGTGATATCCACAGTGCTCCCATAATAACAGTGATATCCACAGTGTCCCCATAATAACAGTGATATCCACAGTGTCCCATAATAACAGTGATATCCACAGTGTCCCCCATAATAACAGTGATATCCACAGTGTCCCCATAATAACAGTGATATCCACAGTGTCCCATAATAACAGTGATATCCACAGTGCTCCCATAATAACAGTGATATCCACAGTGCCCCCACAATAACAGTGATATCCACAGTGTCCCATAATAACAGTGATATCCACAGTGCCCCCATAATAACAGTGATATCCACAGTGCCCCCATAATAACAGTGATATCCACAGTGCCCCCATAATAACAGTGATATCCACAGTGTCCCCATAATAACAGTGACATCCACAGTGCCCCCATAATAACAGTGATATCCACAGTGTCCCATAATAACAGTGATATCCACAGTGCCCCATAATAACAGTGATATCCACAGTGCCCCCATAATAACAGTGATATCCACAGTGCCCCCATAATAACAGTGATATCCACAGTGCCCCCATAATAACAGTGATATCCACAGTGCCCCCATAATAACAGTGATATCCACAGTGCCCCATAATAACAGTGACATCCACAGTGTCCCCATAATAACAGTGATATCCACAGTGCCCCATAATAACAGTGATATCCACAGTGCTCCCATAATAACAGTGATATCCACAGTGCCCCCATAATAACAGTGATATCCACAGTGCCCCCATAATAACAGTGATATCCACAGTGCCCCCATAATAACAGTGATATCCACAGTGCCCCCATAATAACAGTGATATCCACAGTGCCCCCATAATAACAGTGATATCCACAGTGCCCCCATAATAACAGTGATATCCACAGTGCCCCCATAATAACAGTGATATCCACAGTGCCCCCATAATAACAGTGATATCCACAGTGCCCCCATAATAACAGTGATATCCACAGTGTCCCCATAATAACAGTGACATCCACAGTGCCCCCATAATAACAGTGATATCCACAGTGTCCCATAATAACAGTGATATCCACAGTGCCCCATAATAACAGTGATATCCACAGTGCCCCCATAATAACAGTGATATCCACAGTGCCCCCATAATAACAGTGATATCCACAGTGCCCCCATAATAACAGTGATATCCACAGTGCCCCCATAATAACAGTGATATCCACAGTGCCCCATAATAACAGTGACATCCACAGTGTCCCCATAATAACAGTGATATCCACAGTGCCCCATAATAACAGTGATATCCACAGTGCTCCCATAATAACAGTGATATCCACAGTGCCCCCATAATAACAGTGATATCCACAGTGCCCCCATAATAACAGTGATATCCACAGTGCCCCCATAATAACAGTGATATCCACAGTGCCCCCATAATAACAGTGATATCCACAGTGCCCCCATAATAACAGTGATATCCACAGTGCCCCCATAATAACAGTGATATCCACAGTGCCCCCATAATAACAGTGATATCCACAGTGCCCCCATAATAACAGTGATATCCACAGTGTCCCCATAATAACAGTGACATCCACAGTGTCCCCATAATAACAGTGATATCCACAGTGCCCCATAATAACAGTGATATCCACAGTGCCCCCATAATAACAGTGATATCCACAGTGCCCCCATAATAACAGTGATATCCACAGTGCCCCCATAATAACAGTGATATCCACAGTGCCCCCATAATAACAGTGATATCCACAGTGCCCCCATAATAACAGTGATATCCACAGTGTCCCCATAATAACAGTGATATCCACAGTGTCCCCATAATAACAGTGATATCCACAGTGCCCCCATAATAACAGTGATATCCACAGTGCCCCATAATAACAGTGATATCCACAGTGCCCCCATAATAACAGCGATATCCACAGTGCCCCCATAATAACAGTGATATCCACAGTGCCCCCATAATAACAGTGATATCCACAGTGCCCCCATAATAACAGTGATATCCACAGTGCCCCCATAATAACAGTGATATCCACAGTGCCCCCATAATAACAGTGATATCCACAGTGCCCCATAATAACAGTGATATCCACAGTGCCCCCATAATAACAGTGATATCCACAGTGCCCCCATAATAACAGTGATATCCACAGTGCCCCATAATAACAGCGATATCCACAGTGTCCCATAATAACAGTGATATCCACAGTGCCCCCATAATAACAGTGATATCCACAGTGCTCCCATAATAACAGTGATATCCACAGTGTCCCCATAATAACAGTGATATCCACAGTGCCCCCATAATAACAGTGATATCCACAGTGCCCCATAATAACAGCGATATCCACAGTGTCCCATAATAACAGTGATATCCACAGTGCCCCCATAATAACAGTGATATCCACAGTGCTCCCATAATAACAGTGATATCCACAGTGTCCCCATAATAACAGTGATATCCACAGTGTCCCCATAATAACAGTGATATCCACAGTGCCCCATAATAACAGCGATATCCACAGTGTCCCATAATAACAGTGATATCCACAGTGCCCCCATAATAACAGTGATATCCACAGTGCTCCCATAATAACAGTGATATCCACAGTGCCCCCATAATAACAGTGATATCCACAGTGCCCCCATAATAACAGTGATATCCACAGTGCCCCCATAATAACAGTGATATCCACAGTGCCCCCATAATAACAGTGATATCCACAGTGCCCCCATAATAACAGTGATATCCACAGTGCCCCCATAATAACAGTGATATCCACAGTGCCCCCATAATAACAGTGATATCCACAGTGCCCCCATAATAACAGTGATATCCACAGTGTCCCCATAATAACAGTGACATCCACAGTGTCCCCATAATAACAGTGATATCCACAGTGCCCCATAATAACAGTGATATCCACAGTGCCCCCATAATAACAGTGATATCCACAGTGCCCCCATAATAACAGTGATATCCACAGTGCCCCCATAATAACAGTGATATCCACAGTGCCCCCATAATAACAGTGATATCCACAGTGCCCCCATAATAACAGTGATATCCACAGTGTCCCCATAATAACAGTGATATCCACAGTGTCCCCATAATAACAGTGATATCCACAGTGCCCCCATAATAACAGTGATATCCACAGTGCCCCATAATAACAGTGATATCCACAGTGCCCCCATAATAACAGCGATATCCACAGTGCCCCCATAATAACAGTGATATCCACAGTGCCCCCATAATAACAGTGATATCCACAGTGCCCCCATAATAACAGTGATATCCACAGTGCCCCCATAATAACAGTGATATCCACAGTGCCCCATAATAACAGTGATATCCACAGTGCCCCCATAATAACAGTGATATCCACAGTGCTCCCATAATAACAGTGATATCCACAGTGTCCCCATAATAACAGTGATATCCACAGTGCCCCCATAATAACAGTGATATCCACAGTGCCCCCATAATAACAGTGATATCCACAGTGCCCCCATAATAACAGTGATATCCACAGTGTCCCATAATAACAGTGATATCCACAGTGCCCCCATAATAACAGTGATATCCACAGTGCCCCCATAATAACAGTGATATCCACAGTGCCCCCATAATAACAGTGATATCCACAGTGTCCCCATAATAACAGTGATATCCACAGTGCCCCCATAATAACAGTGATATCCACAGTGTCCCATAATAACAGTGATATCCACAGTGTCCCCATAATAACAGTGATATCCACAGCCCCCATAATAACAGTGATATCCACAGTGTCCCATAATAACAGTGATATCCACAGTGTCCCCATAATAACAGTGATATCCACAGCCCCCATAATAACAGTGATATCCACAGTGCCCCCATAATAACAGTGATATCCACAGTGCCCCCATAATAACAGTGATATCCACAGCCCCCATAATAACAGTGATATCCACAGTGCCCCCATAATAACAGTGATATCCACAGTGCCCCCATAATAACAGTGATATCCACAGTGCCCCCATAATAACAGTGATATCCACAGCCCCCATAATAACAGTGATATCCACAGTGCTCCCATAATAACAGTGATATCCACAGTGCCCCATAATAACAGTGATATCCACAGTGCCCCATAATAACAGCGATATCCACAGTGCCCCCATAATAACAGTGATATCCACAGTGCTCCCATAATAACAGTGATATCCACAGTGCCCCATAATAACAGTGATATCCACAGTGTCCCCATAATAACAGTGATATCCACAGTGTCCCATAATAACAGTGACATCCACAGTGCCCCATAATAACAGTGATATCCACAGTGTCCCCATAATAACAGTGATATCCACAGTGTCCCATAATAACAGTGACATCCACAGTGCCCCCATAATAACAGCGATATCCACAGTGCTCCCATAATAACAGCGATATCCACAGTGTCCCATAATAACAGTGATATTCACAGTGCCCCCATAATAACAGTGATATCCACAGTGTCCCATAATAACAGTGATATCCACAGTGCCCCCATAATAACAGTGATATCCACAGTGCTCCCATAATAACAGTGATATCCACAGTGTCCCATAATAACAGTGACATCCACAGTGCCCCATAATAACAGTGATATCCACAGTGTCCCCATAATAACAGTGATATCCACAGTGCCCCATAATAACAGTGATATCCACAGTGTCCCCATAATAACAGTGATATCCACAGTGTCCCCATAATAACAGTGATATCCACAGTGTCCCATAATAACAGTGACATCCACAGTGCCCCCATAATAACAGTGATATCCACAGTGCCCCCATAATAACAGTGATATCCACAGTGCCCCCATAATAACAGCGATATCCACAGTGCCCCATAATAACAGTGATATCCACAGTGTCCTCATAATAACAGTGATATCCACAGTGTCCCCATAATAACAGTGATATCCACAGTGCCCCCATAATAACAGTGATATCCACAGTGCCCCCATAATAACAGTGATATCCACAGTGTCCCCATAATAACAGTGATATCCACAGTGCCCCCATAATAACAGTGACATCCACAGTGTCCCCATAATAACAGTGATATCCACAGTGTCCCCATAATAACAGTGATATCCACAGTGTCCCCATAATAACAGTGATATCCACAGTGCCCCATAATAACAGTGATATCCACAGTGCCCCATAATAACAGCGATATCCACAGTGCCCCCATAATAACAGCGATATCCACAGTGCTCCCATAATAACAGCGATATCCACAGTGTCCCATAATAACAGTGATATTCACAGTGCCCCATAATAACAGTGATATCCACAGTGTCCCATAATAACAGTGATATCCACAGTGCCCCCATAATAACAGTGATATCCACAGTGCCCCATAATAACAGTGATATCCACAGTGCCCCCATAATAACAGTGATATCCACAGTGCCCCATAATAACAGTGATATCCACAGTGTCCCCATAATAACAGTGATATCCACAGTGCCCCCATAATAACAGTGATATCCACAGTGCCCCATAATAACAGTGATATCCACAGTGCCCCCATAATAACAGTGATATCCACAGTGTCCCATAATAACAGTGATATCCACAGTGCCCCATAATAACAGTGATATCCACAGTGCCCCCATAATAACAGTGATATCCACAGTGTCCCATAATAACAGTGACATCCACAGTGCCCCATAATAACAGTGATATCCACAGTGCCCCATAATAACAGCGATATCCACAGTGCCCCCATAATAACAGTGATATCCACAGTGCTCCCATAATAACAGCGATATCCACAGTGCTCCCATAATAACAGTGATATCCACAGTGCCCCATAATAACAGCGATATCCACAGTGCCCCATAATAACAGTGATATCCACAGTGCTCCCATAATAACAGCGATATCCACAGTGCTCCCATAATAACAGTGATATCCACAGTGCCCCATAATAACAGCGATATCCACAGTGCCCCATAATAACAGTGATATCCACAGTGCCCCCATAATAACAGTGACATCCACAGTGTCCCATAATAACAGTGACATCCACAGTGCCCCCATAATAACAGTGATATCCACAGTGCCCCATAATAACAGTGATATCCACAGTGTCCCATAATAACAGTGACATCCACAGTGCCCCATAATAACAGTGATATCCACAGTGCCCCATAATAACAGTGATATCCACAGTGTCCCATAATAACAGTGACATCCACAGTGCCCCCATAATAACAGTGATATCCACAGTGCCCCATAATAACAGCGATATCCACAGTGCCCCCATAATAACAGTGATATCCACAGTGCTCCCATAATAACAGCGATATCCACAGTGCTCCCATAATAACAGTGATATCCACAGTGCCCCATAATAACAGCGATATCCACAGTGCCCCATAATAACAGTGATATCCACAGTGCCCCCATAATAACAGTGACATCCACAGTGCCCCCATAATAACAGCGATATCCACAGTGCCCCATAATAACAGCGATATCCACAGTGCCCCCATAATAACAGTGATATCCACAGTGCTCCCATAATAACAGCGATATCCACAGTGCTCCCATAATAACAGTGATATCCACAGTGCCCCATAATAACAGCGATATCCACAGTGCCCCATAATAACAGTGATATCCACAGTGCCCCCATAATAACAGTGACATCCACAGTGCCCCATAATAACAGTGATATCCACAGTGCCCCATAATAACAGTGATATCCACAGTGCCCCCATAATAACAGTGATATCCACAGTGCTCCCATAATAACAGTGATATCCACAGTGTCCCATAATAACAGTGACATCCACAGTGTCCCCATAATAACAGTGATATCCACAGTGTCCCCATAATAACAGTGATATCCACAGTGTCCCATAATAACAGTGATATCCACAGTGCCCCATAATAACAGTGATATCCACAGTGCCCCATAATAACAGTGATATCCACAGTGTCCCCATAATAACAGTGATATACACAGTGCCCCCATAATAACAGTGATATCCACAGTGTCCCATAATAACAGTGATATCCACAGTGCCCCCATAATAACAGTGATATCCACAGTGTCCCCATAATAACAGTGATATCCACAGTGCCCCATAATAACAGTGATATCCACAGTGTCCCCCATAATAACAGTGATATCCACAGTGCCCCATAATAACAGTGATATCCACAGTGTCCCATAATAACAGTGACATCCACAGTGCCCCCATAATAACAGTGATATCCACAGTGTCCCCATAATAACAGTGACATCCACAGTGCCCCCATAATAACAGCGATATCCACAGTGTCCCCATAATAACAGCGATATCCACAGTGCCCCATAATAACAGTGATATCCACAGTGCCCCCATAATAACAGTGATATCCACAGTGCCCCATAATAACAGTGATATCCACAGTGCCCCCATAATAACAGTGATATCCACAGTCCCCCATAATAACAGTGATATCCACAGTGTCCCATAATAACAGTGACAACCACAGTGCCCCATAATAACAGTGATATCCACAGTGTCCCCATAATAACAGTGATATCCACAGTGTCCCCCATAATAACAGTGATATCCACAGTGTCCCCATAATAACAGTGATATCCACAGTGCCCCCATAATAACAGTGACATACACAGTGCCCCCATAATAACAGCGATATCCACAGTGCTCCCATAATAACAGTGATATCCACAGTGCCCCCATAATAACAGTGATATCCACAGTGTCCCCATAATAACAGTGATATCCACAGTGTCCCCATAATAACAGTGACATCCACAGTGCCCCCATAATAACAGTGATATCCACAGTGTCCCCATAATAACAGTGATATCCACAGTGCCCCCATAGTAACAGTGATATACACAGTGTCCCATAATAACAGTGACATCCACAGTGCCCCCATAATAACAGTGATATCCACAGTGCCCCATAATAACAGTGATATCCACAGTGTCCCCATAATAACAGCGATATCCACAGTGTCCCCATAATAACAGCGATATCCACAGTGCCCCATAATAACATCGATATCCACAGTGCCCCATAATAACAGCGATATCCACAGTGCCCCCATAATAACAGTGATATCCACAGTGCCCCCATAATAACAGTGACATCCACAGTGCCCCATAATAACAGTGATATCCACAGTGTCCCCATAATAACAGTGATATCCACAGTGTCCCCATAATAACAGTGATATCCACAGTGCCCCATAATAACAGCGATATCCACAGTGCCCCATAATAACAGTGATATCCACAGTGCCCCCATAACAGTGATATCCACAGTGTCCCCATAATAACAGTGATATCCACAGTGCCCCCATAATAACAGTGATATCCACAGTGTCCCCATAATAACAGTGATATCCACAGTGCCCCCATAATAACAGTGATATCCACAGTGCCCCCATTATAACAGCGATATCCACAGTGCCCCATAATAACAGCGATATCCACAGTGCCCCATAATAACAGTGATATCCACAGTGCCCCATAATAACAGCGATATCCACAGTGCCCCATAATAACAGTGATATCCACAGTGCCCCCATAACAGTGATATCCACAGTGTCCCCATAATAACAGTGATATCCACAGTGCCCCCATAATAACAGTGATATCCACAGTGTCCCCATAA
The DNA here is from genome assembly GCF_032444005.1 of Ranitomeya imitator. Taxonomy (NCBI): domain Eukaryota; kingdom Metazoa; phylum Chordata; class Amphibia; order Anura; family Dendrobatidae; genus Ranitomeya; species Ranitomeya imitator. The sequence goes on from NC_091286.1 coordinate 7,877,717, forward strand.
TAACAGTGATATCCACAGTGCCCCCATAATAACAGTGATATCCACAGTGCCCCATAATAACAGCGATATCCACAGTGCCCCATAATAACAGTGATATCCACAGTGCCCCCATAACAGTGATATCCACAGTGTCCCCATAATAACAGTGATATCCACAGTGCCCCATAATAACAGTGATATCCACAGTGACCCCATAATAACAGTGATATCCACAGTGCCCCCATAATAACAGTGATATCCACAGTGTTCCATAATAATACAGATATCCACAGTGCCCCATAATAACAGTGATATCCACAGTGTCCCCATAATAACAGTGATATCCACAGTGCCCCCATAATAACAGTGATATCCACAGTGCTCCCATAATACAGATATCCACAGTGTCCCCATAATAACAGTGATATCCACAGTGCCCCATAATAACAGTGATATCCACAGTGTCCCCATAATAACAGCGATATCCACAGTGCTCCCATAATACAGATATCCACAGTGCCCCATAATAACAGTGATATCCACAGTGTCCCCATAATAACAGTGATATCCACAGTGCCCCCATAATAACAGTGATATCCACAGTGCTCCCATAATACAGATATCCACAGTGTCCCCATAATAACAGTGATATCCACAGTGCCCCATAATAACAGTGATATCCACAGTGTCCCCATAATAACAGTGATATCCACAGTGCTCCCATAATACAGATATCCACAGTGTCCCCATAATAACAGTGATATCCACAGTGCCCCATAATAACAGTGATATCCACAGTGTCCCCATAATAACAGCGATATCCACAGTGCCCCCATAATAACAGTGATATCCACAGTGCCCCCATAATAACAGTAATATCCACAGTGCCCCCATAATAACAGTGATATCAACAGTGCCCCCATAATAACAGTGATATCCACAGTGTCCCCATAATAATACAGATATCCACAGTGCCCCCATAATAACAGTGATATCCACAGTGCCCCATAATAATACAGATATCCACAGTGCCCCCATAATAACAGTGATATCCACAGTGCCCCCATAATAACAATGATATCCACAGTGTCCCCATAATAATACAGATATCCACAGTGCCCCCATAATAACAGTGATATCCACAGTGCCCCATAATAATACAGATATCCACAGTGCCCCCATAATAACAGTGATATCCACAGTGCCCCCATAATAACAATGATATCCACAGTGTCCCCATAATAATACAGATATCCACAGTGCCCCCATAATAACAGTGATATCCACAGTGCCCCCATAATAACAATGATATCCACAGTGCCCCCATAATAACAGTGATATCAACAGTGCCCCATAATAACAGTGATATCCACAGTGCCCCCATAATAACAGTGATATCCACAGTGCCCCCATAATAACAGTGATATCCACAGTGCCCCCATAATAACAATGATATCCACAGTGCCCCCATAATAACAGTGATATCCACAGTGCCCCCATAATAACAGTGATATCCACAGTGCCCCATAATAATACAGATATCCACAGTGTCCCCATAATAACAGTGATATCCACAGTGCTCCATAATAACAGCGATATCCACAGTGCCCCCATAATAACAGTGATATCCACAGTGCCCCCATAATAACAGTGATATCCACAGTGCCCCCATAATAACAGTGATATCCACAGTGCCCCCATAATAACAGTGATATCCACAGTGCCCCATAATAATACAGATATCCACAGTGTCCCCATAATAACAGTGATATCCACAGTGCCCCCATAATAACAGTGATATCCACAGTGCCCCCATAATAACAGTGATATCCACAGTGTCCCCATAATAACAGTGATATCCACAGTGTCCCCATAATAACAGTGATATCCACAGTGCCCCCATAATAACAGTGATATCCACAGTGTCCCCATAATAACAGTGATATCCACAGTGCCCCCATAATAACAGTGATATCCACAGTGTCCCATAATAACAGTGATATCCACAGTGTCCCCATAATAACAGTGATATCCACAGTGCCCCATAATAACAGTGATATCCACAGTGCCCCCATAATAACAGTGATATCCACAGTGTCCCCATAATAACAGTGATATCCACAGTGCCCCCATAATAACAGTGATATCCACAGTGCCCCATAATAACAGTGATATCCACAGTGCCCCATAATAACAGTGATATCCACAGTGTCCCCATAATAACAGTGATATCCACAGTGCCCCCATAATAACAGTGATATCCACAGTGCCCCCATAATAACAGTGATATCCACAGTGTCCCCATAATAACAGTGATATCCACAGTGCCCCATAATAACAGTGATATCCACAGTGTCCCCATAATAACAGCGATATCCACAGTGTCCCATAATAACAGTGATATCCACAGTGCCCCCATAATAACAGTGATATCCACAGTGTCCCCATAATACCAGTGATATCCACAGTGCCCCCATAATAACAGTGATATCCACAGTGCCCCCATAATAACAGTGATATCCACAGTGCCCCCATAATAACAGTGATATCCACAGTGCCCCATAATAACAGTGATATCCACAGTGTCCCCATAATAACAGTGATATCCACAGTGCCCCATAATAACAGTGATATCCACAGTGTCCCCATAATAACAGTGATATCCACAGTGCCCCCATAATAACAGTGATATCCACAGTGCCCCCATAATAACAGTGATATCCACAGTGTCCCCATAATAACAGTGATATCCACAGTGCCCCATAATAACAGTGATATCCACAGTGTCCCCATAATAACAGCGATATCCACAGTGTCCCATAATAACAGTGATATCCACAGTGCCCCCATAATAACAGTGATATCCACAGTGTCCCCATAATACCAGTGATATCCACAGTGCCCCCATAATAACAGTGATATCCACAGTGCCCCCATAATAACAGTGATATCCACAGTGCCCCCATAATAACAGTGATATCCACAGTGCCCCATAATAACAGTGATATCCACAGTGCCCCATAATAACAGCGATATCCACAGTGTCCCCATAATAACAGTGATATCCACAGTGTCCCCATAATAACAGTGATATCCACAGTGCCCCATAATAACAGTGATATCCACAGTGCCCCCATAATAACAGTGATATCCACAGTGTCCCATAATAACAGTGATATCCACAGTGTCCCCATAATAACAGTGATATCCACAGTGCCCCATAATAACAGTGATATCCACAGTGTCCCCATAATAACAGTGATATCCACAGTGCCCCCATAATAACAGTGATATCCACAGTGCCCCCATAATAACAGTGATATCCACAGTGTCCCCATAATAACAGTGATATCCACAGTGCCCCATAATAACAGTGATATCCACAGTGCCCCCATAATAACAGTGATATCCACAGTGCCCCCATAATAACAGTGATATCCACAGTGTCCCCATAATAACAGTGATATCCACAGTGTCCCCATAACAGTGATATCCACAGTGCCCCATAATAACAGTGATATCCACAGTGTCCCATAATAACAGTGATATCCACAGTGCCCCCATAATAACAGTGATATCCACAGTGCCCCCATAATAACAGTGATATCCACAGTGCCCCCATAATAACAGTGATATCCACAGTGCCCCCATAATAACAGTGATATCCACAGTGCCCCCATAATAACAGTGATATCCACAGTGCCCCCATAATAACAGTGATATCCACAGTGCCCCCATAATAACAGTGATATCCACAGTGCCCCCCATAATAACAGTGATATCCACAGTGCCCCCATAATAACAGTGATATCCACAGTGTCCCCATAATAACAGTGATATCCACAGTGCCCCCATAATAACAGTGATATCCACAGTGCCCCCATAATAACAGTGATATCCACAGTGCCCCCCATAATAACAGTGATATCCACAGTGCCCCCATAATAACAGTGATATCCACAGTGCTCCATAATAACAGTGATATCCACAGTGCCCCCCATAATAACAGTGATATCCACAGTGCCCCCCATAATAACAGTGATATCCACAGTGCTCCATAATAACAGTGATATCCACAGTGCCCCCCATAATAACAGTGATATCCACAGTGCCCCCATAATAACAGTGATATCCACAGTGTCCCCATAATAACAGTGATATCCACAGTGCCCCCATAATAACAGTGATATCCACAGTGCCCCCATAATAACAGTGATATCCACAGTGCCCCCCATAATAACAGTGATATCCACAGTGCCCCCATAATAACAGTGATATCCACAGTGCTCCATAATAACAGTGATATCCACAGTGCCCCCCATAATAACAGTGATATCCACAGTGTCCCCATAATAACAGTGATATCCACAGTGCCCCATAATAACAGTGATATCCACAGTGTCCCATAATAACAGTGATATCCACAGTGTCCCCATAATAACAGTGATATCCACAGTGCCCCCCATAATAACAGTGATATCCACAGTGCCCCCATAATAACAGTGATATCCACAGTGCCCCCATAATAACAGTGATATCCACAGTGTCCCCATAATAACAGTGATATCCACAGTGCCCCCATAATAACAGTGATATCCACAGTGCCCCCATAATAACAGTGATATCCACAGTGCCCCCCATAATAACAGTGATATCCACAGTGCCCCCATAATAACAGTGATATCCACAGTGTCCCCATAATAACAGTGATATCCACAGTGCCCCCCATAATAACAGTGATATCCACAGTGCCCCCCATAATAACAGTGATATCCACAGTGCCCCCCATAATAACAGTGATATCCACAGTGCCCCCATAATAACAGTGATATCCACAGTGCCCCCATAATAACAGTGATATCCACAGTGCCCCCCATAATAACAGTGATATCCACAGTGCCCCCCATAATAACAGTGATATCCACAGTGCCCCCATAATAACAGTGATATCCACAGTGTCCCCCATAATAACAGTGATATCCACAGTGCCCCATAATAACAGTGATATCCACAGTGTCCCCATAATAACAGTGATATCCACAGTGTCCCCATAATAACAGTGATATCCACAGTGCTCCCATAATAACAGTGATATCCACAGTGCTCCCATAATAACAGTGATATCCACAGTGCCCCATAATAACAGTGATATCCACAGTGTCCCCATAATAACAGTGATATCCACAGTGCTCCCATAATAACAGTGATATCCACAGTGCCCCCATAATAACAGCGATATCCACAGTGCCCCCATAATAACAGTGATATCCACAGTGCCCCCATAATAACAGTGATATCCACAGTGCCCCCATAATAACAGTGATATCCACAGTGCTCCATAATAACAGTGATATCCACAGTGTCCCCATAATAACAGTGATATCCACAGTGCCCCCATAATAACAGCGATATCCACAGTGCCTCCATAATAACAGTGATATCCACAGTGCCCCCATAATAACAGTGATATCCACAGTGCCCCCATAATAACAGTGATATCCACAGTGCCCCCATAATAACAGTGATATCCACAGTGCCCCCATAATAACAGTGATATCCACAGTGCCCCCATAATAACAGTGATATCCACAGTGCCCCCATAATAACAGCGATATCCACAGTGCCTCCATAATAACAGTGATATCCACAGTGCCCCCATAATAACAGTGATATCCACAGTGCCCCCATAATAACAGTGATATCCACAGTGCCCCATAATAACAGTGATATCCACAGTGCCCCCATAATAACAGCGATATCCACAGTGCCTCCATAATAACAGTGATATCCACAGTGCCCCCATAATAACAGTGATATCCACAGTGCCCCCATAATAACAGTGATATCCACAGTGCTCCCATAATAACAGTGATATCCACAGTGCTCCCATAATAACAGTGATATCCACAGTGCTCCCATAATAACAGTGATATCCACAGTGCCCCATAATAATACAGATATCCACAGTGCCCCCATAATAACAGTGACATCCACAGTGCCCCCATAATAACAGTGATATCCACAGTGCCCCCCATAATAACAGTGATATCCACAGTGCCCCCCATAATAACAGTGATATCCACAGTGCCCCCCATAATAACAGTGATATCCACAGTGCCCCATAATAACAGTGATATCCACAGTGTCCCCATAATAACAGTGATATCCACAGTGCCCCCATAACAGTGATATCCACAGTGCTCCCATAATAACAGTGATATCCACAGTGCCCCCATAATAACAGTGATATCCACAGTGCCCCCATAATAACAGTGATATCCACAGTGCCCCATAATAACAGTGATATCCACAGTGCCCCCATAATAACAGTGATATCCACAGTGCCCCCATAATAACAGTGATATCCACAGTGCTCCCATAATAACAGTGATATCCACAGTGTCCCCATAATAACAGTGATATCCACAGTGCTCCCATAATAACAGTGATATCCACAGTGCTCCCATAATAACAGTGATATCCACAGTGCCCCATAATAATACAGATATCCACAGTGCCCCCATAATAACAGTGATATCCACAGTGCCCCCATAATAACAGTGATATCCACAGTGCCCCCATAATAACAGCGATATCCACAGTGCCTCCATAATAACAGTGATATCCACAGTGCCCCCATAATAACAGTGATATCCACAGTGCCCCCATAATAACAGTGATATCCACAGTGCCCCATAATAACAGTGATATCCACAGTGCCCCCATAATAACAGCGATATCCACAGTGCCTCCATAATAACAGTGATATCCACAGTGCCCCCATAATAACAGTGATATCCACAGTGCCCCCATAATAACAGTGATATCCACAGTGCTCCCATAATAACAGTGATATCCACAGTGCTCCCATAATAACAGTGATATCCACAGTGCTCCCATAATAACAGTGATATCCACAGTGCCCCATAATAACAGTGATATCCACAGTGCCCCCATAATAACAGTGATATCCACAGTGCCCCCATAATAACAGTGATATCCACAGTGCCCCCATAATAACAGTGATATCCACAGTGCTCCCATAATAACAGTGATATCCACAGTGCCCCCATAATAACAGTGATATCCACAGTGCCCCCATAATAACAGTGATATCCACAGTGCTCCCATAATAACAGTGATATCCACAGTGTCCCCATAATAACAGTGATATCCACAGTGCTCCCATAATAACAGTGATATCCACAGTGCTCCCATAATAACAGTGATATCCACAGTGCCCCATAATAATACAGATATCCACAGTGCCCCCATAATAACAGTGATATCCACAGTGCTCCCATAATAACAGTGATATCCACAGTGTCCCATAATAACAGTGATATCCACAGTGCCCCCATAATAACAGTGATATCCACAGTGCCCCCATAATAACAGTGATATCCACAGTGCCCCCATAATAACAGTGATATCCACAGTGTCCCCATAATAACAGTGATATCCACAGTGTCCCCATAATAACAGTGATATCCACAGTGCCCCCATAATAACAGTGATATCCACAGTGTCCCCATAATAACAGTGATATCCACAGTGCTCCCATAATAACAGTGATATCCACAGTGCCCCATAATAATACAGATATCCACAGTGCCCCCATAATAACAGTGATATCCACAGTGCTCCCATAATAACAGTGATATCCACAGTGTCCCATAATAACAGTGATATCCACAGTGCCCCCATAATAACAGTGATATCCACAGTGCCCCCATAATAACAGTGATATCCACAGTGCCCCCATAATAACAGTGATATCCACAGTGCCCCCATAATAACAGTGATATCCACAGTGTCCCCATAATAACAGTGATATCCACAGTGTCCCCATAATAACAGTGATATCCACAGTGCCCCCATAATAACAGTGATATCCACAGTGCCCCCATAATAACAGTGATATCCACAGTGCCCCCATAATAACAGTGATATCCACAGTGTCCCCATAATAACAGTGATATCCACAGTGTCCCCATAATAACAGTGATATCCACAGTGCCCCATAATAATACAGATATCCACAGTGTCCCCATAATAACAGTGATATCCACAGTGCCCCATAATAATACAGATATCCACAGTGTCCCCATAATAACAGTGATATCCACAGTGCCCCCATAATAACAGTGATATCCACAGTGTCCCCATAATAACAGCGATATCCACAGTGCCCCTATAATAACAGCGATATCCACAGTGCCCCATAATAATACAGATATCCACAGTGTCCCCATAATAACAGTGATATCCACAGTGCCCCATAATAATACAGATATCCACAGTGCCCCCATAATAACAGTGATATCCACAGTGTCCCCATAATAACAGTGATATCCACAGTGCCCCATAATAACAGCGATATCCACAGTGCCCCTATAATAATACAGATATCCACAGTGTCCCCATAATAACAGTGATATCCACAGTGCCCCCATAATAACAGTGATATCCACAGTGCCCCCATAATAACAGTGATATCCACAGTGTCCCCATAATAACAGCGATATCCACAGTGCCCCATAATAACAGTGACATCCACAGTGCCCCATAATAACAGTGACATCCACAGTGCCCCATAATAACAGTGATATCCACAGTGCCCCCATAATAACAGTGATATCCACAGTGCCCCATAATAACAGTGATATCCACAGTGCCCCCATAATAACAGTGATATCCACAGTGCCCCCATAATAACAGTGATATCCACAGTGTCCCCATAATAACAGTGACATCCACAGTGTCCCCATAATAACAGTGATATCCACAGTGCCCCCATAATAACAGTGATATCCACAGTGCCCCATAATAACAGTGATATCCACAGTGCCCCCATAATAACAGTGATATCCACAGTGCCCCCATAATAACAGTGATATCCACAGTGTCCCCATAATAACACTGATATCCACAGTGCCCCCATAATAACAGTGATATCCACAGTGCCCCCATAATAACAGTGATATCCACAGTGCCCCATAATAACAGTGATATCCACAGTGCCCCCATAATAACAGTGATATCCACAGTGCCCCATAATAACAGTGATATCCACAGTGCCCCCATAATAACAGTGATATCCACAGTGCCCCCATAATAACAGCGATATCCACAGTGCCCCATAATAACAGTGACATCCACAGTGCCCCATAATAACAGTGATATCCACAGTGCCCCATAATAACAGTGATATCCACAGTGCCCCCATAATAACAGTGATATCCACAGTGCCCCATAATAACAGTGATATCCACAGTGCCCCATAATAACAGTGATATCCACAGTGTCCCCATAATAACAGTGATATCCACAGTGCCCCATAATAACAGTGATATCCACAGTGCCCCATAATAATACAGATATCCACAGTGTCCCCATAATAACAGTGATATCCACAGTACCCCATAATAACAGTGATATCCACAGTGCCCCCATAATAACAGTGATATCCACAGTGCCCCCATAATAACAGTGATATCCACAGTGCCCCCATAATAACAGTGATATCCACAGTGCCCCATAATAACAGTGATATCCACAGTGCCCCCATAATAACAGTGATATCCACAGTGCCCCCATAATAACAGTGATATCCACAGTGCCCCCATAATAACAATGATATCCACAGTGCCCCCATAATAACAGTGATATCCACAGTGCCCCCATAATAACAGTGATATCCACAGTGCCCCATAATAATACAGATATCCACAGTGTCCCCATAATAACAGTGATATCCACAGTGCTCCATAATAACAGCGATATCCACAGTGCCCCCATAATAACAGTGATATCCACAGTGCCCCATAATAACAGTGATATCCACAGTGCCCCCATAATAACAGTGATATCCACAGTGCCCCCATAATAACAGTGATATCCACAGTGCCCCATAATAATACAGATATCCACAGTGTCCCCATAATAACAGTGATATCCACAGTGCCCCCATAATAACAGTGATATCCACAGTGCCCCCATAATAACAGTGATATCCACAGTGTCCCCATAATAACAGTGATATCCACAGTGCCCCCATAATAACAGTGATATCCACAGTGTCCCCATAATAACAGTGATATCCACAGTGCCCCATAATAACAGTGATATCCACAGTGTCCCATAATAACAGTGATATCCACAGTGCCCCCATAATAACAGTGATATCCACAGTGTCCCCATAATACCAGTGATATCCACAGTGCCCCCATAATAACAGTGATATCCACAGTGTCCCCATAATAACAGTGATATCCACAGTGTCCCCATAATACCAGTGATATCCACAGTGCCCCCATAATAACAGTGATATCCACAGTGCCCCCATAATAACAGTGATATCCACAGTGCCCCCATAATAACAGTGATATCCACAGTGTCCCCATAATAACAGTGACATCCACAGTGCCCCCATAATAACAGTGATATCCACAGTGCCCCCATAATAACAGTGATATCCACAGTGCCCCCATAATAACAGTGATATCCACAGTGTCCCCATAATAACAGTGACATCCACAGTGCCCCCATAATAACAGTGATATCCACAGTGCCCCCATAATAACAGTGATATCCACAGTGCCCCCATAATAACAGTGATATCCACAGTGCCCCCATAATAACAGTGATATCCACAGTGCCCCATAATAACAGTGATATCCACAGTGCCCCCATAATAACAGTGATATCCACAGTGCCCCCATAATAACAGTGATATCCACAGTGTCCCCATAATAACAGTGATATCCACAGTGTCCCCATAACAGTGATATCCACAGTGCCCCATAATAACAGTGATATCCACAGTGTCCCATAATAACAGTGATATCCACAGTGCCCCCATAATAACAGTGATATCCACAGTGCCCCCATAATAACAGTGATATCCACAGTGCCCCCATAATAACAGTGATATCCACAGTGCCCCCATAATAACAGTGATATCCACAGTGCCCCCATAATAACAGTGATATCCACAGTGCCCCCATAATAACAGTGATATCCACAGTGCCCCCATAATAACAGTGATATCCACAGTGCCCCCCATAATAACAGTGATATCCACAGTGCCCCCATAATAACAGTGATATCCACAGTGTCCCCATAATAACAGTGATATCCACAGTGCTCCATAATAACAGTGATATCCACAGTGCACCCCATAATAACAGTTATATCCACAGTGTCCCCCATAATAACAGTGATATCCACAGTGTCCCCCATAATAACAGTGATATCCACAGTGCCCCATAATAACAGTGATATCCACAGTGTCCCCATAATAACAGTGATATCCACAGTGCTCCCATAATAACAGTGATATCCACAGTGCCCCCATAATAACAGCGATATCCACAGTGCCCCCATAATAACAGTGATATCCACAGTGCCCCCATAATAACAGTGATATCCACAGTGCCCCCATAATAACAGTGATATCCACAGTGCTCCATAATAACAGTGATATCCACAGTGTCCCCATAATAACAGTGATATCCACAGTGCCCCCATAATAACAGCGATATCCACAGTGCCTCCATAATAACAGTGATATCCACAGTGCCCCCATAATAACAGTGATATCCACAGTGTCCCCATAATAACAGTGATATCCACAGTGTCCCCATAATAACAGTGATATCCACAGTGTCCCCATAATAACAGTGATATCCACAGTGCCCCCATAATAACAGTGATATACACAGTGTCCCCATAATAACAGCGATATCCACAGTGCCCCATAATAACAGTGATATCCACAGTGCCCCCATAATAACAGTGATATCCACAGTGCCCCCATAATAACAGTGATATCCACAGTGCCCCATAATAACAGTGATATCCACAGTGCCCCCATAATAACAGTGATATCCACAGTGCCCCCATAATAACAGTGATATCCACAGTGCTCCATAATAACAGTGATATCCACAGTGTCCCCATAATAACAGTGATATCCACAGTGCCCCCATAATAACTGTGATATCCACAGTGCCCCCATAATAACAGTGATATCCACAGTGTCCCCATAATAACAGTGATATCCACAGTGTCCCCATAATAACAGTGATATCCACAGTGCCCCCATAATAACAGTGATATCCACAGTGCCCCATAATAACAGTGATATCCACAGTGCCCCCATAATAACAGTGATATCCACAGTGCCCCATAATAACAGTGATATCCACAGTGTCCCCATAATAACAGTGATATCCACAGTGCCCCCATAATAACAGTGATATCCACAGTGCCCCATAATAACAGTGATATCCACAGTGCCCCCATAATAACAGTGATATCCACAGTGCCCCATAATAACAGCGATATCCACAGTGCCCCATAATAACAGTGATATCCACAGTGCCCCCATAATAACAGTGATATCCACAGTGCCCCATAATAACAGTGATATCCACAGTGCCCCCATAATAACAGTGATATCCACAGTGCCCCATAATAACAGTGATATCCACAGTGTCCCCATAACAGTGATATCCACAGTGTCCCCATAATAACAGTGATATCCACAGTGCTCCCATAATAACAGTGATATCCACAGTGTCCCCATAATAACAGTGATATCCACAGTGCCCCCATAATAACAGTGATATCCACAGTGCCCCCATAATAACAGTGATATCCACAGTGCCCCCATAATAACAGTGATATCCACAGTGTCCCCATAATAACAGTGATATCCACAGTGCCCCATAATAACAGTGATATCCACAGTGCTCCCATAATAACAGTGATATCCACAGTGCCCCCATAATAACAGTGATATCCACAGTGCCCCCATAATAACAGTGATATCCACAGTGTCCCCATAATAACAGTGATATCCACAGTGCCCCATAATACAGATATCCACAGTGCTCCCATAATAACAGTGATATCCACAGTGCCCCATAATAACAGTGATATCCACAGTGCCCCCATAATAACAGTGATATCCACAGTGCCCCATAATAACAGTGATATCCACAGTGCCCCCATAATAACAGTGATATCCACAGTGCCCCATAATAACAGTGATATCCACAGTGTCCCCATAACAGTGATATCCACAGTGTCCCCATAATAACAGTGATATCCACAGTGCTCCCATAATAACAGTGATATCCACAGTGCCCCCATAATAACAGTGATATCCACAGTGTCCCCATAATAACAGTGATATCCACAGTGCTCCCATAATAACAGTGATATCCACAGTGCCCCCATAATAACAGTGATATCCACAGTGTCCCCATAATAACAGTGATATCCACAGTGCTCCCATAATAACAGTGATATCCACAGTGTCCCCATAATAACAGTGATATCCACAGTGTCCCCATAATAACAGTGATATCCACAGTGTCCCCATAATAACAGTGATATCCACAGTGCCCCCATAATAACAGTGATATCCACAGTGCCCCCATAATAACAGTGATATCCACAGTGTCCCCATAATAACAGTGATATCCACAGTGCCCCCATAATAACAGTGATATCCACAGTGCTCCCATAATAACCGTGATATCCACAGTGCCCCCCATAATAACAGTGATATCCACAGTGTCCCCATAACAACAGTGATATCCACAGTGTCCCCATAATAACAGTGATATCCACAGTGTCCCCATAATAACAGTGATATCCACAGTGCCCCCATAATAACAGTGATATCCACAGTGCCCCCATAATAACAGTGATATCCACAGTGTCCCCATAATAACAGTGATATCCACAGTGCCCCCATAATAACAGTGATATCCACAGTGCTCCCATAATAACAGTGATATCCACAGTGCCCCCATAATAACAGTGATATCCACAGTGCCCCCATAATAACAGTGATATCCACAGTGTCCCCATAATAACAGTGATATCCACAGTGCTCCCATAATAACAGTGATATCCACAGTGCCCCCATAATAACAGTGATATCCACAGTGCCCCATAATAACAGTGATATCCACAGTGTCCCCATAACAGTGATATCCACAGTGCCCCCATAATAACAGTGATATCCACAGTGCCCCCATAATAACAGTGATATCCACAGTGTCCCCATAATAACAGTGATATCCACAGTGTCCCCATAATAACAGTGATATCCACAGTGTCCCCATAATAACAGTGATATCCACAGTGTCCCCATAATAACAGTGATATCCACAGTGTCCCCATAATAACAGTGATATCCACAGTGCCCCCATAATAACAGTGATATCCACAGTGCCCCCATAATAACAGTGATATCCACAGTGTCCCCATAATAACAGTGATATCCACAGTGTCCCCATAATAACAGTGATATCCACAGTGCCCCCATAATAACAGTGATATCCACAGTGCCCCATAATAACAGTGATATCCACAGTGTCCCCATAACAGTGATATCCACAGTGCCCCCATAATAACAGTGATATCCACAGTGCCCCCATAATAACAGTGATATCCACAGTGTCCCCATAATAACAGTGATATCCACAGTGCCCCCATAATAACAGTGATATCCACAGTGCCCCATAATAACAGTGATATCCACAGTGTCCCCATAATAACAGTGATATCCACAGTGCCCCATAATAACAGTGATATCCACAGTGCCCCCATAATAACAGCGATATCCACAGTGCCCCCATAATAACAGCGATATCCACAGTGCCCCATAATAACAGTGACATCCACAGTGTCCCCATAATAACAGTGACATCCACAGTGTCCCCATAATAACAGTGATATCCACAGTGTCCCCATAATAACAGTGATATCCACAGTGTCCCATAATAACAGTGATATCCACAGTGCCCCCATAATAACAGTGATATCCACAGTGCCCCCATAATAACAGTGATATCCACAGTGCCCCCATAATAACAGTGATATCCACAGTGCCCCCATAATAACAGTGATATCCACAGTGCCCCCATAATAACAGTGATATCCACAGTGCCCCCATAATAACAGTGATATCCACAGTGTCCCCATAATAACAGTGATATCCACAGTGCCCCCATAATAACAGTGATATCCACAGTGCCCCCATAATAACAGCGATATCCACAGTGCCCCATAATAACAGTGATATCCACAGTGTCCCCATAATAACAGTGATATCCACAGTGTCCCCATAATAACAGTGACATCCACAGTGCCCCCATAATAACAGTGATATCCACAGTGCCCCCATAATAACAGCGATATCCACAGTGCCCCATAATAACAGTGATATCCACAGTGTCCCCATAATAACAGTGATATCCACAGTGTCCCCATAATAACAGTGATATCCACAGTGCCCCCATAATAACAGTGATATCCACAGTGCCCCCATTATAACAGTGATATCCACAGTGTCCCATAATAACAGTGATATCCACAGTGCCCCCATAATAACAGCGATATCCACAGTGCCCCCATAATAACAGCGATATCCACAGTGTCCCCATAATAACAGCGATATCCACAGTGCCCCCATAATAACAGCGATATCCACAGTGCCCCCATAATAACAGCGATATCCACAGTGCCCCATAATAACAGTGATATCCACAGTGTCCCCATAATAACAGTGATATCCACAGTGTCCCATAATAACAGTGATATCCACAGTGCCCCCATAATAACAGCGATATCCACAGTGCCCCCATAATAACAGCGATATCCACAGTGTCCCCATAATAACAGTGATATCCACAGTGCCCCCATAATAACAGTGATATCCACAGTGTCCCCATAATAACAGTGATATCCACAGTGCCCCCATAATAACAGTGATATCCACAGTGCCCCATAATAACAGTGATATCCACAGTGCCCCCATAATAACAGTGATATCCACAGTGCCCCCATAATAACAGTGATATCCACAGTGCCCCATAATAACAGTGATATCCACAGTGCTCCATAATAACAGCGATATCCACAGTGCCCCCATAATAACAGCGATATCCACAGTGTCCCCATAATAACAGTGATATCCACAGTGCCCCCATAATAACAGCGATATCCACAGTGCCCCATAATAACAGTGATATCCACAGTGCCCCCATAATAACAGTGATATCCACAGTGTCCCCATAATAACAGTGATATCCACAGTGCCCCCATAATAACAGTGATATCCACAGTGTCCCATAATAACAGTGATATCCACAGTGCCCCCATAATAACAGTGATATCCACAGTGCCCCCATAATAACAGCGATATCCACAGTGCCCCATAATAACAGTGATATCCACAGTGCCCCCATAATAACAGTGATATCCACAGTGTCCCCATAATAACAGTGATATCCACAGTGTCCCCATAATAACAGTGATATCCACAGTGCCCCCATAATAACAGTGATATCCACAGTGCCCCCATAATAACAGTGATATCCACAGTGTCCCATAATAACAGTGATATCCACAGTGTCCCCATAATAACAGTGATATCCACAGTGCCCCCATAATAACAGCGATATCCACAGTGCCCCCATAATAACAGCGATATCCACAGTGTCCCCATAATAACAGTGATATCCACAGTGCCCCCATAATAACAGCGATATCCACAGTGCCCCATAATAACAGTGATATCCACAGTGCCCCCATAATAACAGTGATATCCACAGTGTCCCCATAATAACAGTGATATCCACAGTGTCCCATAATAACAGCGATATCCACAGTGCCCCCATAATAACAGCGATATCCACAGTGTCCCCATAATAACAGTGATATCCACAGTGCCCCCATAATAACAGTGATATCCACAGTGTCCCATAATAACAGTGATATCCACAGTGCTCCATAATAACAGTGATATCCACAGTGTCCCCATAATAACAGTGATATCCACAGTGTCCCATAATAACAGTGATATCCACAGTGCCCCCATAATAACAGTGACATCCACAGTGCCCCCATAATAACAGTGACATCCACAGTGTCCCATAATAACAGTGATATCCACAGTGTCCCCATAATAACAGTGATATCCACAGTGTCCCATAATAACAGTGATATCCACAGTGCCCCCATAATAACAGTGATATCCACAGTGCCCCATAATAACAGTGATATCCACAGTGCCCCCATAATAACAGTGACATCCACAGTGCCCCCATAATAACAGTGACATCCACAGTGTCCCATAATAACAGTGATATCCACAGTGTCCCCATAATAACAGTGATATCCACAGTGCCCCATAATAACAGTGATATCCACAGTGCTCCATAATAACAGTGATATCCACAGTGCCCCCATAATAACAGTGACATCCACAGTGCCCCCATAATAACAGTGACATCCACAGTGTCCCATAATAACAGTGATATCCACAGTGTCCCCATAATAACAGTGATATCCACAGTGTCCCATAATAACAGTGATATCCACAGTGCCCCCATAATAACAGTGATATCCACAGTGCCCCATAATAACAGTGATATCCACAGTGCCCCCATAATAACAGTGATATCCACAGTGTCCCATAATAACAGTGACATCCACAGTGCCCCATAATAACAGTGACATCCACAGTGCCCCATAATAACAGTGACATCCACAGTGTCCCCATAATAACAGTGATATCCACAGTGCCCCCATAATAACAGTGATATCCACAGTGCCCCATAATAACAGTGATATCCACAGTGCCCCCATAATAACAGTGATATCCACAGTGCCCCCATAATAACAGTGATATCCACAGTGCCCCCATAATAACAGTGATATCCACAGTGCCCCCATAATAACAGTGATATCCACAGTGTCCCCATAATAACACTGATATCCACAGTGCCCCCATAATAACAGTGATATCCACAGTGTCCCATAATAACAGTGATATCCACAGTGCCCCATAATAACAGTGATATCCACAGTGCCCCATAATAACAGTGATATCCACAGTGCTCCATAATAACAGTGATATCCACAGTGCCCCCATAATAACAGTGACATCCACAGTGCCCCCATAATAACAGTGACATCCACAGTGTCCCATAATAACAGTGATATCCACAGTGTCCCCATAATAACAGTGATATCCACAGTGTCCCATAATAACAGTGATATCCACAGTGCCCCCATAATAACAGTGATATCCACAGTGCCCCATAATAACAGTGATATCCACAGTGCCCCCATAATAACAGTGATATCCACAGTGTCCCATAATAACAGTGACATCCACAGTGCCCCATAATAACAGTGACATCCACAGTGCCCCATAATAACAGTGACATCCACAGTGTCCCCATAATAACAGTGATATCCACAGTGCCCCCATAATAACAGTGATATCCACAGTGCCCCATAATAACAGTGATATCCACAGTGCCCCCATAATAACAGTGATATCCACAGTGCCCCCATAATAACAGTGATATCCACAGTGCCCCCATAATAACAGTGATATCCACAGTGCCCCCATAATAACAGTGATATCCACAGTGTCCCCATAATAACACTGATATCCACAGTGCCCCCATAATAACAGTGATATCCACAGTGTCCCCATAATAACACTGATATCCACAGTGTCCCCATAATAACAGTGATATCCACAGTGCCCCCATAATAACAGTGATATCCACAGTGCCCCCATAATAACAGTGATATCCACAGTGCCCCATAATAACAGTGATATCCACAGTGCCCCCATAATAACAGTGATATCCACAGTGCCCCTATAATAACAGTGATATCCACAGTGCCCCATAATAACAGTGATATCCACAGTGTCCCCATAATAACAGTGATATCCCCAGTGTCCCCATAATAACAGCGATATCCACAGTGTCCCCATAATAACAGTGATATCCACAGTGCCCCCATAATAACAGTGATATCCACAGTGCCCCCATAATAACAGTGATATCCACAGTGCCCCCATAATAACAGTGATATCCACAGTGTCCCCATAATAACAGTGACATCCACAGTGCTCCATAATAACAGTGATATCCACAGTGCCCCCCATAATAACAGTGATATCCACAGTGTCCCCATAATAACAGTGATATCCCCAGTGTCCCCATAATAACAGCGATATCCACAGTGTCCCCATAATAACAGTGATATCCACAGTGCCCCCATAATAACAGTGATATCCACAGTGTCCCCATAATAACAGTGATATCCACAGTGCCCCATAATAACAGTGACATCCACAGTGCCCCATAATAACAGTGATATCCACAGTGCCCCCATAATAACAGTGATATCCACAGTGCCCCATAATAACAGTGATATCCACAGTGCCCCATAATAACAGTGATATCCACAGTGCTCCCATAATAACAGTGATATCCACAGTGCCCCATAATAACAGTGATATCCACAGTGCCCCATAATAACAGTGATATCCACAGTGCCCCCATAATAACAGTGATATCCACAGTGCCCCATAATAACAGTGATATCCACAGTGTCCCCATAATAACAGTGATATCCACAGTGCCCCATAATAATACAGATATCCACAGTGTCCCCATAATAACAGTGATATCCACAGTGCCCCATAATAACAGTGACATCCACAGTGCCCCATAATAACAGTGATATCCACAGTGCCCCCATAATAACAGTGATATCCACAGTGCCCCATAATAACAGTGATATCCACAGTGCCCCATAATAACAGTGATATCCACAGTGCCCCATAATAACAGTGATATCCACAGTGCCCCATAATAATACAGATATCCACAGTGTCCCCATAATAACAGTGATATCCACAGTACCCCATAATAACAGTGATATCCACAGTGCCCCCATAATAACAGTGATATCCACAGTGCCCCCATAATAACAGTGATATCCACAGTGCCCCCATAATAACAGTGATATCCACAGTGCCCCATAATAACAGTGATATCCACAGTGTCCCCATAATAACAGTGATATCCACAGTACCCCATAATAACAGTGATATCCACAGTGCCCCCATAATAACAGTGATATCCACAGTGCCCCCATAATAACAGTGATATCCACAGTGCCCCCATAATAACAGTGATATCCACAGTGCCCCATAATAACAGTGATATCCACAGTGCCCCCATAATAACAGTGATATCCACAGTGCCCCCATAATAACAGTGATATCCACAGTGCCCCATAATAACAGTGATATCCACAGTGCCCCCATAATAACAGTGATATCCACAGTGCCCCCATAATAACAGTGATATCCACAGTGCCCCCATAATAACAGTGATATCCACAGTGCCCCCATAATAACAGTGATATCCACAGTGCCCCATAATAACAGTGATATCCACAGTGCCCCCATAATAACAGTGATATCCACAGTGTCCCCATAATAACAGTGATATCCACAGTGCCCCATAATAATACAGATATCCACAGTGTCCCCATAATAACAGTGATATCCACAGTGTCCCCATAATAACAGTGATATCCACAGTGCCCCATAATAATACAGATATCCACAGTGTCCCCATAATAACAGTGATATCCACAGTGCCCCCATAATAACAGTGATATCCACAGTGTTCCCATAATAACAGTGATATCCACAGTGCCCCATAATAATACAGATATCCACAGTGTCCCCATAATAACAGTGATATCCACAGTGCCCCCATAATAACAGTGATATCCACAGTGCCCCCATAATAACAGTGATATCCACAGTGTCCCATAATAACAGTGATATCCACAGTGCCCCATAATAACAGTGATATCCACAGTGTCCCCATAATAACAGTGATATCCACAGTGCCCCCATAATAACAGTGATATCCACAGTGCCCCCATAATAACAGTGATATCCACAGTGCCCCCATAATAACAGTGATATCCACAGTGCCCCATAATAACAGTGACATCCACAGTGCCCCATAATAACAGTGATATCCACAGTGCCCCATAATAACAGTGACATCCACAGTGCCCCATAATAACAGTGATATCCACAGTGCCCCCATAATAACAGTGATATCCACAGTGCCCCCATAATAACAGTGACATCCACAGTGTCCCCATAATAACAGTGATATCCACAGTGTCCCCATAATAACAGTGATATCCACAGTGTCCCCATAATAACAGTGATATCCACAGTGTCCCCATAATAACAGTGATATCCACAGTGTCCCCATAATAACAGTGATATCCACAGTGCCCCCATAATAACAGTGATATCCACAGTGCCCCCATAATAACAGTGATATCCACAGTGCCCCCATAATAACAGTGATATCCACAGTGCCCCATAATAACAGTGATATCCACAGTGCCCCCATAATAACAGTGATATCCACAGTGTCTCCATAATAACAGTGATATCCACAGTGCCCCATAATAACAGTGATATCCACAGTGCCCCCATAATAACAGTGATATCCACAGTGCCCCCATAATAACAGTGATATCCACAGTGCCCCATAATAACAGTGATATCCACAGTGCTCCCATAATAACAGTGATATCCACAGTGCCCCCATAACAGTGATATCCACAGTGACCCCATAATAACAGTGATATCCACAGTGTTCCATAATAATACAGATATCCACAGTGCCCCATAATAACAGTGATATCCACAGTGCCCCATAATAACAGTGATATCCACAGTGCCCCCATAACAGTGATATCCACAGTGTCCCCATAATAACAGTGATATCCACAGTGCCCCCATAATAACAGTGATATCCACAGTGCCCCCATAATAACAGTGATATCCACAGTGCCCCCATAATAACAGTGATATCCACAGTGCCCCCATAACAGTGATATCCACAGTGACCCCATAATAACAGTGATATCCACAGTGTTCCATAATAATACAGATATCCACAGTGCCCCATAATAACAGTGATATCCACAGTGCCCCATAATAACAGTGATATCCACAGTGCCCCATAATAACAGTGATATCCACAGTGTCCCCATAATAACAGTGATATCCACAGTGACCCCATAATAACAGTGATATCCACAGTACCCCCATAACAGTGATATCCACAGTGTCCCCATAATAACAGTGATATCCACAGTGCCCCCATAATAACAGTGATATCCACAGTGCCCCATAATAACAGTGATATCCACAGTGACCCCATAATAACAGTGATATCCACAGTGTTCCATAATAATACAGATATCCACAGTGCCCCCATAATAACAGTGATATCCACAGTGCCCCCATAATAACAGTGATATCCACAGTGTCCCCATAATAACAGTGATATCCACAGTGCCCCCATAATAACAGTGATATCCACAGTGTTCCATAATAATACAGATATCCACAGTGCCCCCATAATAACAGTGATATCCACAGTGCCCCCATAATAACAGTGATATCCACAGTGCCCCATAATAACAGTGATATCCACAGTGACCCCATAATAACAGTGATATCCACAGTGTTCCATAATAATACAGATATCCACAGTGCCCCATAATAACAGTGATATCCACAGTGCCCCCATAATAACAGTGATATCCACAGTGACCCCATAATAACAGTGATATCCACAGTGTTCCATAATAATACAGATATCCACAGTGCCCCCATAATAACAGTGATATCCACAGTGCCCCCATAATAACAGTGATATCCACAGTGCCCCATAATAACAGTGATATCCACAGTGTTCCATAATAATACAGATATCCACAGTGCCCCATAATAACAGTGATATCCACAGTGCCCCCATAATAACAGTGATATCCACAGTGTTCCATAATAATACAGATATCCACAGTGCCCCATAATAACAGTGATATCCACAGTGTCCCCATAATAACAATGATATCCACAGTGCCCCCATAATAACAGTGATATCCACAGTACCCCATAATAACAGCGATATCCACAGTGCCCCATAATAACAGCGATATCCACAGTGCCCCCATAATAACAGTGATATCCACAGTGCCCCCATAATAACAGTGATATCCACAGTGCCCCATAATAACAGCGATATCCACAGTGCCCCCATAATAACAGTGATATCCACAGTGCCCCCATAATAACAGTGATATCCACAGTGCCCCCATAATAACAGTGATATCCACAGTGCCCCATAATAACAGCGATATCCACAGTGCCCCATAATAACAGTGATATCCACAGTGCCCCATAATAAGTGATATCCACAGTGCCCCATAATAACAGCGATATCCACAGTGCCCCCATAATAACAGTGATATCCACAGTGCCCCCATAATAACAGTGATATCCACAGTGCCCCATAATAACAGTGATATCCACAGTGCCCCATAATAACAGTGATATCCACAGTGCCCCCATAATAACAGCGATATCCACAGTGCCCCCATAATAACAGTGATATCCACAGTGCCCCATAATAACAGTGATATCCACAGTGCCCCATAATAACAGCGATATCCACAGTGCCCCCATAATAACAGTGATATCCACAGTGCCCCCATAATAACAGTGATATCCACAGTGCCCCATAATAACAGTGATATCCACAGTGCCCCATAATAACAGTGATATCCACAGTGCCCCCATAACAGTGATATCCACAGTGTCCCCATAATAACAGTGATATCCACAGTGCCCCATAATAACAGTGATATCCACAGTGTCCCCATAATAACAGTGATATCCACAGTGCCCCATAATAACAGTGATATCCACAGTGCCCCATAATAACAGTGATATCCACAGTGCCCCATAATAACAGTGATATCCACAGTGTCCCCATAATAACAGTGATATCCACAGTGCCCCCATAATAATACAGATATCCACAGTGTCCCCATAATAACAGTGATATCCACAGTGCCCCCATAATAACAGTGATATCCACAGTGCCCCCATAATAACAGTGATATCCACAGTGTCCCATAATAACAGTGATATCCACAGTGCCCCATAATAACAGTGATATCCACAGTGCCCCATAATAACAGTGATATCCACAGTGCCCCCATAATAATACAGATATCCACAGTGTCCCCATAATAACAGTGATATCCACAGTGCCCCCATAATAACAGTGATATCCACAGTGCCCCCCATAATAACAGTGATATCCACAGTGCCCCCATAATAACAGTGATATCCACAGTGCCCCATAATAACAGTCATATCCACAGTGTCCCATAATAACAGTGATATCCACAGTGCCCCATAATAACAGTGATATCCACAGTGCCCCATAATAACAGTGATATCCACAGTTTCCCCATAATAACAGTGATATCCACAGTGCCCCCATAATAATACAGATATCCACAGTGTCCCCATAATAACAGTGATATCCACAGTGCCCCCATAATAACAGTGATATCCACAGTGCCCCCATAATAACAGTGATATACACAGTGTTCCCATAATAACAGTGATATCCACAGTGCCCCATAATAACAGTGATATCCACAGTGCCCCCATAATAATACAGATATCCACAGTGTCCCCATAATAACAGTGATATCCACAGTGCCCCCATAATAACAGTGATATCCACAGTGTCCCCATAATAACAGTGATATCCACAGTGTCCCATAATAACAGTGATATCCACAGTGCCCCATAATAACAGTGATATCCACAGTGCCCCCATAATAACAGTGATATCCACAGTGTCCCATAATAACAGTGATATCCACAGTGCCCCTATAATAACAGTGATATCCACAGTGCCCCCATAATAACAGTGATATCCACAGTGCCCCCATAATAACAGTGATATCCACAGTGTCCCCATAATAACAGTGATATCCACAGTGCCCCCATAATAACAGTGATATCCACAGTGTCCCCATAATAACAGTGATATCCACAGTGTCCCCATAATAACAGTGATATCCACAGTGTCCCCATAATAACAGTGATATCCACAGTGCCCCCATAATAACAGTGATATCCACAGTGCCCCCATAATAACAGTGATATCCACAGTGTCCCCATAATAACAGTGATATCCACAGTGCCCCCATAATAACAGTGATATCCACAGTGCCCCCATAATAACAGTGATATCCACAGTGCCCCCATAATAACAGTGATATCCACAGTGCCCCATAATAACAGTGATATCCACAGTGCCCCCATAATAACAGTGATATCCACAGTGCCCCCATAATAACAGTGATATCCACAGTGCCCCCATAATAACAGTGATATCCACAGTGTCCCCATAATAACACTGATATCCACAGTGTCCCCATAATAACAGTGATATCCACAGTGCCCCCATAATAACAGTGATATCCACAGTGCCCCCATAATAACAGTGATATCCACAGTGCCCCATAATAACAGTGATATCCACAGTGCCCCCATAATAACAGTGATATCCACAGTGCCCCTATAATAACAGTGATATCCACAGTGCCCCATAATAACAGTGATATCCACAGTGTCCCCATAATAACAGTGATATCCCCAGTGTCCCCATAATAACAGCGATATCCACAGTGTCCCCATAATAACAGTGATATCCACAGTGCCCCCATAATAACAGTGATATCCACAGTGCCCCCATAATAACAGTGATATCCACAGTGCCCCCATAATAACAGTGATATCCACAGTGTCCCCATAATAACAGTGACATCCACAGTGCTCCATAATAACAGTGATATCCACAGTGCCCCCCATAATAACAGTGATATCCACAGTGTCCCCATAATAACAGTGATATCCCCAGTGTCCCCATAATAACAGCGATATCCACAGTGTCCCCATAATAACAGTGATATCCACAGTGCCCCCATAATAACAGTGATATCCACAGTGTCCCCATAATAACAGTGATATCCACAGTGCCCCATAATAACAGTGACATCCACAGTGCCCCATAATAACAGTGATATCCACAGTGTCCCCATAATAACAGTGATATCCACAGTGCCCCATAATAATACAGATATCCACAGTGTCCCCATAATAACAGTGATATCCACAGTGCCCCATAATAACAGTGACATCCACAGTGCCCCATAATAACAGTGATATCCACAGTGCCCCCATAATAACAGTGATATCCACAGTGCCCCATAATAACAGTGATATCCACAGTGCCCCATAATAACAGTGATATCCACAGTGCCCCATAATAACAGTGATATCCACAGTGCCCCATAATAATACAGATATCCACAGTGTCCCCATAATAACAGTGATATCCACAGTACCCCATAATAACAGTGATATCCACAGTGCCCCCATAATAACAGTGATATCCACAGTGCCCCCATAATAACAGTGATATCCACAGTGCCCCCATAATAACAGTGATATCCACAGTGCCCCATAATAACAGTGATATCCACAGTGTCCCCATAATAACAGTGATATCCACAGTACCCCATAATAACAGTGATATCCACAGTGCCCCCATAATAACAGTGATATCCACAGTGCCCCCATAATAACAGTGATATCCACAGTGCCCCCATAATAACAGTGATATCCACAGTGCCCCATAATAACAGTGATATCCACAGTGCCCCCATAATAACAGTGATATCCACAGTGCCCCCATAATAACAGTGATATCCACAGTGCCCCATAATAACAGTGATATCCACAGTGCCCCCATAATAACAGTGATATCCACAGTGCCCCCATAATAACAGTGATATCCACAGTGCCCCCATAATAACAGTGATATCCACAGTGCCCCCATAATAACAGTGATATCCACAGTGCCCCATAATAACAGTGATATCCACAGTGCCCCCATAATAACAGTGATATCCACAGTGTCCCCATAATAACAGTGATATCCACAGTGCCCCATAATAATACAGATATCCACAGTGTCCCCATAATAACAGTGATATCCACAGTGTCCCCATAATAACAGTGATATCCACAGTGCCCCATAATAATACAGATATCCACAGTGTCCCCATAATAACAGTGATATCCACAGTGCCCCCATAATAACAGTGATATCCACAGTGTTCCCATAATAACAGTGATATCCACAGTGCCCCATAATAATACAGATATCCACAGTGTCCCCATAATAACAGTGATATCCACAGTGCCCCCATAATAACAGTGATATCCACAGTGCCCCCATAATAACAGTGATATCCACAGTGTCCCATAATAACAGTGATATCCACAGTGCCCCATAATAACAGTGATATCCACAGTGTCCCCATAATAACAGTGATATCCACAGTGCCCCCATAATAACAGTGATATCCACAGTGCCCCCATAATAACAGTGATATCCACAGTGCCCCCATAATAACAGTGATATCCACAGTGCCCCATAATAACAGTGACATCCACAGTGCCCCATAATAACAGTGATATCCACAGTGCCCCATAATAACAGTGACATCCACAGTGCCCCATAATAACAGTGATATCCACAGTGCCCCCATAATAACAGTGATATCCACAGTGCCCCCATAATAACAGTGACATCCACAGTGTCCCCATAATAACAGTGATATCCACAGTGTCCCCATAATAACAGTGATATCCACAGTGTCCCCATAATAACAGTGATATCCACAGTGTCCCCATAATAACAGTGATATCCACAGTGTCCCCATAATAACAGTGATATCCACAGTGCCCCCATAATAACAGTGATATCCACAGTGCCCCCATAATAACAGTGATATCCACAGTGCCCCCATAATAACAGTGATATCCACAGTGCCCCATAATAACAGTGATATCCACAGTGCCCCCATAATAACAGTGATATCCACAGTGTCTCCATAATAACAGTGATATCCACAGTGCCCCATAATAACAGTGATATCCACAGTGCCCCCATAATAACAGTGATATCCACAGTGCCCCCATAATAACAGTGATATCCACAGTGCCCCATAATAACAGTGATATCCACAGTGCTCCCATAATAACAGTGATATCCACAGTGCCCCCATAATAACAGTGATATCCACAGTGCCCCCATAATAACAGTGATATCCACAGTGCCCCATAATAACAGTGATATCCACAGTGCCCCCATAATAACAGTGGTATCCACAGTGCCCCCATAATAACAGTGATATCAACAGTGCCCCCATAATAACAGGGATATCCACAGTGCCCCCATAATAACAGTGACATCCACAGTGCTCCCATAATAACAGTGATATCCACAGTGTCCCATAATAACAGTGATATCCACAGTGCCCCCATAATAACAGTGATATCCACAGTGCCCCCATAATAACAGTGATATCCACAGTGCCCCCATAATAACAGTGATATCCACAGTGCCCCTATAATAATACAGATATCCACAGTGTCCCCATAATAACAGTGATATCCACAGTGCCCCATAATAATACAGATATCCACAGTGTCCCCATAATAACAGTGATATCCACAGTGCCCCCATAATAACAGTGATATCCACAGTGCCCCCATAATAACAGTGATATCCACAGTGTCCCCATAATAACAGTGATATCCACAGTGCCCCATAATAACAGCGATATCCACAGTGCCCCTATAATAATACAGATATCCACAGTGCCCCCATAATAACAGTGATATCCACAGTGCCCCCATAATAACAGTGATATCCACAGTGCCCCATAATAACAGTGATATCCACAGTGCCCCCATAATAACAGTGATATCCACACTGCCCCCATAATAACAGTGATATCCACACTGCCCCCATAATAACAGTGATATCCACAGTGCCCCCATAATAACAGTGATATCCACAGTGCCCCCATAATAACAGTGATATACACAGTGCCCCCATAATAACAGTGATATCCACAGTGCCCCCATAATAACAGTGATATCCACAGTGCCCCCATAATAACAGTGATATCCACAGTGCCCCCATAATAACAGTGATATCCACAGTGCCCCCATAATAACAGTGATATACACAGTGTCCCCATAATAACAGTGATATCCACAGTGTCCCATAATAACAGTGACATCCACAGTGCCCCCATAATAACAGTGATATCCACAGTGTCCCCATAATAACAGTGATATCCACAGTGACCCCATAATAACAGTGATATCCACAGTGCCCCCATAATAACAGTGATATCCACAGTGTCCCCATAATAACAGTGATATCCACAGTGTCCCCATAATAACAGTGATATCCACAGTGCCCCATAATAACAGTGATATCCACAGTGTCCCCATAATACAGATATCCACAGTGCCCCATAATAATACAGATATCCACAGTGCCCCCATAATAACAGTGATATCCACAGCACTCCCATAATAACAGTGATATCCACAGTGCCCCCATAATAACAGTGATATCCACAGTGTCCCCATAATAACAGTGATATCCACAGTGCCCCATAATAACAGTGATATCCACAGTGCCCCCATAATAACAGTGATATCCACAGTGCCCCATAATAACAGTGATATCCACAGTGTCCCCATAACAGTGATATCCACAGTGTCCCCATAATAACAGTGATATCCACAGTGCCCCATAATAACAGTGATATCCACAGGGCCCCCATAATAACAGTGATATCCACAGTGTCCCCATAATAACAGTGATATCCACAGTGTCCCCATAATAACAGTGATATCCACAGTGCCCCCATAATAACAGCGATATCCACAGTGCCCCATAATAACAGTGATATCCACAGGGCCCCCATAATAACAGTGATATCCACAGTGTCCCCATAATAACAGTGATATCCACAGTGTCCCCATAATAACAGTGATATCCACAGGGCCCCCATAATAACAGTGATATCCACAGTGTCCCCATAATAACAGTGATATCCACAGTGTCCCCATAATAACAGTGATATCCACAGTGCCCCCATAATAACAGTGATATCCACAGTGCCCCATAATAACAGTGATATCCACAGTGTCCCCATAATAACAGTGATATCCACAGGGCCCCCATAATAACAGTGATATCCACAGTGTCCCCATAATAACAGTGATATCCACAGTGTCCCCATAATAACAGTGATATCCACAGTGCCCCCATAATAACAGTGATATCCACAGTGCCCCATAATAACAGTGATATCCACAGTGTCCCCATAACAGTGATATCCACAGTGTCCCCATAATAACAGTGATATCCACAGTGCCCCATAATAACAGTGATATCCAGTGTCCCCATAATAACAGTGATATCCACAGTGCCCCCATAATAACAGTGATATCCACAGTGCCCCCATAATAACAGTGATATCCACAGTGCCCCCATAATAACAGTGATATCCACAGTGTCCCCCATAATAACAGTGATATCCACAGTGCCCCATAACAGTGATATCCACAGTGTCCCCATAATAACAGTGATATCCACAGTGCCCCCATAATAACAGTGATATCCACAGTACCCCATAATAACAGCGATATCCACAGTGTCCCCATAATAACAGTGATATCCACAGTGTCCCCATAACAGTGATATCCACAGTGCCCCCCATAATAACAGCGATATCCACAGTGCCCCCATAATAACAGTGATATCCACAGTGCCCCATAATAACAGTGATATCCACAGTGCCCCCATAACAGTGATATCCACAGTGTCCCCATAATAACAGTGATATCCACAGTGCTCCATAATAATACAGATATCCACAGTGCCCCATAATAACAGTGATATCCACAGTGCCCCATAATAACAGTGATATCCACAGTGCCCCATAATAACAGTGATATCCACAGTGCCCCATAATAACAGTGATATCCACAGTGCCCCATAATAACAGTGATATCCACAGTGCCCCCATAATAATACAGATATCCACAGTGTCCCCATAATAACAGTGATATCCACAGTGCCCCCATAATAACAGTGATATCCACAGTGCCCCCATAATAACAGTGATATCCACAGTGCCCCATAATAACAGTGATATCCACAGTGCCCCATAATAACAGTGATATCCACAGTGCCCCCATAATAACAGTGATATCCACAGTGCCCCCATAATAACAGTGATATCCACAGTGCCCCTATAATAACAGTGATATCCACAGTGTCCCCATAATAACAGTGATATCCACAGTGTCCCATAATAACAGTGATATCCACAGTGCCCCCATAATAACAGTGATATCCACAGTGTCCCCATAATAACAGTGATATCCACAGTGTCCCATAATAACAGTGATATACACAGTGCCCCCATAATAACAGTGATATCCACAGTGCCCCCATAATAACAGTGATATCCACAGTGCCCCATAATAACAGTGATATCCACAGTGACCCCATAATAACAGTGATATCCACAGTGTTCCATAATAATACAGATATCCACAGTGCCCCCATAATAACAGTGATATCCACAGTGCCCCCATAATAACAGTGATATCCACAGTGCCCCCATAATAACAGTGATATCCACAGTGTCCCCATAATAACAGGGATATCCACAGTGTCCCCATAATAACAGTGATATCCACAGTGCCCCATAATAACAGTGATATCCACAGTGCCCCCCATAATAACAGTGATATCCACAGTGCCCCCATAATAACAGTGATATCCACAGTGCCCCCATAATAACAGCGATATCCACAGTGCCCCCATAATAACAGTGATATCCACAGTGCCCCCATAATAACAGTGATATCCACAGTGACCCCATAATAACAGCGATATCCACAGTGCCCCATAATAACAGTGATATCCACAGTGCCCCCATAATAACAGCGATATCCACAGTGCCCCATAATAACATCGATATCCACAGTGCCCCCATAATAACAGTGATATCCACAGTGACCCCATAATAACAGTGATATCCACAGTGACCCCATAATAACAGTGATATCCACAGTGACCCCATAATAACAGCGATATCCACAGTGCCCCATAATAACAGTGATATCCACAGTGCCCCCATAATAACAGCGATATCCACAGTGCCCCCATAATAACAGTGATATCCACAGTGACCCCATAATAACAGCGATATCCACAGTGCCCCATAATAACAGTGATATCCACAGTGCCCCCATAATAACAGCGATATCCACAGTGCCCCATAATAACATCGATATCCACAGTGCCCCCATAATAACAGTGATATCCACAGTGTCCCCATAATAACAGTGATATCCACAGTGTCCCCATAATAACAGTGATATCCACAGTGCCCCATAATAATACAGATATCCACAGTGTCCCCATAATAACAGTGATATCCACAGTGCCCCCATAACAGTGATATCCACAGTGTCCCCATAATAACAGTGATATCCACAGTGCCCCCATAATAACAGTGATATCCACAGTGACCCCATAATAACAGTGATATCCACAGTGCCCCCATAATAACAGTGATATCCACAGTGCCCCCATAACAGTGATATCCACAGTGACCCCATAATAACAGTGATATCCACAGTGTTCCATAATAATACAGATATCCACAGTGCCCCCATAATAACAGTGATATCCACAGTGCCCCATAATAACAGTGATATCCACAGTGCCCCATAATAACAGTGATATCCACAGTGTCCCCATAATAACAGTGATATCCACAGTGACCCCATAATAACAGTGATATCCACAGTACCCCCATAACAGTGATATCCACAGTGTCCCCATAATAACAGTGATATCCACAGTGCCCCCATAATAACAGTGATATCCACAGTGCCCCATAATAACAGTGATATCCACAGTGCCCCCATAATAACAGTGATATCCACAGTGTTCCATAATAATACAGATATCCACAGTGCCCCCATAATAACAGTGATATCCACAGTGCCCCCATAATAACAGTGATATCCACAGTGTCCCCATAATAACAGTGATATCCACAGTGCCCCCATAATAACAGTGATATCCACAGTGTTCCATAATAATACAGATATCCACAGTGCCCCCATAATAACAGTGATATCCACAGTGCCCCCATAATAACAGTGATATCCACAGTGCCCCATAATAACAGTGATATCCACAGTGACCCCATAATAACAGTGATATCCACAGTGTTCCATAATAATACAGATATCCACAGTGCCCCCATAATAACAGTGATATCCACAGTGCCCCCATAATAACAGTGATATCCACAGTGCCCCATAATAACAGTGATATCCACAGTGTTCCATAATAATACAGATATCCACAGTGCCCCATAATAACAGTGATATCCACAGTGCCCCCATAATAACAGTGATATCCACAGTGTTCCATAATAATACAGATATCCACAGTGCCCCATAATAACAGTGATATCCACAGTGTCCCCATAATAACAATGATATCCACAGTGCCCCCATAATAACAGTGATATCCACAGTACCCCATAATAACAGCGATATCCACAGTGCCCCATAATAACAGCGATATCCACAGTGCCCCCATAATAACAGTGATATCCACAGTGCCCCCATAATAACAGTGATATCCACAGTGCCCCATAATAACAGCGATATCCACAGTGCCCCCATAATAACAGTGATATCCACAGTGCCCCCATAATAACAGTGATATCCACAGTGCCCCCATAATAACAGTGATATCCACAGTGCCCCATAATAACAGCGATATCCACAGTGCCCCATAATAACAGTGATATCCACAGTGCCCCATAATAAGTGATATCCACAGTGCCCCATAATAACAGCGATATCCACAGTGCCCCCATAATAACAGTGATATCCACAGTGCCCCCATAATAACAGTGATATCCACAGTGCCCCATAATAACAGTGATATCCACAGTGCCCCATAATAACAGTGATATCCACAGTGCCCCCATAATAACAGCGATATCCACAGTGCCCCCATAATAACAGTGATATCCACAGTGCCCCATAATAACAGTGATATCCACAGTGCCCCATAATAACAGCGATATCCACAGTGCCCCCATAATAACAGTGATATCCACAGTGCCCCCATAATAACAGTGATATCCACAGTGCCCCATAATAACAGTGATATCCACAGTGCCCCATAATAACAGTGATATCCACAGTGCCCCCATAACAGTGATATCCACAGTGTCCCCATAATAACAGTGATATCCACAGTGTCCCCATAATAACAGTGATATCCACAGTGTCCCCATAATAACAGTGATATCCACAGTGTCCCCATAATAACAGTGATATCCACAGTGCCCCATAATAACAGTGATATCCACAGTGCCCCATAATAACAGTGATATCCACAGTGCCCCATAATAACAGTGATATCCACAGTGTCCCCATAATAACAGTGATATCCACAGTGTCCCCATAATAACAGTGATATCCACAGTGCCCCATAATAACAGTGATATCCACAGTGCCCCATAATAACAGTGATATCCACAGTGCCCCATAATAACAGTGATATCCACAGTGTCCCCATAATAACAGTGATATCCACAGTGCCCCCATAATAATACAGATATCCACAGTGTCCCCATAATAACAGTGATATCCACAGTGCCCCCATAATAACAGTGATATCCACAGTGCCCCCATAATAACAGTGATATCCACAGTGTCCCATAATAACAGTGATATCCACAGTGCCCCATAATAACAGTGATATCCACAGTGCCCCATAATAACAGTGATATCCACAGTTTCCCCATAATAACAGTGATATCCACAGTGCCCCCATAATAATACAGATATCCACAGTGTCCCCATAATAACAGTGATATCCACAGTGCCCCCATAATAACAGTGATATCCACAGTGCCCCCCATAATAACAGTGATATCCACAGTGCCCCCATAATAACAGTGATATCCACAGTGCCCCATAATAACAGTCATATCCACAGTGTCCCATAATAACAGTGATATCCACAGTGCCCCATAATAACAGTGATATCCACAGTGCCCCATAATAACAGTGATATCCACAGTTTCCCCATAATAACAGTGATATCCACAGTGCCCCCATAATAATACAGATATCCACAGTGTCCCCATAATAACAGTGATATCCACAGTGCCCCCATAATAACAGTGATATCCACAGTGCCCCCATAATAACAGTGATATACACAGTGTTCCCATAATAACAGTGATATCCACAGTGCCCCATAATAACAGTGATATCCACAGTGCCCCCATAATAATACAGATATCCACAGTGCCCCCATAATACAGATATCCACAGTGTCCCCATAATAACAGTGATATCCACAGTGCCCCCATAATAACAGTGATATCCACAGTGTCCCATAATAACAGTGATATCCACAGTGTCCCCATAATAACAGTGATATCCACAGTGCCCCCATAATAACAGTGATATCCACAGTGTCCCCATAATAACAGTGATATCCACAGTGTCCCATAATAACAGTGATATCCACAGTGCCCCATAATAACAGTGATATCCACAGTGCCCCCATAATAACAGTGATATCCACAGTGTCCCATAATAACAGTGATATCCACAGTGCCCCCATAATAACAGTGATATCCACAGTGCCCCATAATAACAGTGATATCCACAGTGCCCCCATAATAACAGTGATATCCACAGTGTCCCATAATAACAGTGATATCCACAGTGCCCCCATAATAACAGTGATATCCACAGTGCCCCCATAATAACAGTGATATCCACAGTGTCCCCATAATAACAGTGATATCCACAGTGCCCCCATAATAACAGTGATATCCACAGTGTCCCCATAATAACAGTGATATCCACAGTGTCCCCATAATAACAGTGATATCCACAGTGTCCCCATAATAACAGTGATATCCACAGTGCCCCCATAATAACAGTGATATCCACAGTGCCCCCATAATAACAGTGATATCCACAGTGTCCCCATAATAACAGTGATATCCACAGTGCCCCCATAATAACAGTGATATCCACAGTGCCCCATAATAACAGTGACATCCACAGTGCTCCCCATAATAACAGTGATATCCACAGTGTCCCCATAATAACAGAGATATCCACAGTGTCCCATAATAACAGTGATATCCACAGTGCCCCCATAATAACAGTGATATCCACAGTGCTCCCATAATAACAGTGATATCCACAGTGCCCCCATAATAACAGTGATATCCACAGTGCCCCCATAATAACAGTGATATCCACAGTGCCCCATAATAACAGTGATATCCACAGTGCCCCCATAATAACAGTGATATCCACAGTGCTCCCATAATAACAGTGATATCCACAGTGCCCCCATAATAACAGTGATATCCACAGTGTCCCCATAATAACAGTGATATCCACAGTGCCCCATAATAACAGTGATATCCACAGTGTCCCCATAATAACAGAGATATCCACAGTGTCCCATAATAACAGTGA
This sequence comes from Ranitomeya imitator, assembly GCF_032444005.1. Lineage (NCBI taxonomy): Eukaryota > Metazoa > Chordata > Amphibia > Anura > Dendrobatidae > Ranitomeya > Ranitomeya imitator. Next base: position 7,913,943 of record NC_091286.1, read on the forward strand.
TATCCACAGTGCCCCCATAATAACAGTGATATCCACAGTGCTCCCATAATAACAGTGATATCCACAGTGTCCCATAATAACAGTGATATCCACAGTGTCCCATAATAACAGTGATATCCACAGTGTCCCATAATAACAGTGATATCCACAGTGCCCCCATAATAACAGTGATATCCACAGTGCTCCCATAATAACAGTGATATCCACAGTGCCCCCATAATAACAGTGATATCCACAGTGTCCCATAATAACAGTGATATCCACAGTGCCCCCATAATAACAGTGATATCCACAGTGTCCCCATAATAACAGTGATATCCACAGTGCCCCCATAATAACAGTGATATCCACAGTGTCCCCATAATAACAGTGATATCCACAGTGTCCCCATAATAACAGTGATATCCACAGTGTCCCCATAATAACAGTGATATCCACAGTGTCCCCATAATAACAGTGATATCCACAGTGCTCCCATAATAACAGTGATATCCACAGCGCCCCATAATAACAGTGATATCCACAGTGCCCCCATAATAACAGTGATATCCACAGTGCCCCCATAATAACAGTGATATCCACAGTGCCCCCATAATAACAGTGATATCCACAGTGCCCCCATAATAACAGTGATATCCACAGTGTCCCCATAATAACAGTGATATCCACAGTGCTCCCATAATAACAGTGATATCCACAGCGCCCCATAATAACAGTGATATCCACAGTGCCCCCATAATAACAGTGATATCCACAGTGCCCCATAATAACAGTGATATCCACAGTGCCCCCATAATAACAGTGATATCCACAGTGCCCCCATAATAACAGTGATATCCACAGTGCCCCCATAATAACAGTGATATCCACAGTGCCCCATAATAACAGAGATATCCACAGTGTCCCATAATAACAGTGATATCCACAGTGCCCCCATAATAACAGTGATATCCACAGTGCTCCCATAATAACAGTGATATCCACAGTGCCCCCATAATATCAGTGATATCCACAGTGCCCCCATAATAACAGTGATATCCACAGTGTCCCATAATAACAGTGATATCCACAGTTTCCCCATAATAACAGTGATATCCACAGTGCCCCCATAATAACAGTGATATCCACAGTGTCCCATAATAACAGTGATATCCACAGTGTCCCCATAATAACAGTGATATCCACAGTGCCCCCATAATAACAGTTATATCCACAGTGTCCCATAATAACAGTGATATCCACAGTGCCCCCATAATAACAGTGATATCCACAGTGTCCCCATAATAACAGTGATATCCACAGTGCCCCCATAATAACAGTGATATCCACAGTGTCCCCCATAATAACAGTGATATCCACAGTGTCCCATAATAACAGTGATATCCACAGTGCCCCCATAATAACAGTGATATCCACAGTGTCCCATAATAACAGTGATATCCACAGTGCCCCCATAATAACAGTGATATCCACAGTGTCCCCATAATAATACAGATATCCACAGTGCCCCCATAATAACAGTGATATCCACAGTGTCCCCATAATAATACAGATATCCACAGTGTTCCCATAATAACAGCGATATCCACAGTGTCCCCATAATAACAGTGATATCCACAGTGCCCCCATAATAACAGTGATATCCACAGTGTCCCCATAATAATACAGATATCCACAGTGTTCCCATAATAACAGTGATATCCACAGTGCCCCATAATAACAGTGATATCCACAGTGCCCCCATAATAATACAGATATCCACAGTGTCCCCATAATAACAGTGATATCCACAGTGCCCCCATAATAACAGTGATATCCACAGTGCCCCCATAATAACAGTGATATCCACAGTGTCCCATAATAACAGTGATATCCACAGTGCTCCCATAATAACAGTGATATCCACAGTGCCCCCATAATATCAGTGATATCCACAGTGCCCCCATAATAACAGTGATATCCACAGTGTCCCATAATAACAGTGATATCCACAGTTTCCCCATAATAACAGTGATATCCACAGTGCCCCCATAATAATACAGATATCCACAGTGTCCCCATAATAACAGTGATATCCACAGTGCCCCCATAATAACAGTTATATCCACAGTGTCCCATAATAACAGTGATATCCACAGTGCCCCCATAATAACAGTGATATCCACAGTGTCCCCATAATAACAGTGATATCCACAGTGCCCCCATAATAACAGTGATATCCACAGTGTCCCCCATAATAACAGTGATATCCACAGTGTCCCATAATAACAGTGATATCCACAGTGCCCCCATAATAACAGTGATATCCACAGTGTCCCATAATAACAGTGATATCCACAGTGCCCCCATAATAACAGTGATATCCACAGTGTCCCCATAATAATACAGATATCCACAGTGTTCCCATAATAACAGTGATATCCACAGTGTCCCCATAATAACAGTGATATCCACAGTGTCCCCATAATAATACAGATATCCACAGTGCCCCCATAATAACAGTGATATCCACAGTGTCCCCATAATAATACAGATATCCACAGTGTTCCCATAATAACAGCGATATCCACAGTGTCCCCATAATAACAGTGATATCCACAGTGTCCCCATAATAATACAGATATCCACAGTGTTCCCATAATAACAGTGATATCCACAGTGCCCCCATAATAACAGTGATATCCACAGTGTCCCCATAATAATACAGATATCCACAGTGTTCCCATAATAACAGTGATATCCACAGTGCCCCATAATAACAGTGATATCCACAGTGCCCCCATAATAATACAGATATCCACAGTGTCCCCATAATAACAGTGATATCCACAGTGCCCCCATAATAACAGTGATATCCACAGTGCCCCCATAATAACAGTGATATCCACAGTGCCCCCATAATAACAGTGATATCCACAGTGCCCCTATAATAACAGTGATATCCACAGTGTCCCCATAATAACAGTGATATCCACAGTGTCCCATAATAACAGTGATATCCACAGTGTCCCCATAATAACAGTGATATCCACAGTGTCCCCATAATAACAGTGATATCCACAGTGTCCCATAATAACAGTGATATCCACAGTGCCCCCATAATAACAGTGATATCCACAGTGTCCCATAATAACAGTGATATCCACAGTGTCCCCATAATAACAGTGATATCCACAGTGCCCCTATAATAACAGCGATATCCACAGTGCCCCCATAATAACAGTGATATCCACAGTGTCCCCATAATAACAGTGATATCCACAGTGTCCCATAATAACAGTGATATCCACAGTGTCCCCATAATAACAGTGATATCCACAGTGTCCCATAATAACAGTGATATCCACAGTGCCCCATAATAACAGTGATATCCACAGTGCCCCCATAATAACAGTGATATCCACAGTGTCCCATAATAACAGTGATATCCACAGTGCCCCCATAATAACAGTGATATCCACAGTGCCCCCATAATAACAGTGATATCCACAGTGCCCCCATAATAACAGTGATATCCACAGTGTCCCCATAATAACAGTGATATCCACAGTGTCCCCATAATAACAGTGATATCCACAGTGTCCCATAATAACAGTGATATCCACAGTGTCCCCATAATAACAGTGATATCCACAGTGTCCCCATAATAACAGTGATATCCACAGTGTCCCATAATAACAGTGATATCCACAGTGTCCCCATAATAACAGTGATATCCACAGTGTCCCATAATAACAGTGATATCCACAGTGCCCCATAATAACAGTGATATCCACAGTGCCCCCATAATAACAGTGATATCCACAGTGTCCCATAATAACAGTGATATCCACAGTGCCCCCATAATAACAGTGATATCCACAGTGCCCCCATAATAACAGTGATATCCACAGTGCCCCCATAATAACAGTGATATCCACAGTGCCCCCATAATAACAGTGATATCCACAGTGTCCCCATAATAACAGTGATATCCACAGTGCCCCCATAATAACAGTGATATCCACAGTGTCCCCATAATAACAGTGATATCCACAGTGCCCCCATAATAACAGTGATATCCACAGTGCCCCCATAATAACAGTGATATCCACAGTGCCCCTATAATAACAGTGATATCCACAGTGTCCCCATAATAACAGTGATATCCACAGTGTCCCATAATAACAGTGATATCCACAGTGCCCCCATAATAACAGTGATATCCACAGTGCCCCTATAATAACAGTGATATCCACAGTGTCCCCATAATAACAGTGATATCCACAGTGTCCCATAATAACAGTGATATCCACAGTGTCCCCATAATAACAGTGATATCCACAGTGCCCCCATAATAACAGTGATATCCACAGTGCCCCCATAATAACAGTGATATCCACAGTGTCCCCATAATAACAGTGATATCCACAGTGTCCCATAATAACAGTGATATCCACAGTGTCCCCATAATAACAGTGATATCCACAGTGCCCCCTATAATAACAGTGATATCCACAGTGTCCCCATAATAACAGTGATATCCACAGTGTCCCATAATAACAGCGATATCCACAGTGCCCCTATAATAACAGTGATATACACAGTGCCCCCATAATAACAGTGATATCCACAGTGTCCCATAATAACAGTGATATCCACAGTGCCCCTATAATAACAGTGATATCCACAGTGCCCCATAATAACAGTGATATCCACAGTGTCCCCCATAATAACAGTGATATCCACAGTGTCCCCCATAATAACAGTGATATCCACAGTGTCCCCCATAATAACAGTGATATCCACAGTGCCCCCATAATAACAGTGATATCCACAGTGCCCCCATAACAGTGATATCCACAGTGCTCCCCATAATAACAGTGATATCCACAGTGTCCCCATAATAACAGTGATATCCACAGTGTCCCCCATAATAACAGTGATATCCACAGTGTCCCCCATAATAACAGTGATATCCACAGTGCCCCCATAATAACAGTGATATCCACAGTGCCCCCATAACAGTGATATCCACAGTGCTCCCCATAATAACAGTGATATCCACAGTGTCCCCATAATAACAGTGATATCCACAGTGCCCCCATAATAACAGTGATATCCACAGTGCCCCCATAATAACAGTGATATCCACAGTGCCCCCATAACAGTGATATCCACAGTGCTCCCCATAATAACAGTGATATCCACAGTGTCCCCATAATAACAGTGATATCCACAGTGCCCCTATAATAATACAGATATCCACAGTGCCCCCATAATAACAGTGATATCCACAGTGCCCCCATAATAACAGTGATATCCACAGTGTCCCCATAATAACAGTGATATCCACAGTGCCCCTATAATAACAGTGATATCCACAGTGTCCCCATAATAACAGTGATATCCACAGTGTCCCATAATAACAGTGATATCCACAGTGTCCCCATAATAACAGTGATATCCACAGTGTCCCATAATAACAGTGATATCCACAGTGTCCCATAATAACAGTGATATCCACAGTGCCCCCATAATAACAGTGATATCCACAGTGTTCCATAATAATACAGATATCCACAGTGCCCCATAATAACAGTGATATCCACAGTGTCCCCATAATAACAATGATATCCACAGTGCCCCCATAATAACAGTGATATCCACAGTGTCCCCATAATAACAGTGATATCCACAGTGCCCCATAATAACAGTGATATCCACAGTGTCCCCATAATAACAGTGATATCCACAGTGCCCCCATAATAACAGTGATATCCACAGTGTCCCCATAATAACAGTGATATCCACAGTGTCCCCATAATAACAGTGATATCCACAGTGCCCCATAATAACAGTGATATCCACAGTGTCCCCATAATAACAGTGATATCCACAGTGTCCCCATAATAACAGTGACATCCACAGTGCTCCCCATAATAACAGCGATATCCACAGTGCCTCCATAATAACAGTGATATCCACAGTGCCCCCATAATAACAGTGATATCCACAGTGTCCCCATAATAACAGTGATATCCACAGTGTCCCCATAATAACAGTGACATCCACAGTGCTCCCCATAATAACAGCGATATCCACAGTGTCCCCATAATAACAGTGATATCCACAGTGCCCTATAATAACAGTGATATCCACAGTGTCCCCATAATAACAGTGATATCCACAGTGCCCCATAATAACAGTGATATCCACAGTGTCCCATAATAACAGTGATATCCACAGTGTCCCCATAATAACAGTGATATCCACAGTGCCCCCATAATAACAGTGATATCCACAGTGTCCCCATAATAACAGTGATATCCACAGTGTCCCCATAATAACAGTGATATCCACAGTGCCCCATAATAACAGTGATATCCACAGTGTCCCCATAATAACAGTGATATCCACAGTGCCCCTATAATAACAGTGATATCCACAGTGTCCCCATAATAACAGTGATATCCACAGTGCCCCATAATAACAGTGATATCCACAGTGTCCCATAATAACAGTGATATCCACAGTGTCCCCATAATAACAGCGATATCCACAGTGCCCCCATAATAACAGTGATATCCACAGTGCCCCCATAATAACAGTGATATCCACAGTGTCCCCATAACAGTGATATCCACAGTGCCCCCATAATAACAGTGATATCCACAGTGTCCCCATAATAACAGTGATATCCACAGTGCCCCATAATAACAGTGATATCCACAGTGCCCCCATAACAGTGATATCCACAGTGCCCCCATAATAACAGTGATATCCACAGTGCCCCCATAACAGTGATATCCACAGTGCCCCCATAATAACAGTGATATCCACAGTGTCCCCCATAATAACAGTGATATCCACAGTGCCCCCATAATAACAGTGATATCCACAGTGCCCCATAATAACAGTGATATCCAGTGTCCCCATAATAACAGTGATATCCACAGTGTCCCCCATAATAACAGTGATATCCACAGTGCCCCCATAATAACAGTGATATCCACAGTGCCCCATAATAACAGTGATATCCACAGTGTCCCCCATAATAACAGTGATATCCACAGTGCCCCCATAATAACAGTGATATCCACAGTGTCCCCATAACAGTGATATCCACAGTGCCCCCATAATAACAGTGATATCCACAGTGTCCCCCATAATAACAGTGATATCCACAGTGTCCCCATAATAACAGTGATATCCACAGTGTCCCCATAACAGTGATATCCACAGTGCCCCCATAATAACAGTGATATCCACAGTACCCCATAATAACAGCGATATCCACAGTGTCCCCATAATAACAGTGATATCCACAGTGCCCCATAATAACAGTGATATCCACAGTGCCCCATAATAACAGTGATATCCACAGTGTCCCATAATAACAGTGATATCCACAGTGTCCCCATAATAACAGCGATATCCATAGTGCCCCCATAATAACAGTGATATCCACAGTGCCCCCATAATAACAGTGATATCCACAGTGCCCCCATAATAACAGTGATATCCACAGTGTCCCCCATAATAACAGTGATATCCACAGTGTCCCCATAATAACAGTGATATCCACAGTGTCCCCATAACAGTGATATCCACAGTGTCCCCATAATAACAGTGATATCCACAGTGCCCCCATAATAACAGTGATATCCACAGTACCCCATAATAACAGCGATATCCACAGTGTCCCCATAATAACAGTGATATCCACAGTGCCCCATAATAACAGTGATATCCACAGTGCCCCATAATAACAGTGATATCCACAGTGTCCCCATAATAACAGTGATATCCACAGTACCCCATAATAACAGTGATATCCACAGTGCCCCCATAATAACAGTGATATCCACAGTGCCCCCATAATAACAGCGATATCCTCAGTGCCCCCCATAATAACAGTGATATCCACAGTGCCCCCATAATAACAGCGATATCCACAGTGCCCCATAATAACAGCGATATCCACAGTGCCCCATAATAACAGTGATATCCACAGTGTCCCCATAATAACAGCGATATCCACAGTGCCCCATAATAACAGTGATATCCACAGTGCCCCCATAATAACAGCGATATCCACAGTGCCCCATAATAACAGCGATATCCACAGTGCCCCATAATAACAGTGATATCCACAGTGTCCCCATAATAACAGCGATATCCACAGTGCCCCATAATAACAGTGATATCCACAGTGTCCCCATAATAACAGTGATATCCACAGTGCCCCATAATAACAGTGATATCCACAGTGTCCCATAATAACAGTGATATCCACAGTGTCCCCATAATAACAGCGATATCCACAGTGCCCCCATAATAACAGTGATATCCACAGTGCCCCCATAATAACAGTGATATCCACAGTGTCCCCATAACAGTGATATCCACAGTGCCCCCATAATAACAGTGATATCCACAGTGTCCCCATAATAACAGTGATATCCACAGTGCCCCATAATAACAGTGATATCCACAGTGCCCCCATAACAGTGATATCCACAGTGCCCCCATAATAACAGTGATATCCACAGTGCCCCCATAACAGTGATATCCACAGTGCCCCCATAATAACAGTGATATCCACAGTGTCCCCCATAATAACAGTGATATCCACAGTGCCCCATAATAACAGTGATATCCAGTGTCCCCATAATAACAGTGATATCCACAGTGTCCCCCATAATAACAGTGATATCCACAGTGCCCCCATAATAACAGTGATATCCACAGTGCCCCATAATAACAGTGATATCCACAGTGTCCCCCATAATAACAGTGATATCCACAGTGCCCCCATAATAACAGTGATATCCACAGTGTCCCCATAACAGTGATATCCACAGTGCCCCCATAATAACAGTGATATCCACAGTGTCCCCCATAATAACAGTGATATCCACAGTGTCCCCATAATAACAGTGATATCCACAGTGTCCCCATAACAGTGATATCCACAGTGCCCCTATAATAACAGTGATATCCACAGTGTCCCCATAATAACAGTGATATCCACAGTGCCCCATAATAACAGTGATATCCACAGTGTCCCATAATAACAGTGATATCCACAGTGTCCCCATAATAACAGTGATATCCACAGTGTCCCCATAATAACAGTGATATCCACAGTGTCCCCATAATAACAGTGATATCCACAGTGCCCCATAATAACAGTGATATCCACAGTGTCCCCATAATAACAGTGATATCCACAGTGCCCCTATAATAACAGTGATATCCACAGTGTCCCCATAATAACAGTGATATCCACAGTGCCCCATAATAACAGTGATATCCACAGTGTCCCATAATAACAGTGATATCCACAGTGTCCCCATAATAACAGCGATATCCACAGTGCCCCTATAATAACAGTGATATCCACAGTGTCCCCATAATAACAGTGATATCCACAGTGCCCCATAATAACAGTGATATCCACAGTGTCCCCATAATAACAGTGATATCCACAGTGCCCCCATAATAACAGTGATATCCACAGTGCCCCATAATAACAGTGATATCCACAGTGCCCCTATAATAACAGTGATATCCACAGTGTCCCCATAATAACAGTGATATCCACAGTGCCCCATAATAACAGTGATATCCACAGTGTCCCATAATAACAGTGATATCCACAGTGTCCCCATAATAACAGCGATATCCACAGTGCCCCCATAATAACAGTGATATCCACAGTGCCCCCATAATAACAGTGATATCCACAGTGTCCCCATAACAGTGATATCCACAGTGCCCCCATAATAACAGTGATATCCACAGTGTCCCCATAATAACAGTGATATCCACAGTGCCCCATAATAACAGTGATATCCACAGTGCCCCCATAACAGTGATATCCACAGTGCCCCCATAATAACAGTGATATCCACAGTGCCCCCATAACAGTGATATCCACAGTGCCCCCATAATAACAGTGATATCCACAGTGTCCCCCATAATAACAGTGATATCCACAGTGCCCCCATAATAACAGTGATATCCACAGTGCCCCATAATAACAGTGATATCCAGTGTCCCCATAATAACAGTGATATCCACAGTGTCCCCCATAATAACAGTGATATCCACAGTGTCCCCCATAATAACAGTGATATCCACAGTGCCCCCATAATAACAGTGATATCCACAGTGCCCCATAATAACAGTGATATCCACAGTGCCCCCATAATAACAGTGATATCCACAGTGCCCCCATAATAACAGTGATATCCACAGTGCCCCATAATAACAGTGATATCCACAGTGCCCCCATAATAACAGTGATATCCACAGTGTCCCCCATAATAACAGTGATATCCACAGTGCCCCCATAATAACAGTGATATCCACAGTGCCCCATAATAACAGTGATATCCAGTGTCCCCATAATAACAGTGATATCCACAGTGTCCCCCATAATAACAGTGATATCCACAGTGCCCCCATAATAACAGTGATATCCACAGTGTCCCCATAACAGTGATATCCACAGTGCCCCCATAATAACAGTGATATCCACAGTGTCCCCCATAATAACAGTGATATCCACAGTGTCCCCATAATAACAGTGATATCCACAGTGTCCCCATAACAGTGATATCCACAGTGCCCCCATAATAACAGTGATATCCACAGTACCCCATAATAACAGCGATATCCACAGTGTCCCCATAATAACAGTGATATCCACAGTGCCCCATAATAACAGTGATATCCACAGTGCCCCATAATAACAGTGATATCCACAGTGTCCCATAATAACAGTGATATCCACAGTGTCCCCATAATAACAGCGATATCCATAGTGCCCCCATAATAACAGTGATATCCACAGTGCCCCCATAATAACAGTGATATCCACAGTGCCCCCATAATAACAGTGATATCCACAGTGTCCCCCATAATAACAGTGATATCCACAGTGTCCCCATAATAACAGTGATATCCACAGTGTCCCCATAACAGTGATATCCACAGTGTCCCCATAATAACAGTGATATCCACAGTGCCCCCATAATAACAGTGATATCCACAGTACCCCATAATAACAGCGATATCCACAGTGTCCCCATAATAACAGTGATATCCACAGTGCCCCATAATAACAGTGATATCCACAGTGCCCCATAATAACAGTGATATCCACAGTGTCCCCATAATAACAGTGATATCCACAGTACCCCATAATAACAGTGATATCCACAGTGCCCCCATAATAACAGTGATATCCACAGTGCCCCCATAATAACAGCGATATCCTCAGTGCCCCCCATAATAACAGTGATATCCACAGTGCCCCCATAATAACAGCGATATCCACAGTGCCCCATAATAACAGCGATATCCACAGTGCCCCATAATAACAGTGATATCCACAGTGTCCCCATAATAACAGCGATATCCACAGTGCCCCATAATAACAGTGATATCCACAGTGCCCCCATAATAACAGCGATATCCACAGTGCCCCATAATAACAGCGATATCCACAGTGCCCCATAATAACAGTGATATCCACAGTGTCCCCATAATAACAGCGATATCCACAGTGCCCCATAATAACAGTGATATCCACAGTGTCCCCATAATAACAGTGATATCCACAGTGCCCCATAATAACAGTGATATCCACAGTGTCCCATAATAACAGTGATATCCACAGTGTCCCCATAATAACAGCGATATCCACAGTGCCCCCATAATAACAGTGATATCCACAGTGCCCCCATAATAACAGTGATATCCACAGTGTCCCCATAACAGTGATATCCACAGTGCCCCCATAATAACAGTGATATCCACAGTGTCCCCATAATAACAGTGATATCCACAGTGCCCCATAATAACAGTGATATCCACAGTGCCCCCATAACAGTGATATCCACAGTGCCCCCATAATAACAGTGATATCCACAGTGCCCCCATAACAGTGATATCCACAGTGCCCCCATAATAACAGTGATATCCACAGTGTCCCCCATAATAACAGTGATATCCACAGTGCCCCCATAATAACAGTGATATCCACAGTGCCCCATAATAACAGTGATATCCAGTGTCCCCATAATAACAGTGATATCCACAGTGCCCCATAATAACAGTGATATCCACAGTGTCCCCCATAATAACAGTGATATCCACAGTGCCCCCATAATAACAGTGATATCCACAGTGCCCCATAATAACAGTGATATCCACAGTGTCCCCCATAATAACAGTGATATCCACAGTGCCCCCATAATAACAGTGATATCCACAGTGTCCCCATAACAGTGATATCCACAGTGCCCCCATAATAACAGTGATATCCACAGTGTCCCCCATAATAACAGTGATATCCACAGTGTCCCCATAATAACAGTGATATCCACAGTGTCCCCATAACAGTGATATCCACAGTGCCCCCATAATAACAGTGATATCCACAGTACCCCATAATAACAGCGATATCCACAGTGTCCCCATAATAACAGTGATATCCACAGTGCCCCATAATAACAGTGATATCCACAGTGCCCCATAATAACAGTGATATCCACAGTGTCCCATAATAACAGTGATATCCACAGTGTCCCCATAATAACAGCGATATCCATAGTGCCCCCATAATAACAGTGATATCCACAGTGCCCCCATAATAAAAGTGATATCCACAGTGCCCCCATAATAACAGTGATATCCACAGTGTCCCCCATAATAACAGTGATATCCACAGTGTCCCCATAATAACAGTGATATCCACAGTGCCCCCATAATAACAGTGATATCCACAGTGCTCCCATAATAACAGTGATATCCACAGTGTCCCCATAATAACAGCGATATCCACAGTGTCCCCCATAATAACAGTGATATCCACAGTGCCCCATAATAACAGTGATATCCACAGTGCCCCCATAATAACAGTGATATCCACAGTGCCCCCATAATAACAGTGATATCCACAGTGCTCCCATAATAACAGTGATATCCACAGTGTCCCCATAATAACAGTGATATCCACAGTGCCCCCATAATAACAGTGATATCCACAGTGCCCCCATAATAACAGTGATATCCACAGTGCCCCCATAATAACAGTGATATCCACAGTGTCCCCCATAATAACAGTGATATCCACAGTGTCCCCATAATAACAGTGATATCCACAGTGTCCCCATAACAGTGATATCCACAGTGTCCCCATAATAACAGTGATATCCACAGTGCCCCCATAATAACAGTGATATCCACAGTGTCCCCATAATAACAGTGATATCCACAGTGTTCCATAATAACAGTGATATCCACAGTGCCCCCATAATAACAGTGATATCCACAGTGCCCCATAATAACAGTGATATCCACAGTGTTCCATAATAACAGTGATATCCACAGTACCCCATAATAACAGTGATATCCACAGTGCCCCCATAATAACAGTGATATCCACAGTGTCCCCATAATAACAGTGATATCCACAGTGTTCCATAATAACAGTGATATCCACAGTGTCCCCATAATAACAGTGATATCCACAGTGCCCCCATAATAACAGTGATATCCACAGTGTCCCCATAATAACAGTGATATCCACAGTGTTCCATAATAACAGTGATATCCACAGTGCCCCCATAATAACAGTGATATCCACAGTGCCCCATAATAACAGTGATATCCACAGTGTTCCATAATAACAGTGATATCCACAGTACCCCATAATAACAGCGATATCCACAGTGTCCCCATAATAACAGTGATATCCACAGTGCCCCCATAATAACAGTGATATCCACAGTGCCCCCATAATAACAGTGATATCCACAGTGTCCCCCATAATAACAGTGATATCCACAGTGTCCCCATAATAACAGTGATATCCACAGTGTCCCCATAACAGTGATATCCACAGTGTCCCCATAATAACAGTGATATCCACAGTGCCCCCATAATAACAGCGATATCCACAGTGTCCCCATAATAACAGTGATATCCACAGTGCCCCATAATAACAGTGATATCCACAGTGCCCCATAATAACAGTGATATCCACAGTGTTCCATAATAACAGTGATATCCACAGTGCCCCATAATAATACAGATATCCACAGTGTCCCCATAATAACACTGATATCCACAGTGTCCCCATAATAACAGTGATATCCACAGTGCCCCCATAATAACAGCGATATCCACAGTGCCCCATAATAACAGTGATATCCACAGTGTCCCCATAATAACAGTGATATCCACAGTGCCCCCATAATAACAGCGATATCCACAGTGCCCCATAATAACAGTGATATCCACAGTGCCCCATAATAACAGTGATATCCACAGTGCCCCCATAATAACAGCGATATCCACAGTGCCCCATAATAACAGTGATATCCACAGTGCCCCCATAATAACAGCGATATCCACAGTGCCCCATAATAACAGTGATATCCACAGTGCCCCATAATAACAGTGATATCCACAGTGCCCCCATAATAACAGCGATATCCACAGTGTTCCATAATAACAGTGATATCCACAGTGCCCCATAATAATACAGATATCCACAGTGTCCCCATAATAACACTGATATCCACAGTGCCCCCATAATAACAGTGATATCCACAGTGCCCCCATAATAACAGCGATATCCACAGTGCCCCATAATAACAGTGATATCCACAGTGTCCCCATAATAACAGTGATATCCACAGTGCCCTCATAATAACAATGATATCCACAGTGCCCCCATAATAACAGTGATATCCACAGTGACCCATAATAACAGTGATATCCACAGTGTCCCCATAATAACAGTGATATCCACAGTGTCCCCATAATAACAGTGATATCCACAGTGTCCCCATAATAACAGTGATATCCACAGTGCCCCCATAATAACAGTGATATCCACAGTGACCCATAATAACAGTGATATCCACAGTGTCCCCATAATAACAGCGATATCCACAGTGCCCCATAATAACAGTGATATCCACAGTGTCCCCATAATAACAGTGATATCCACAGTGCCCTCATAATAACAATGATATCCACAGTGCCCCCATAATAACAGTGATATCCACAGTGCCCCCATAATAACAGTGATATCCACAGTGTCCCCATAATAACAGTGATATCCACAGTGCCCCCATAATAACAGTGATATCCACAGTGTCCCCATAATAACAGTGATATCCACAGTGCCCTCATAATAACAATGATATCCACAGTGTCCCCCATAATAACAGTGATATCCACAGTGTCCCCATAATAACAGTGATATCCACAGTGTCCCCATAATAACAGTGATATCCACAGTGTCCCCATAATAACAGTGATATCCACAGTGACCCATAATAACAGTGATATCCACAGTGTCCCCATAATAACAGTGATATCCACAGTGCCCCATAATAACAGTGATATCCACAGTGCCCCCATAATAACAATGATATCCACAGTGCCCCCATAATAACACTGATATCCACAGTGTCCCCATAATAACAGTGATATCCACAGTGCCCCATAATAACAGTGATATCCACAGTGCCCCCATAATAACAGTGATATCCACAGTGCCCCATAATAACAGTGATATCCACAGTGCCCCCATAATAACAGTGATATCCACAGTGCCCCCATAATAACAGTGATATCCACATTGCCCCATAATAACAGTGATATCCACAGTGCCCCCATAATAACACTGATATCCACAGTGTCCCCATAATAACAGTGATATCCACAGTGCCCCCATAATAACAGTGATATCCACAGTGCCCCATAATAACAGTGATATCCACAGTGCCCCCATAATAACAGTGATATCCACAGTGTCCCCATAATAACAGTGATATCCACAGTGCCCCCATAATAACAGTGATATCCACAGTGCCCCATAATAACAGTGATATCCACAGTGCCCCATAATAACAGTGATATCCACAGTGTCCCCATAATAACAGTGATATCCACAGTGCCCCCATAATAACAGTGATATCCACAGTGTCCCATAATAACAGTGATATCCACAGTGCCCCCATAATAACAGCGATATCCATAGTGCCCCCATAATAACAGTGATATCCACAGTGCCCCCATAATAACAGTGATATCCACAGTGTCCCCATAATAACAGTGATATCCACAGTGCCCCCATAATAACAGTGATATCCACAGTGTCCCATAATAACAGTGATATCCACAGTGCCCCCATAATAACAGCGATATCCATAGTGCCCCCATAATAACAGTGATATCCACAGTGCCCCCATAATAACAGTGATATCCACAGTGCCCCATAATAACAGTGATATCCACAGTGCCCCATAATAACAGTGATATCCACAGTGTCCCCATAATAACAGTGATATCCACAGTGCCCCCATAATAACAGTGATATCCACAGTGTCCCATAATAACAGTGATATCCACAGTGCCCCCATAATAACAGTGATATCCACAGTGTCCCCATAATAACAGTGATATCCACAGTGCCCCTATAATAACAGTGATATCCACAGTGTCCCCATAATAACAGTGATATCCACAGTGTCCCCATAATAACAGTGATATCCACAGTGTCCCCATAATAACAGTGATATCCACAGTGCCCCCATAATAACAATGATATCCACAGTGCCCCCATAATAACAGTGATATCCACAGTGCCCCCATAATAACAGTGATATCCACAGTGCCCCATAATAACAGTGATATCCACAGTGCCCCCATAATAACAGTGATATCAACAGTGCCCCCATAATAACAGCGATATCCACAGTGCCCCCATAATAACAGTGATATCAACAGTGTCCCCATAATAACACTGATATCCACAGTGCCCCCATAATAACAGTGATATCAACAGTGCCCCCATAATAACAGCGATATCCACAGTGCCCCCATAATAACAGCGATATCCACAGTGCCCCCATAATAACAGTGATATCAACAGTGTCCCCATAATAACAGTGATATCCACAGTGCCCCATAATAACAGTGATATCCACAGTGCCCCCATAATAACAGTGATATCAACAGTGCCCCCATAATAACAGCGATATCCACAGTGCCCCCATAATAACAGCGATATCCACAGTGCCCCCATAATAACAGTGATATCAACAGTGTCCCCATAATAACAGTGATATCCACAGTGCCCCATAATAACAGTGATATCCACAGTGTCCCCATAATAACAGTGATATCCACAGTGCCCCCATAATAACAGTGATATCCACAGTGTCCCCATAATAACAGCGATATCCACAGTGCCCCCATAATAACAGTGATATCAACAGTGTCCCCATAATAACAGTGATATCCACAGTGCCCCCATAATAACAGTGATATCCACAGTGTCCCCATAATAACAGTGATATCCACAGTGCTCCCATAATAACAGTGATATCCACAGTGTCCCCATAATAACAGTGATATCCACAGTGCTCCCATAATAACAGTGATATCCACAGTGTCCCATAATAACAGTGATATCCACAGTGCCCCATAATAACAGTGATATCCACAGTGCCCCCATAATAACAGCGATATCCACAGTGCCCCCATAATAACAGTGATATCAACAGTGTCCCCATAATAACAGTGATATCCACAGTGCCCCATAATAACAGTGATATCCACAGTGCCCCCATAATAACAGTGATATCCACAGTGTCCCATAATAACAGTGATATCCACAGTGTCCCCATAATAACAGTGATATCCACAGTGCCCCCATAATAACAGTGATATCCACAGTGTCCCCATAATAACAGTGATATCCACAGTGCCCCCATAATAACAGTGATATCCACAGTGCCCCATAATAACAGTGATATCCACAGTGTCCCCATAATAACAGTGATATCCACAGTGCTCCCATAATAACAGTGATATCAACAGTGTCCCCATAATAACAGTGATATCCACAGTGCCCCATAATAACAGTGATATCCACAGTGCCCCCATAATAACAGTGATATCAACAGTGTCCCCATAATAACAGTGATATCCACAGTGTCCCCATAATAACAGTGATATCCACAGTGCCCCCATAATAACAGTGATATCAACAGTGTCCCCATAATAACAGTGATATCCACAGTGTCCCCATAATAACACTGATATCCACAGTGCCCCATAATAACAGTGATATCCACAGTGCCCCCATAATAACAGTGATATCCACAGCCCCCCATAATAACAGTGATATCCACAGTGCCCCATAATAACAGTGATATACACAGTGTCCCATAATAACAGTGATATCCACAGTGTCCCCATAATAACAGTGATATCCACAGTGCCCCCATAATAACAGTGATATCCACAGTGCTCCCATAATAACAGTGATATCAACAGTGCCCCCATAATAACAGCGATATCCACAGTGCCCCCATAATAACAGTGATATCCACAGTGCCCCCATAATAACAGTGATATCCACAGTGCCCCATAATAACAGTGATATCCACAGTGCTCCCATAATAACAGTGATATCCACAGTGCCCCCATAATAACAGTGATATCCACAGTGCCCCATAATAACAGTGATATCCACAGTGCCCCCATAATAACAGTGATATCAACAGTGTCCCCATAATAACACTGATATCCACAGTGCCCTCATAATAACAGTGATATCCACAGTGCCCCCATAATAACAGTGATATCAACAGTGTCCCCATAATAACACTGATATCCACAGTGCCCCCATAATAACAGTGATATCCACAGTGCCCTCATAATAACAGTGATATCCACAGTGCCCCCATAATAACAGTGATATCCACAGTGTCCCATAATAACAGTGATATCCACAGTGCCCCATAATAATACAGATATCCACAGTGCCCCCATAATAACAGTGATATCCACAGTGCCCCCATAATAACAGTGATATCCACAGTGCCCCCATAATAACAGTGATATCCACAGTGTCCCATAATAACAGTGATATCCACAGTGTCCCCATAATAACAGTGATATCCACAGTGTCCCATAATAACAGTGATATCCACAGTGTCCCCATAATAACAGTGATATCCACAGTGCCCCCATAATAACAGTGATATCCACAGTGTCCCCATAATAACAGTGATATCCACAGTGCCCCCATAATAACAGTGATATCCACAGTGCCCCATAATAACAGTGATATCCACAGTGTCCCCATAATAACAGTGATATCCACAGTGCCCTCATAATAACAGCGATATCCACAGTGTCCCCATAATAACAGTGATATCCACAGTGCCCCCATAATAACAGTGATATCCACAGTGCCCCCATAATAACAGTGATATCCACAGTGTCCCCATAATAACAGTGATATCCACAGTGCCCCCATAATAACAGTGATATCCACAGTGCCCCCATAATAACAGCGATATCCACAGTGCCTCATAATAACAGTGATATCCACAGTGTCCCCATAATAACAGTGATATCCACAGTGCCCCCATAATAACAGTGATATCCACAGTGCCCCCATAATAACAGTGATATCCACAGTGCCCCATAATAACAGTGATATCCACAGTGTCCCCATAATAACAGCGATATCCACAGTGCCCCCATAATAACAGTGACATCCACAGTGCCCCATAATAACAGTGATATCCACAGTGTCCCCATAATAACAGTGATATCCACAGTGTCCCCATAATAACAGTGATATCCACAGTGTCCCCATAATAACAGTGATATCCACAGTGCCCCCATAATAACAGTGATATCCACAGTGCCCCCATAATAACAGTGATATCCACAGTGCCCCCATAATAACAGGGATATCCACAGTGCCCCCATAATAACAGTGATATCCACAGTGTCCCATAATAACAGTGATATCCACAGTGTCCCCATAATAACAGTGATATCCACAGTGCCCCCATAATAACAGGGATATCCACAGTGCCCCCATAATAACAGTGATATCCACAGTGTCCCATAATAACAGTGATATCCACAGTGCCCCCATAATAACAGTGATATCCACAGTGTCCCCCATAATAACAGTGATATCCACAGTGCCCCCATAATAACAGTGATATCCACAGTGTCCCCATAATAACAGTGATATCCACAGTGTCCCATAATAACAGTGATATCCACAGTGCCCCATAATAACAGTGATATCCACAGTGCCCCCATAATAACAGTGATATCCACAGTGCCCCCATAATAACAGTGATATCCACAGTGCCCCCATAATAACAGTGATATCCACAGTGCCCCATAATAACAGTGATATCCACAGTGCCTCCATAATAACAGCGATATCCACAGTGCCCCCATAATAACAGTGATATCCACAGTGCCCCCATAATAACAGTGATATCCACAGTGCCCCATAATAACAGTGATATCCACAGTGCCCCCATAATAACAGTGATATCCACAGTGCCCCCATAATAACAGTGATATCCACAGTGCCCCATAATAACAGTGATATCCACAGTGCCCCCATAATAACAGTGATATCCACAGTGCCCCCATAATAACAGTGATATCCACAGTGCCCCCATAATAACAGTGATATCCACAGTGCCTCCATAATAACAGTGATATCCACAGTGCCCCCATAATAACAGTGATATCCACAGTGCCCCATAATAACAGTGATATCCACAGTGCCCCCATAATAACAGTGATATCCACAGTGTCCCCATAATAACAGCGATATCCACAGTGCCCCATAATAACAGTGATATCCACAGTGCCCCCATAATAACAGTGATATCCACAGTGCCCCCATAATAACAGTGATATCCACAGTGCCCCCATAATAACAGTGATATCCACAGTGCCCCATAATAACAGTGATATCCACAGTGCCCCCATAATAACAGTGATATCCACAGTGCCCCCATAATAACAGTGATATCCACAGTGCCCCCATAATAACAGTGATATCCACAGTGCCCCCATAATAACAGTGATATCCACAGTGCCCCCATAATAACAGTGATATCCACAGTGTCCCCATAATAACAGCGATATCCACAGTGCCCCATAATAACAGTGATATCCACAGTGCCCCCATAATAACAGTGATATCCACAGTGCCCCCATAATAACAGTGATATCCACAGTGCCCCCATAATAACAGTGATATCCACAGTGCCCCATAATAACAGTGATATCCACAGTGCCCCCATAATAACAGTGATATCCACAGTGCCCCCATAATAACAGTGATATCCACAGTGCCACCATAATAACAGTGATATCCACAGTGCCCCCATAATAACAGTGATATCCACAGTGCCCCCATAATAACAGTGATATCCACAGTGCCCCATAATAATACAGATATCCACAGTGTCCCATAATAACAGTGATATCCACAGTGCCCCATAATAACAGTGATATCCACAGTGCCCCATAATAACAGTGATATCCACAGTGCCCCCATAATAACAGTGATATCCACAGTGCCCCCATAATAACAGTGATATCCACAGTGCCCCATAATAATACAGATATCCACAGTGTCCCATAATAACAGTGATATCCACAGTGCCCCATAATAACAGTGATATCCACAGTGCCCCCATAATAACAGTGATATCCACAGTGCCCCCATAATAACAGTGATATCCACAGTGTCCCATAATAACAGTGATATCCACAGTGTCCCATAATAACAGTGATATCCACAGTGCCCCATAATAATACAGATATCCACAGTGTCCCATAATAACAGTGATATCCACAGTGCCCCATAATAATACAGATATCCACAGTGTCCCATAATAACAGTGATATCCACAGTGCCCCATAATAATACAGATATCCACAGTGCCCCCTTAATAATAGATATCCACAGTGCCCCATAATAACAGTCATATCCACAGCACTCCCACAATAACAGTGATATCCACAGTGTCCCCATAATACAGATATCCACAGTGCCCCCATAATAACAGTGATATCCACAGTGTCCCCATAATAACAGTGATATCCACAGTGCCCCATAATAACAGTGATATCCACAGTGCCCCATAATAACAGTGATATCCACAGTGCCCCCATAATAACAGTGATATCCACAGTGCCCCCATAATAACAGTGATATCCACAGTGCCCCATAATAACAGTGATATCCACAGTGCCCCCATAATAACAGTGATATCCACAGTGCCCCCATAATAACAGTGATATCCACAGTGCCCCCATAATAACAGTGATATCCACAGTGCCCCCATAATAACAGTGATATCCACAGTGCCCCCCATAATAACAGTGATATCCACAGTGCCCCCATAATAACAGTGATATCCACAGTGCCCCCCATAATAACAGTGATATCCAGTGTCCCCATAATAACAGTGATATCCACAGTGCCCCATAATAACAGTGATATCCACAGTGTCCCCATAATAACAGTGATATCCACAGTGCCCCCATAATAACAGTGATATCCACAGTGTCCCCATAATAACAGTGATATCCACAGTGCCCCCATAATAACAGTGATATCCACAGTGCTCTCATAATAACAGTGATATCCACAGTGCCCCCATAATAACAGCGATATCCACAGTGTCCCCATAATAACAGTGATATCCACAGTGTCCCCATAATAACAGTGATATCCACAGTGCCCCCATAATAACAGTGATATCCACAGTGCTCCCATAATAACAGTGATATCCACAGTGCCCCCATAATAACAGTGATATCCACAGTGCCCCATAATAACAGTGATATCCACAGTGTCCCCATAATAACAGTGATATCCACAGTGCCCCCATAATAACAGTGATATCCACAGTGTCCCCATAATAACAGTGATATCCACAGTGCCCCCATAATAACAGTGATATCCACAGTGCTCCCATAATAACAGTGATATCCACAGTGCCCCCATAATAACAGCGATATCCACAGTGTCCCCATAATAACAGTGATATCCACAGTGCCCCCATAATAACAGTGATATCCACAGTGCTCCCATAATAACAGTGATATCCACAGTGCCCCCATAATAACAGTGATATCCACAGTGCCCCATAATAACAGTGATATCCACAGTGTCCCCCATAATAACAGTGATATCCACAGTGTCCCCATAATAACAGTGATATCCACAGTGCCCCCATAATAACAGTGATATCCACAGTGCCCCATAATAACAGTGATATCCACAGTGCCCCCATAGTAACAGTGATATCCACAGTGTCCCCATAATAACAGTGATATCCACAGTGCCCCCATAATAACAGTGATATCCACAGTGCCCCATAATAACAGTGATATCCACAGTGTCCCCATAATAACAGTGATATCCACAGTGCCCCCATAGTAACAGTGATATCCACAGTGTCCCCATAATAACAGTGATATCCACAGTGCCCCCATAATAACAGTGATATCCACAGTGTCCCCATAATAACAGTGATATCCACAGTGCCCCCATAATAACAGTGATATCCACAGTGTCCCCATAATAACAGTGATATCCACAGTGTCCCCATAATAACAGTGATATCCACAGTGCCCCCATAATAACAGTGATATCCACAGTGTCCCCATAATAACAGTGATATCCACAGTGCCCCCATAATAACAGTGATATCCACAGTGTCCCCATAATAACAGTGATATCCACAGTGCCCCCATAATAACAGTGATATCCACAGTGCCCCCATAATAACAGTGATATCCACAGTGTCCCATAATAACAGTGATATCCACAGTGTCCCCATAATAACAGTGATATCCACAGTGCCCCCATAATAACAGTGATATCCACAGTGTCCCATAATAACAGTGATATCCACAGTGTCCCCATAATAACAGCGATATCCACAGTGCCCCCATAATAACAGTGATATCCACAGTGCCCCATAATAACAGTGATATCCACAGTGCCCCATAATAATACAGATATCCACAGTGCCCCCATAATAACAGTGATATCCACAGTGTCCCCATAATAACAGTGATATCCACAGTGCCCCCATAATAACAGTGATATCCACAGTGCCTCCATAATAACAGTGATATCCACAGTGCTCCCATAATAACAGTGATATCCACAGTGCCCCCATAATAACAGTGATATCCACAGTGCCCCCATAATAACAGTGATATCCACAGTGTCCCATAATAACAGTGATATCCACAGTGCCCCCATAATAACAGTGATATCCACAGTGTCCCATAATAACAGTGATATCCACAGTGCCCCATAATAATACAGATATCCACAGTGCCCCCATAATAACAGTGATATCCACAGTGCCCCCATAATAACAGTGATATCCACAGTGCCCCCATAATAACAGTGATATCCACAGTGTCCCATAATAACAGTGATATCCACAGTGTCCCCATAATAACAGCGATATCCACAGTGCCCCCATAATAACAGTGATATCCACAGTGCCCCATAATAACAGTGATATCCACAGTGCCCCATAATAATACAGATATCCACAGTGCCCCCATAATAACAGTGATATCCACAGTGTCCCCATAATAACAGTGATATCCACAGTGCCCCCATAATAACAGTGATATCCACAGTGCCCCCATAATAACAGTGATATCCACAGTGCCCCCATAATAACACTGATATCCACAGTGCCCCCATAATAACAGTGATATCCACAGTGCTCCCATAATAACAGTGATATCCACAGTGCCCCCATAATAACAGTGATATCCACAGTGCCCCCATAATACAGATATCCACAGTGCCCCCATAATAACAGTGATATCCACAGTGCCCCCATAATAACAGTGATATCCACAGTGCCCCCATAATACCAGTGATATCCACAGTGCCCCATAATAACAGTGATATCCACAGTGCCCTCATAATAACAGCGATATCCACAGTGCCCCCATAATAACAGTGATATCCACAGTGTCCCCATAATAACAGTGATATCCACAGTGCCCCAATAATAACAGCGATATCCACAGTGTCCCCATAATAACAGTGATATCCACAGTGCCCCCATAATAACAGCGATATCCACAGTGTCCCCATAATAACAGTGATATCCACAGTGCCCCCATAATAACAGCGATATCCACAGTGCCCCCATAATAACAGGGATATCCACAGTGCCCCCATAATAACAGTGATATCCACAGTGTCCCCATAATAACAGTGATATCCACAGTGCCCCATAATAACAGTGATATCCACAGTGCCCCCATAATAACAGTGATATCCACAGTGTCCCCATAATAACAGTGATATCCACAGTGCCCCCATAATAACAGTGATATCCACAGTGCCCCATAATAACAGTGATATCCACAGTGCCCCCATAATAACAGTGATATCCACAGTGCCCCCATAATAACAGTGATATCCACAGTGTCCCATAATAACAGTGATATCCACAGTGTCCCATAATAACAGTGATATCCACAGTGCCCCATAATAATACAGATATCCACAGTGCCCCCATAATAACAGTGATATCCACAGTGTCCCCATAATAACAGTGATATCCACAGTGCCCCCATAATAACAGTGATATCCACAGTGCCCCCATAATAACAGTGATATCCACAGTGTCCCATAATAACAGTGATATCCACAGTGTCCCCATAATAACAGTGATATCCACAGTGCCCCCATAATAACAGTGATATCCACAGTGTCCCATAATAACAGTGATATCCACAGTGTCCCCATAATAACAGCGATATCCACAGTGCCCCCATAATAACAGTGATATCCACAGTGCCCCATAATAACAGTGATATCCACAGTGCCCCATAATAATACAGATATCCACAGTGCCCCCATAATAACAGTGATATCCACAGTGTCCCCATAATAACAGTGATATCCACAGTGCCCCCATAATAACAGTGATATCCACAGTGCCTCCATAATAACAGTGATATCCACAGTGCTCCCATAATAACAGTGATATCCACAGTGCCCCCATAATAACAGTGATATCCACAGTGCCCCCATAATAACAGTGATATCCACAGTGTCCCATAATAACAGTGATATCCACAGTGCCCCCATAATAACAGTGATATCCACAGTGTCCCATAATAACAGTGATATCCACAGTGCCCCATAATAATACAGATATCCACAGTGCCCCCATAATAACAGTGATATCCACAGTGCCCCCATAATAACAGTGATATCCACAGTGCCCCCATAATAACAGTGATATCCACAGTGTCCCATAATAACAGTGATATCCACAGTGTCCCCATAATAACAGCGATATCCACAGTGCCCCCATAATAACAGTGATATCCACAGTGCCCCATAATAACAGTGATATCCACAGTGCCCCATAATAATACAGATATCCACAGTGCCCCCATAATAACAGTGATATCCACAGTGTCCCCATAATAACAGTGATATCCACAGTGCCCCCATAATAACAGTGATATCCACAGTGCCCCCATAATAACAGTGATATCCACAGTGCCCCCATAATAACACTGATATCCACAGTGCCCCCATAATAACAGTGATATCCACAGTGCTCCCATAATAACAGTGATATCCACAGTGCCCCCATAATAACAGTGATATCCACAGTGCCCCCATAATACAGATATCCACAGTGCCCCCATAATAACAGTGATATCCACAGTGCCCCCATAATAACAGTGATATCCACAGTGCCCCCATAATACCAGTGATATCCACAGTGCCCCATAATAACAGTGATATCCACAGTGCCCTCATAATAACAGCGATATCCACAGTGCCCCCATAATAACAGTGATATCCACAGTGTCCCCATAATAACAGTGATATCCACAGTGCCCCAATAATAACAGCGATATCCACAGTGTCCCCATAATAACAGTGATATCCACAGTGCCCCCATAATAACAGCGATATCCACAGTGTCCCCATAATAACAGTGATATCCACAGTGCCCCCATAATAACAGCGATATCCACAGTGCCCCCATAATAACAGGGATATCCACAGTGCCCCCATAATAACAGTGATATCCACAGTGTCCCCATAATAACAGTGATATCCACAGTGCCCCATAATAACAGTGATATCCACAGTGCCCCCATAATAACAGTGATATCCACAGTGTCCCCATAATAACAGTGATATCCACAGTGCCCCCATAATAACAGTGATATCCACAGTGCCCCATAATAACAGTGATATCCACAGTGCCCCCATAATAACAGTGATATCCACAGTGCCCCCATAATAACAGTGATATCCACAGTGTCCCATAATAACAGTGATATCCACAGTGTCCCATAATAACAGTGATATCCACAGTGCCCCATAATAATACAGATATCCACAGTGCCCCCATAATAACAGTGATATCCACAGTGCCCCCATAATAACAGTGATATCCACAGTGCCCCATAATAATACAGATATCCACAGTGTCCCATAATAACAGTGATATCCACAGTGCCCCCATAATAACAGTGATATCCACAGTGCCCCCATAATAACAGTGATATCCACAGTGCCCCATAATAATACAGATATCCACAGTGTCCCATAATAACAGTGATATCCACAGTGTCCCATAATAACAGTGATATCCACAGTGCCCCATAATAACAGTGATATCCACAGTGCCCCCATAATAACAGTGATATCCACAGTGCCCCCATAATAACAGTGATATCCACAGTGTCCCATAATAACAGTGATATCCACAGTGTCCCATAATAACAGTGATATCCACAGTGCCCCATAATAATACAGATATCCACAGTGTCCCATAATAACAGTGATATCCACAGTGCCCCATAATAATACAGATATCCACAGTGCCCCCTTAATAATAGATATCCACAGTGCCCCATAATAACAGTCATATCCACAGCACTCCCACAATAACAGTGATATCCACAGTGTCCCCATAATACAGATATCCACAGTGTCCCCATAATAACAGTGATATCCACAGTGCCCCCATAATAACAGTGATATCCACAGTGCCCCCATAATAACAGTGATATCCACAGTGCCCCATAATAACAGTGATATCCACAGTGCCCCCATAATAACAGTGATATCCACAGTGCCCCCATAATAACAGTGATATCCACAGTGCCCCCATAATAACAGTGATATCCACAGTGCCCCATAATAACAGTGATATCCACAGTGCCCCCATAATAACAGTGATATCCACAGTGCCCCCATAATAACAGTGATATCCACAGTGCCCCATAATAACAGTGATATCCACAGTGCCCCCATAATAACAGTGATATCCACAGTGCCCCCATAATAACAGTGATATCCACAGTGCCCCCATAATAACAGTGATATCCACAGTGCCCCATAATAACAGTGATATCCACAGTGCCCCCATAATAACAGTGATATCCACAGTGCCCCATAATAACAGTGATATCCACAGTGCCCCCATAATAACAGTGATATCCACAGTGCCCCATAATAACAGTGATATCCACAGTGCCCCATAATAACAGTGATATCCACAGTGCCCCCATAATAACAGTGATATCCACAGTGCCCCCATAATAACAGTGATATCCACAGTGCCCCATAATAACAGTGATATCCACAGTGCCCCATAATAACAGTGATATCCACAGTGCCCCATAATAACAGTGATATCCACAGTGCCCCATAATAACAGTGATATCCACAGTGCCCCATAATAACAGTGATATCCACAGTGCCCCATAATAATACAGATATCCACAGTGCCCCCTTAATAATAGATATCCACAGCACTCCCATAATAACAGTGATATCCACAGTGCCCCCATAATAACAGTGATATCCACAGTGCCCCCATAATAACAGTGATATCCACAGTGCCCCCATAATAACAGTGATATCCACAGTGCCCCCATAATAACAGTGATATCCACAGTGCCCCATAATAACAGTGATATCCACAGTGCCCCATAATAACAGTGATATCCACAGTGCCCCCATAATAACAGTGATATCCACAGTGCCCCATAATAACAGTGATATCCACAGTGCCCCCATAATAACAGTGATATCCACAGTGCCCTCATAATAACAGTGATATCCACAGTGCCCCCATAATAACAGTGATATCCACAGTGCCCCCATAATAACAGTGATATCCACAGTGCCCCATAATAACAGTGATATCCACAGTGTCCCCATAATAACAGTGATATCCACAGTGTCCCCATAATAACAGTGATATCCACAGTGCCCCCATAATAACAGTGATATCCACAGTGCCCCCATAATAACAGTGATATCCACAGTGTCCCCCATAATAACAGTGATATCCACAGTGCCCCCATAATAACAGTGATATCCACAGTGCCCCATAATAACAGTGATATCCACAGTGCCCCATAATAACAGTGATATCCACAGTGCCCCCATAATAACAGTGATATCCACAGTGCCCCATAATAACAGTGATATCCACAGTGCCCCCATAATAACAGTGATATCCACAGTGCCCCCATAATAACAGTGATATCCACAGTGCCCCCATAATAACAGTGATATCCACAGTGCCCCCATAATAACAGTGATATCCACAGTGCCCCATAATAACAGTGATATCCACAGTGTCCCCATAATAACAGTGATATCCACAGTGCCCCCATAATAACAGTGATATCCACAGTGCCCCCATAATAACAGTGATATCCACAGTGTCCCCATAATAACAGTGATATCCACAGTGCCCCCATAATAACAGTGATATCCACAGTGCCCCCATAATAACAGTGATATCCACAGTGTCCCCCATAATAACAGTGATATCCACAGTGTCCCATAATAACAGTGATATCCACAGTGCCCCATAATAACAGTGATATCCACAGTGCCCCCATAATAACAGTGATATCCACAGTGTCCACATAATAACAGTGATATCCACAGTGCCCCCATAATAACAGTGATATCCACAGTGTCCCCATAATAACAGTGATATCCACAGTGCCCCCATAATAACAGTGATATCCACAGTGCCCCATAATAACAGTGATATCCACAGTGCCCCATAATAACAGTGATATCCACAGTGCCCCCATAATAACAGTGATATCCACAGTGCCCCCATAATAACAGTGATATCCACAGTGCCCCCATAATAACAGTGATATCCACAGTGCCCCATAATAACAGTGATATCCACAGTGTCCCCATAATAACAGTGATATCCACAGTGCCCCCATAATAACAGTGATATCCACAGTGCCCCCATAATAAGAGTGATATCCACAGTGCCCCATAATAACAGTGATATCCACAGTGCCCCCATAATAACAGCGATATCCACAGTGTCCCCATAATAACAGTGATATCCACAGTGCCCCCATAATAAGAGTGATATCCACAGTGCCCCATAATAACAGTGATATCCACAGTGCCCCATAATAACAGTGATATCCACAGTGCCCCATAATAACAGTGATATCCACAGTGCCCCCATAATAACAGTGATATCCACAGTGCCCCATAATAACAGTGATATCCACAGTGCCCCATAATAACAGTGATATCCACAGTGCCCCATAATAACAGTGATATCCACAGTGCCCCATAATAACAGTGATATCCACAGTGCCCCATAATAACAGTGATATCCACAGTGTCCCCATAATACAGATATCCACAGCCCCCTTAATAATAGATATCCACAGTGCCCCATAATAATACAGATATCCACAGTGCCCCCATAATAACAGTGATATCCACAGTGCCCCATAATACAGATATCCACAGGGCCCCACAGTGGTCTGGTGGCTCTCCCTCCCTGGTGTCTGGTCCAGTGGTGTTTGCATTGTTTGTATGTTTCTTGGCGCCGATACCTGAAGTTCAGTGATGATTACTTGATACCGGTTAGTCTGATCCTTGGTGGTCTGGTGTTTGTGCAATATCTGGTGGTCCAGGGATGATTGCATGAACTCTGGTAGACTAGTGGCGCTGGTCTGATCACTGGTGGTTCAGTGGTTTAATCTGAACTTTGATATTTACTGGTTCTTCAATGGTCCCTGGTGGTTCAGTGGTTTAATCTGATTTTCCTGTGATTCCTTATTGTGGTCTTATACACGAGACTTGCAGGGAAGGCAGAGACTCCAGATCCGACCTCCTGGAATTCACAACTACAATATAGTGACATCCACATTTCCAGATTATGACCTCATGACATTACTGTCTCTTTCATGGCTGCTGAATGGTAATTTCTGTCCATTTTGTGATGATTTGGAGTCTTTGTTGTGTAATCCACCCTGGCCCAGTCAGAACCCCTCATGGCCCAGAGACCCTATGAACTTTACTCCAGTCATTGATCTGTTTACTACACGAGAAGACAAGAAAGTTCATCATGTTCCCTCCTGTCTCTGGAGACTTTTCTGTTTTCAGTCGATTCACTCCACGGCCAAATAGAGTGAATTCCTCTACTGAAAAGGAGCAAAGAACAGAACTTGAGCCCCCAAATCTCTCATCCTGGAGATGATAGCAATATCTGGACAGAAAGGTACAGGAGTGTTATGGACGTAAGGAACGTCAGCTGCAACTGCGGTTTGGGTTCCATGATCCGGAACAGAAGTCTCCTTTTATACAGTTGTATCTCCATCCATCCATCCATCGATAGTGACATGCTGGAAGATGATTTATGTTCTACATGGCAATCATGAGCGCAGTAACAGTTGTGGGTTCACAGTCAGGGAGGAGGCATGGTGGTCAAACATTGGATGTACTTTGGTTGCACATTGTAACTTATTGGCTTCTTGGTCGGAAGGCATCATCTTCAAACAGTGCACATCATATGAAAAGGGCCTATGGTTTAGATATCACTCCTCATCATTCCTGGCAGTCTTACAGTGTCACACTCTCACACTCCAGAAAATAACAACATTATCATAACCTTCAATTGGACCAGGAATCATTCTTCTGGATTGGTCACCACCTAAGAATGAAAATGATGAAATGGTAAGAAAGGATGTTGAGAAGGCCAAACGTTTAAATTCCTATTTTGCATCTGTTTTCTCTCAGAAAGGAAATGTAACATCAACTGATTTTCACTGTCCTATTAAAGGAGTAGAAGAATACAGGATATCTATAAACAGAAAGATAGTGATGAAACACTTAGCTAACATAAATTAATTCAAGTCTCCAGGTCCAGATGAATTACACCCCAGAGTACTGAAGGAGATAACAGAAGAAATTTTTGAACCACTCTCCATAATCTTTGAAAATTCTTGGAGAAGAGGAGAAGTCCCAGAAGACTGGAGAAAAGCAAATGTTGTTCCTAACTTCAAAAAGGGGAAGAAGGTGGACCCAGGGAACTCTAGGCCAGTGAGTCTGACGTCTATACCAGGAAAGATCTTTGAACAAATTATTAAACAACATGTATGTAAATACCTGGATAAGATTGAAGTAATTAACCAGAGTCAGCATGGGTTTGTAACTAATAAGTTATGTGAGACTAACTTAATTTCCTTCTATGACCGAATCACTGACTGGGTGGATCAGGGAAATGCTGTAAATATAGTATATCTTGACTTCAGCAAAGCATTTGACAAAATATCTCACATCATCCTTATTGAAAAAATGAATAAGTATTTAATGGACAAGGCAACTGTTAGGTGGATTCATAACTGGCTTAGTGATTGGACCCAAAGAGAGGTCATAAATGGCTGCACATCCTGTTGGAATAATGTCTCAAGTGGGGTACCACAGGGCTCTGTCCTTGGGCCATGTTTTGCTCAACATCTTTATCAATGATTAAGATGAAGAAATTGAGGGTACACTGATTAAATATGCTGATGACACAAAGCTAGGAGGGATAGCTAATACTAGAGAAGAGAGAGAGAGGTTTCAAAAAGATATAAATAAACTGGAGCAGTGGGCAGCAACTAACAGAATGGTTTTTAACAAGGAAAAATGCAAAGTACTACATAGTAACATAGTAACATAGTAACATAGTTAGTAAGGCCGAAAAAAGACATTTGTCCATCCAGTTCAGCCTATATTCCATCATAATAAATACCCAGATCTACGTCCTTCTACAGAACCTAATAATTGTATGATACAATATTGTTCTGCTCCAGGAAGACATCCAGGCCTCTCTTGAACCCCTCGACTGATTTCGCCATCACCACCTCCTCAGGCAAGCAATTCCAGATTCTCACTGCCCTAACAGTAAAGAATCCTCTTCTATGTTGGTGGAAAAACCTTCTCTCCTCCAGACGCAAAGAATGCCCCCTTGTGCCCGTCACCTTCCTTGGTATAAACAGATCCTCAGCGAGATATTTGTATTGTCCCCTTATATACTTATACATGGTTATTAGATCGCCCCTCAGTCGTCTTTTTTCTAGACTAAATAATCCTAATTTCGCTAATCTATCTGGGTATTGTAGTTCTCCCATCCCCTTTATTAATTTTGTTGCCCTCCTTTGTACTCTCTCTAGTTCCATTATATCCTTCCTGAGCACCGGTGCCCAAAACTGGACACAGTACTCCATGTGCGGTCTAACTAGGGATTTGTACAGAGGCAGTATAATGCTCTCATCATGTGTATCCAGACCTCTTTTAATGCACCCCATGATCCTGTTTGCCTTGGCAGCTGCTGCCTGGCACTGGCTGCTCCAGGTAAGTTTATCATTAACTAGGATCCCCAAGTCCTTCTCCCTGTCAGATTTACCCAGTGGTTTCCCGTTCAGTGTGTAATGGTGATATTGATTCCCTCTTCCCATGTGTATAACCTTACATTTATCATTGTTAAACCTCATCTGCCACCTTTCAGCCCAAGTTTCCAACTTATCCAGATCCATCTGTAGCAGAATACTATCTTCTCTTGTATTAACTGCTTTACATAGTTTTGTATCATCTGCAAATATCGATATTTTACTGTGTAAACCTTCTACCAGATCATTAATGAATATGTTGAAGAGAACAGGTCCCAATACTGACCCCTGCGGTACCCCACTGGTCACAGCGACCCAGTTAGAGACTATACCATTTATAACCACCCTCTGCTTTCTATCACTAAGCCAGTTACTAACCCATTTGCACACATTTTCCCCCAGACCAAGCATTCTCATTTTGTGTACCAACCTCTTGTGCGGCACGGTATCAAACGCTTTGGAAAAATCGAGATATACCACGTCCAATGACTCACCGTGGTCCAGTCTATAGCTTACCTCTTCATAAAAACTGATTAGATTGGTTTGACAGGAGCGATTTCTCATAAACCCATGCTGATATGGAGTTAAACAGTTATTCTCATTGAGATAATCCAGAATAACATCCCTCAGAAACCCTTCAAATATTTTACCAACAATAGAGGTTAGACTTACTGGCCTATAATTTCCAGGTTCACTTTTAGAGCCCTTTTTGAATATTGGCACCACATTTGCTATGCGCCAGTCCTGCGGAACAGACCCTGTCGCTATAGAGTCACTAAAAATAAGAAATAATGGTTTATCTATTACATTACTTAGTTCTCTTAGTACTCGTGGGTGTATGCCATCCGGACCCGGAGATTTATCTATTTTAATCTTATTTAGCCGGTTTCGCACCTCTTCTTGGGTTAGATTCTGGGCAATAAAAATGAAAAAGGCATATACAGAATGGGAGGAACAGGGCTAAGCAACAGCACATGTGAAAAAGATTTGGGTATACTAATAGATCACAGACTGAACATGAGTCAACAGTGTGATGCAGCAACAAAAAAGCAAATATAATTATGGGATGTATTAACAGAAGTATACAGTCTAGATCACGTGAAGTGATTATTGCCCTCTACTCCTCTTTGGTCAGACCTCATCTGGAATACTGTGTCCAGTTTTGGGCTCCTCATTTAAAAAAAGACATCAACAAACTGGAGCAAGTTCAGAGAAGAGCGACCAGAATGGTGACTGGTCTGCAAGCCATGAGGAACGGTTACAGGATTTGGGAATGTTTAGCTGCAAAAAAGAAGACTGAGAGGAGACTAAATAGCTGTCTACAAATATCTCACGGGCTGTCACATTGTAGAAGGATCATCTTTATTCTCATTTGCACAAGGAAAGACTAGATGCAATGGGATGAAACTGAATAGGAGGAGACACAGATTAGATATTAGAAAAAACTTTTTGACAGTTAGGGTGATCAATGAGTGGAACAGGCGGCCACGAGAGGTGGTGAGTTCTCCTTCAATGGAAGTCTTCAAACAGAGGCTGGACAGACATCTATCTGGGATGATTTAGTGAATCCTGCTTTGAGCAGGGGGTTGGATCAGATGACCCAGGAGGTCCCTTCCAACTTTACCATTCTATGATTCTATGAGTTGTTGAGTTTGGCTTCTCCGTTATTCTCCCTATTGTCCTCCCGAGTCATTAGAGTTGGCCTAGTTCTATAGACATCAGAGTTTGCTCCACTGTCTTATGGATGATCGAGTGTTTAGGTGTCTGATCATTGAGCTGAGACCTCAACATAATAATGGACATTTCATTAATTTACCACCTGCCTTGATACCGTTCATCCATGAAAAAGTGTAACCCATCTGTTGGATAAAGTTATTGAAATAGTTTGCAGACTTCGACCTTCTGCTAATGTCTGTGGCATTTTCTCCCATTGTTGTAGTCACCTAAATGGAGTTAAGCACAGAAGTCTAGTTACATAGACAACATGAAGGGCTCGGTGTTTGACCTCTCCCAGATGTCTGGGACGTCCATTGATCTGACGACTGATTGCTTCATTTACTGGTCATGGCTGTGATAATATATAATGATATTACTAAGAACTCAAGAAGACTTCAGGAAGTCTAAAAGAAACAATAGAGCGAATTACAGTAGTCAAAAAGGGACTGAAGTGTAGATGTCACACACGAGCTTGAAGGGGATAGAAGTAGTGATGAGCAAATATACTCGTTACTCGAGATTTCTCGAGCATGCTCGGGTGCAGCGTCGGACTGGAGCACCTTGGGCCCACCAGAGAAAATCATTCTTGGGGCCACTATGTAGCTACATAGAAATAAATACAAGACCATCAATTGTAAAACACGCTAATATCAGGGCATAATATAAGGTAGTACACATCTTAATTATGTAGCAGGGGTTGGGGTAGCCCCCTCATAGAATATAATGTAGCCTCCCACAGAATATAATGCAGCCCCCCATAGCATATAATGCAGCTCCCTCATAGAATATAATATAGCCTCCCTCATGGAATATAATGCAACCCCCTCATAAAGTATAATGCAGCCCCCCCATAGAATATAATGTAGCTCCCTCATATGGCATAATGCAGCCCCTCCACAGAATATAATGTAGCCCCTCAGAGTATAATGCAACCCCCTCATAAGGCAGCCACCCATAGAATATACTGTAGCCCCCTCATAGGGCATAATGCAGCTCCTCTCATATAGTATGATGTAGCCACCTGAGAGAATAATGCAGCCCCCACATATAATATAATGCAGCCCCTCCACAGAATATAATGTAGCCCCCTCAGAGTATAATGCCAACCCCTCATAAGGCAGCCCCCCATAGAATATACTGTAGCCCCTCATAGGGCATAATGCAGCTCCCCTTATATAGTATGATGTAGCCCCTCAGAGAATAAGACAGCCCCCCACAGAATTATAATGTAGCCCCCTCATAGGGTATAATGCAGCCCCCCTGAAAGGGTAGAATGCGGCCCCCTCCACCATCATCATTGTTCTCCCCCTCCACCATTGTACTCATTACCATCTCCATCATTGCCTCCTCCCCCGCCACCATTGTCCTATCCAGCACTAACATCTTTGTCCTTTACAACCATCATTGCTTTCTTGCCCACCACCACCATCATTGCTTCCCCACCACCATCATTATCACCTCCCCCACCACCATCATCATTGTTTCCACCACCATCATTGCCCCACCACCATCATCATTGCCCCCACCACCATCATCACTGCCTCCAGCACTATCATCATTGCCTCCAGCACCATCATCATTGCCTCCAGCACATCATCATTGCCCCCACCACCATCATCATTGCCTCCAGCACCATCATCATTGCCTCCAGCACCATCATCATTGCCTCCAGCACCATCATCATTGCCCCACCACCATCATCATTGCCTCCAGCACCATCATCATTGCCTCCAGCACCATCATCATTGCCCCCACCACCATCATCATTGCCTCCAGCACCATCATCATTGCCTCCAGCACCATCATCATTGCCTCCAGCACCATCATCATTGCCCCACCACCATCATCATTGCCTCCAGCACCATCATCATTGCCTCCAGCACCATCATCATTGCCCCCACCACTATCATCATTGCCTCCACCACCATCATCATCTCCCCCACCACCATCATCATTGCCTCCCCCCACACACACAGCTGCACACACGGAGGCAGGCAGAGACGCACACACAGACACACACAGCCGCACACACACACACAGGTACACACATACAGACACACACACAGACACACAGCCACACACAGGCACACACGCAGGTACACACACTCCAGGTACACACACAGCCACACACACACACAGAGGCACACACAGCCGCACACACACACAGCCGCACACACACACAGCCGCACACACACACACACGCAGGAACACACACACAGAGACACACAGCCTCACACACGCAGGCACACTCGCACACACACACACAGCACACACTCACCTCTCTGCGTTCCCAGCAGCCGCAGCACTGTTTCTCTCTGAAACAGTCGCGCTGAATAATGACGTCATCCAGCCGCGCGGAGTCAGACAGGAAGTGCCGGGCAGGAAGGAGGACAGTGTGGATCCCTGCTGCTCCGCTTTGGTCCCAAGCTGCAGGGTTCGCAATCAAGGATCGCCGCCCTTTAGGGGCCCCCCATTCAGCAGCAGCGGCAGGCAATGTTAGTCTCAGCCTGCGGCTAACGCTGCCCACCATTAATGTGAAATGGTATTCACACCTCTCCACGCCCATGGGGGCATGAGGAAGAGTGAATATTCATTTCTCTTTAGCAGCGGGGAGAGGATCCTGTCCATCTGCTGCTCTCTGGCACCAGGAGGGCCCCCTTTGACTCAGGGACCCCATAACAGCTGGATGTGCCACTATTAGCGACACTCCACTGGCTGAGGGGCCCCTGGAGCAGTGGGGGCCCTAGGCAGCTGCTGGCCAATATGCCAGCAGGTGTCAATGCCTGGGCCCACCGGAGGATCCTCCGGCTCTCCGGTGGGCCAGTCCGACCCTGCCTGGGTGTCATCCTAGTATTTTTTAGTGCTTGGAGATTTAGTTTTCCTCGCCTCAGCTGAATGATTTACAGCTATTAGCCAGGCTAAGTACATGTGGGGGTGGCCTGGTTGCTAGGGAATCCCCACATGTAATCTCAAGTAACGAGTATATTCGCTTATCACTAGATAGGTCAAGAGAGGATAAACGGATCTGAAGAGGACTGCGAGACTGGAGGACAACTGAGTCCAGAGGGGATCAGAGGTGTCTGCAGGGACAGAGGAGTCTGGGAGGGAACCGTGGTGCGAAGGGTCGAAGGTATCTGGAAGGGCAAAGAAATCTGATGAGCACAGAGGTGTCTATAGTGGACAGAAGGCAAACAGGTATCTGGAGTAATGACAGAGGCAGGGATACAGGTGTTTAGAGAGAACAGAGACATCTGATGGGGTCAGTGGAGTCTGGAATGGGACAGAGGGGTTTGGAGAAAGGCCTAGAGGGAATAGGAGAGTCTTGTTTAGCACAGAGAAGTCGAAAGGAAGACAAAAGTTTGGGGTGTATAATGGAGTCTGGAGGAGGAGAGAGGGATCTGGAGGAGAAGAGAAGGATCTGAAGGAGAAGAGAAGGGTCTGGAGGAAAACAGAAGGGTCTGGAGGAAAACAGAGGGGTCTGGAGGAAAACATTACTTTCTGGAGGAGAACAGAACCATCTGGAGGAAAAAGAACAGACGTGTGGCACCCCAGGAGTTCGGGTACCACAGTAGTGCTGTCTTCCTCTCGGGGAGGGTAGCGCTATGCCTGGAGACAAGTGAGATTCCCTTTGGCAGGTCATCACACACACAACACCTTCCAAATCCAGGCCAGGAGGGGGAACTAAAAACCCTGTTTTAGGGCAGCTTCCCTGAATAAAGATCCTGGTTCGGAGGAGGACTCAGTTTAGTCTGTACAGAGTCTGTGAGCGAGGACAGACATGGACGGAGCACAGTGGAGATACAGGACTCCAGGAGGCCACAAGTAGGCCTCCAGGGAGTCAGTGCGCAGAAACCAGGTACCGGGAGCCCGAGGCTTTTCTGGAACTATAAGACACAGAGCAGAACCGGACTTTGCCCATATTCACCTGTGGTACAGCAGCACCCTGGAGCCTGGAGTCTCTGTGAAAAGACCCCAGTAAGCACGGCTCGAGCTGCCTACCATACAGGTACCTGTCCCAGGACAGGGGAACAAATTAGGACTTTGCTGGGAACACTGAGTGGCAGCAGGGACCTCAGTTACAGCAAGCGCAGAGTGGAAGGCTTCTATCTGACCTGCCAAGGGGATTCCACTTGTCTCTGGACTGCCTGGACTCTTAATTCACCAGTTGTCGGTGCCCTGGACTGTGGCCTGTCACCCATCGTAATCCAGGTAAAGACTTACAGCTTGTCTCCTCCATTTATTTACTGGCTATACCATCCACGCCCTACACCATAGGACCCCTGGGGACCCCGCTTCACCTGTGGGAAGTGTAACATCCGTGCTGCCGCAACATCTCCCAGGGGACCCCTTCAATGCAGCGTCGGTCCTACTACTGACCGAACTCCACAGGTGGCGTCACGACAAACTTTGAACATTTTCCCCTTTAACGTTAAGGCCCAGGGCCACGGACCGGGTTGCAGCCACTGTGACATCCCCCTTGCGACCGGACCTGGTACCGAGTACCCCACTGCATGGCCACCTCCAGTCTAAGGCCGGGTTCACATTAGTGTATGTGTGCACAGCGTATACTCGCGTACCGATCCGCATGCGTCTTGCGTACATATATTTAACATTGTGTACACAGGGACATGCGCTTGCATCAATTTGCATGCAGATGCGTACATATGCGTCGTTTTGCGGTGTCCGGTGAGCACAACATGTTGCATTTTTTGAGACATCAATTCTGCGCAGGCATGCGCATGCGGATGAGTGCGTCAAAACAACGCATTACTGTCTATGGGAATTCATTGGTACACAAGGACACTTCAGACTGCGCATGTCCAGGAAATTATTTCATCACCTCCACCATGCGCATAAATAACGCAAACCCATGCCAAAATGCATTAAACGCATGCACATGCAGCGGGGTTTTTTTGCATCATGTGTAAGATGATGCGGAGTAAAACCACAGCGTAAGCATGCATTTTGCCATGCGTTTGCGCATTTAGATGATGCGCTGCGCACAGATACGCTAATGTGAACTTAGCCTCAGTGTGGAAATATACATTATGAGGTTCTTAATTCTCTGACATTGTGTTCTAATAATCATACTTATTCTGTAAAGACATATACACGATTGGGTCATCAAGGCTGGGGTCTCCTTGGCTGGATGAGGGTACGATGAGGGTACGATGATGTCCGGCGAGCCTCTGTCTGTGCAGGGTGAGGGTATGATGAGAGTCACTGTACTCTGGGGATCGGGGGCAGACACACAATAGTATTTGCTGTTGTCTTATTCCGGGGGGTTGTCTGCACCCGGCGCAGTCTGCACAGTGAGCCCAGTCTTACAGCGTCATGCTTACTTTCGGCCGGATTCCCAGACGCCCTGTACAGATGAGTAACATGTTTTATGTGTTGACATTTGGGTTCCTACATTTCTTGTACACCGGAGGGCGGCTGAAACCATCTGTAGTGCAATGTGGTAAACACGCCGAGCCCAAGGGGGACGGCGGGGTCAATTTCATTAAAAAGCGTCAAAACAAACAAATCTTTATTTGATTATCAAAGGGAGTGACGCTGGCAAGTGACTCCCCCAAAGGACTGAACATGGAAGACATAAGACCACCAAAACAATCGTAAATCCTCCAAACGGATCCTATGCTGGAAAGTCCCACACCAAGAACAAAACCCAATCTCTAGGAAAGTGCAGAAACCTAATACACCGTAAAAGCTCATCAGAGCGGGTGGCAGATACCTGACACACCCTCATGGGTATAACACACCTCACCCCGGGGCCCAAAAAAGTCTCCAGACACGCCACACTGACACTAAGGCCATGTTCACACGGTCAGTATTTGGTCAGTATTTTACATCACTATTTGTGGCCAAAATCAGGAGTAGAACAAATAGAGGAAAAGTATAATAGAAAACCGTCACCACTTCTGTATTATCACCCACTGCTGGTTTTGGCTACAAATACAGTGCCTTGCGAAAGAATTCGGTCCTCTGGAACTTTTCAACCTTTCCCCACATATCAGGCTTCAAACATAAAGATACCAAATGTAAAGTTTTGGTGAAGAATCAACAACAAGTGGAACACAATTGTGAAGTTAAATGAAATTTATTGGATATTTTAAATTTTTGTGGAAATTCCAAAACTGAAAAGTGGGGGGTGCAATATTATTCGGCCCCTTTGCTTTCAGTGCAGAAGTTCATTGTGGATCTATGAATGATCCAGTGTTGTCCTAAATGCCTAATGATGATAAATATAATCCACCTGTGTGTGATCAAGTCTCCGTATAAATGCTCCTGCTCTGTGATAGTCTCAGGGTTCTGTGTGAAGCACAGAGAGCATCATGAAGACCAAGGAACACAGCAGGCAGCTCCGTGATACTGATGTGGAGAAGATTAAAGCCGGATTTGGATACAAAATGATTTCCAAAACTTTAAACCTCCCAAGGAGCACTGTGCAAGCGATCATATTGAAATGGAAGGAGTATCATACCACTGCAAATCTACCAAGACCCGGCCGTCCCTCTAAACTTTCATCTCAAACACGGAGAAGACTGATCAGAGATGAAGCCAAGAGGCCCATGATCACTCTGGATGAACTGCAGAGATCTACAGCTGAGGTGGGACAGTCTGTCCATAGGACAACAATCAGTCGTACACTGCACAAATCTGGCCTTTATGGAAGAGTGGCAAGAAGAAAGCCATTTCTCAAAGATATCCATACACAACAAGCCACCTGGGAGACACCAAACATGTGGAAGAAGGTGCTCTGGTCAGATGAAACCAAAATCAAACTTTTTTGGCAATAATGCCAAATGATATGTTTGATGTAAAGGCAACACAGCTCATCACCCTGAACACACCATCCCCACTGTCAAGCATGGTGGTGGCAGCATCATGGTTTGGGTCTGCTTTTCTTCAGCAGGGACGGGGAAGATGGTTATAATTGATTGGAAGATGGATGGAGCCAAATACAGGACCATTCTTGAAGAAAACCTGTTGGAGTCTGCAGAAGACCTGAGACTGGGACGGAGATTTGTCTTCCAAAAAGACAATGATCCCAAACATAAAGCAAAATCTACAATGGAATGGTTCACAAATAAACGTATCCAGGTGTTAGAATGGCCAAGTCACAGTCCAGACCTCAATAATCGAGAATCTGTGGAAAGAGCTGAAAACTGCTGTTCACAAACGATCTCCATCAAACCTCACTGAGCTCGAGCTGTTTGCCGAGGAAGAACGGGCAAGAATTTCAGTCTCTCCATGTACAAAACTGATAGAGACAAACCCCAAGAGACTTGTAATCGCAGCAAAAGGCGGCGCAACAAAGTATTAAGTTACAGGGGCCGAATAATATTGCACGCCCACTTTTCAGTTTTGAATTTCCACAAAAATGTGAAATAACCAATAAATTTCTTTCAACTTCACAATTGTGTTCCACTTCTTGTTGATTCTTCACCAAAAATTTCCATTTGGTATCTTTATGTCTGAAGCATGATATGTGGGAAAAGGTTGAAAAGTTCCAGGGAGCCAAAAACTTCTGCAAGGCACTGTACTGATGCAAAATGCTACAGCTATTTACAAGGGCTGTCACATTGTAGAGGGGTCATCATTACTCTCATTTGCACATGAAAAACAGGATAAGCAATGGAATACACTGAAAGGGAGAAGATACAGATTAGATATTAGAAAACATATTTTGACAGTGAGGGCAAACAATGACTGGAACAGGCGACCACGAGAGGCGGTGAGTTCTCCTACAATGGAAGTTTTCACACAGATGATATAGTGACTCCTGCATTGAGCAGGGGGATGAACATTATGAGGGAGGATGGCTGTGTATGTGGAGAGAGCTGCTGATGGTGGAGGACGCCTGTGTATGTGGAGAGAGCAGCTGATGGTGGAGGACGGCTGTGTATGTGGAGAGAGCAGGTGATGGTGGAGGACGGCTGTGTATGTGGAGAGAGCTGCTGATGGTGGAGGACGCCTGTGTATGTGGAAAGAGCTGCTGATGGTGGAGGACGCCTGTGTATGTGGAGAGAGCTGCTGATGGTGGAAGACGCCTGTGTATGTGGAAAGAGCTGCTGATGGTGGAGGACGCCTGTGTATGTGGAGAGAGCTGCTGATGGTGGAGGACGGCTGTGTATGTGGAGAGAGCTGCTGATGGTGGAGGACGGCTGTGTATGTGGAGAGAGCAGGTGATGGTGGAGGACGGCTGTGTATGTGGAGAGAGCAGCCGATGGTGGAGGACGCCTGTGTATGTGGAGAGAGCAGCTGATGGTGGAGGACGCCTGTGTATGTGGAGAGAGCAGCTGATGGTGGAGGACGGCTGTGTATGTGGAGAGAGCAGCCGATGGTGGAGGACGCCTGTGTATGTGGAGAGAGCAGCTGATGGTGGAGGACGGCTGTGTATGTGGAGAGAGTTGCTGATGGTGGAGGACGGCTGTGGATGTGGAGGGAACAGCTGATGGTGGAGGACGCCTGTGTATGTGGAGAGAGCAGCTGATGGTGGAGGACGCCTGT
Source organism: Ranitomeya imitator (assembly GCF_032444005.1). NCBI lineage: Eukaryota > Metazoa > Chordata > Amphibia > Anura > Dendrobatidae > Ranitomeya > Ranitomeya imitator. The sequence continues at coordinate 7,957,782 of NC_091286.1, forward strand.
GTATGTGGAGAGAGCAGCTGATGGTGGAGGACGGCTGTGTATGTGGAGAGAGCAGCTGATGGTGGAGGACGGCTGTGGATGTGGAGAGAGCACCTGATGGTGGAGGACGCCTGTGTATGTGGAGAGAGCTGCTGATGGTGGAGGACGGCTGTGTATGTGGAGAGAGCAGCTGATGGTGGAGGACGGCTGTGTATGTGGAGAGAGCTGCTGATGGTGGAGGACGCCTGTGTATGTGGAGAGAGCTGCTGATGGTGGAGGACGGCTGTGTATGTGGAGAGAGCTGCTGATGGTGGAGGACGGCTGTGTATGTGGAGAGAGCAGGTGATGGTGGAGGACGCCTGTGTATGTGGAGGGAGCAGGTGATGGTGGAGGACGGCTGTGTATGTGGAGGGAGCAGGTGATGGTGGAGGATGCCTGTGTATGTGGAGAGAGAGCAGCTGATGGTGGAGGACGCCTGTGTATGTGGAGAGAGCAGGTGATGGTGGAGGACGCCTGTGTATGTGGAGGGAGCAGGTGATGGTGGAGGACGGCTGTGTATGTGGAGGGAGCAGGTGATGGTGGAGGACGCCTGTGTATGTGGAGAGAGCAGCTGATGGTGGAGGACGCCTGTGTATGTGGAGAGAGCAGGTGATGGTGGAGGACGCGTGTGTATGTGGAGGGAGCAGGTGATGGTGGAGGACGGCTGTGTATGTGGAGAGAGCAGGTGATGGTGGAGGACGCCTGTGTATGTGGAGGGAGCAGGTGATGGTGGAGGACGGCTGTGTATGTGGAGGGAGCAGCCGATGGTGGAGGACGGCTGTGTATGTGGAGAGAGCTGCTGATGGTGGAGGACGGCTGTGTATGTGGAGGGAGCAGGTGATGGTGGAGGATGCCTGTGTATGTGGAGAGAGCAGCTGATGGTGGAGGACGCCTGTGTATGTGGAGAGAGCAGCCGATGGTGGAGGACGCGTGTGTATGTGGAGGGAGCAGGTGATGGTGGAGGACGGCTGTGTATGTGGAGGGAGCAGGTGATGGTGGAGGATGCCTGTGTATGTGGAGAGAGCAGCTGATGGTGGAGGACGCCTGTGTATGTGGAGGGAGCAGGTGATGGTGGAGGACGGCTGTGTATGTGGAGGGAGCAGGTGATGGTGGATGGTGTCCCTCCGCTTTCTTGAGCTCCGGTTTGTGACCTCTGCGCTATACGGATCTTTTCTTACATTGTTGCTATTATGTTACAGTTTCCTTCTAATAGTCGGTGGATGCCAACTTTATCTTACTAGGAATTCCTAATTAGTGATCATGCCGATTGGACGATGTAGAAGTGTTCAGTATCAAACATTCATCATTATGGTCAGTGGAAGGAGATGGACATATTGACCACGTTCCCTCTTGAAGAAACAAGTGTTATTGTAATGTGAACTGTGTTTTATAAAGTGAATTGTTTCTTGTGTTAATGATGTTAGTATTATGAATTGCTGACAGTAGGGATAGCAAAAGATAATGGTTGGGACTAGCCCAGAGTTGGAGGGGCTAATCAGGGAAACTCACGATTTCCACTTAGAATGTCACATAGGACCTTTCTCTATACACCGCAGACCCTAAGGTCCAAGGTGAGCAGCACAAATCCACACACCCATCCAGGACCCTCCACCGTCATGTAACGTTTCGGGGCACAAGAGGCGAGTACCTCACCTGCTTCTACCGCTCCTCGCCATATCACAGCAGTATGCAGCTACGGGACTTGTGTCTTTCCAGCTCGTTGTGACTTGTGGACATGATCCCACTGAGTTTACGTCTTCAACGAGCAGACAGCAGATATAGAGAAGCCAAACGCCTCACTTTCCCCTAATTGTAGAGTTTGCAGTCACTATGAGGCAGCATTTCTCCTCCGAGATGTAACAACGTGCCATGGTAATTAGGATAACGAGAGTTACTGATGAATCAGCGGTCGCGTGACGATGCCTCGGGGCGAGGTCCTGCCCTGTCACACCCCGTATTCTCATGTAGTGTTACATGATCGGACTGCACTAACGCAATGTGAACCTAGCCTTATAGTGCATGGCCCCATACAGCCGCTTCATCGCAACGCTCACCTTTATGGGTCTGTGTTCGCTGCTCTTGGAGATGGAAGTGGCCCATTATCTACTGGCCTCTAGTGTAGTGGTAGCATCGCCATCATGTCTATGAGGTCCCAAAGTCACAACTCCCTGCAGAACCCTGGGCTCCGCCTGGCACTGACTGTGGGGACACCTACACCCAGAGCACCATGATCTGTCCTGTACATCACAGCACCCTGCAGAACCCTGGGCTCCGCCTGGCACTGACTGCGGGAACATCTACACCCAGGGCACCATGATCTGTCCTGTACATCACAACTCCCTGCAGAACCCTGGGCTCCGCCTGTCACTGACTGCTGGCAGGGCCGGCGTCAGCACCCGGCGTACCCGGGCAAATGCCGGGGCCCTGGCGAGACAGGGGGGCCCATTCAGGGCCGGCGTTAGGGGCAGGCAGCTGCCTAGGTCCCCCACTCCCCCAGGGGCCCTCAGCTAGCGGCACATCATGCAGCCGCTATAGGGCCTCTGTGAGGCGGGGGGGCCCGCCTATCGCCAGCGCCAACTCCCACGCCGCCGTATTGAACTATACCGGCGTCTGCCGGTAAAGTTCAAAGCAAATGATGGAGGAGAGAGCATCACCTGACGCTCCCTCTCCCATCATTCCCCACTCTGCCTCTGACACTGCGGGTGCGTGATGACGTCATCGCGCACTCGCTGTGTGTCAGGCAGTGCAGCGGCAGCCGCCGAGACCGGAGCAGGGAGCAGCGCGGGCACATTGAGAGGTGAGGAGTGTTTTCTTTTTGTAACTATAACAGTGAGTACTGGACTATGGGGCCATTCTTGGGGGGAGGGGTGCTGTGCTGTATACTACATGTCTGTGCTATATACTATGTGGGTTGTGCTATATACTATATGGGCTGTTATATGCTATGTGGGCTGTGCTATATACTACATGGCTGTTCTATATACTACGTGGGCTGTTATATGCCACGTGGGCTGTTATATACTACATGGCTGTGTTATATGCTATGTGGCTGTCTTATATACTACGTGGGCTGTATTATATACTACATCGCTGTGTTATATGCAATCATGAATCGTGGTATGTGTTAAAGGGGGGGGCCCACTGAGACTCTTTTGCCCGGGGCCCTCAAAAACCTGGAGCCGGCCCTGACTGCGGGGACATCTACACCCAGGGCACCATGATCTGTCCTGTACATCACAGCACCCTGTAGAACCCTGGGCTCCGCCTGGCACTGACTGCGGGGACACCTACACCCAGAGCACCATGATCTGTCCTGTACATCACAGCACCCTGCAGAACCCTGGGCTCCGCCTGGCACTGACTGCGGGGACATCTACACCCAGAGCACCATGATCTGTCTGTACATCACAGCACCCTGCAGAACCCTGGGCTCCGCCTGGCACTGACTGCGGGGACATCTACACCCAGGGCACCATGATCTGTCCTGTACATCACAGAACCCTGCAGAACCCTGGGCTCCGCCTGGCACTGACTGCAGGGACATCTTCACCCAGGGCACCATGATCTGTCCTGTACATCACAGCACCCTGCAGAACCCTTGGCTCTGCCTGGCACTGACTGCGGGGACATCTACACCCAGGGCACCATGATCTGTCTGTACATCACAGCACCCTGCAGAACCCTGGGCTCCGCCTGGCACTGACTGCGGGGACATCTTCACCCAGGGCACCATGATCTGTCCTGTACATCACAGCTCCCTGCAGAACCCTGGGCTCCACCTGGCACTGACTGCGGGGACACCTACACCCAGAGCACCATGATCTGTCCTGTACATCACAGCACCCTGCAGAACCCTGGGCTCCACCTGGCACTGACTGCGGGGACACCTACACCCAGAGCACCATGATCTGTCCTGTACATCACAGCACCCTGCAGAACCCTGGGCTCCGCCTGGCACTGACTGCGGGGACACCTACACCCAGAGCACCATGATCTGTCCTGTACATCACAGCACCCTGCAGAACCCTGGGCTCCGCCTGGCACTGACTGCGGGGACACCTACACCCAGAGCACCATGATCGGTCCTGTACATCACAGCACCCTGCAGAACCCTGGGCTCCGCCTGGCACTGACTGCGGGGACACCTACACCCAGAGCACCATGATCTGTCCTGTACATCACAGCACCCTGCAGAACCCTGGGCTCCGCCTGGCACTGACTGCGGGGACACCTACACCCAGAGCACCATGATCGGTCCTGTACATCACAGCACCCTGCAGAACCCTGGGCTCCGCCTGGCACTGACTGCGGGGACACCTACACCCAGAGCACCATGATCTGTCCTGTACATCACAGCACCCTGCAGAACCCTGGGCTCCGCCTGGCACTGACTGCGGGGACACCTACACCCAGAGCACCATGATCGGTCCTGTACATCACAGCACCCTGCAGAACCCTGGGCTCCGCCTGACACTGACTGTGGGGACATCTACACCCAGGGCACCATGATCTGTCCTGTACATCACAGCACCCTGCAGAACCCTGGGCTCCGCCTGGCACTGACTGCGGGGACATCTACACCCAGAGCACCATGATCTGTCCTGTACATCACAGCACCCGGCAGAACCCTGGGCTCCGCCTGGCACTGACTGCAGGGACATCTTCACCCAGGGCACCATGATCTGTCCTGTACATCACAGCACCCTGCAGAACCCTGGGCTCCGCCTGGCACTGACTGCAGGGACATCTTCACCCAGGGCACCATGATCTGTCCTGTACATCACAGCACCCTGCAGAACCCTGGGCTCCGCCTGGCACTGACTGCAGGGACATCTTCACCCAGGGCACCATGATCTGTCCTGTACATCACAGCACCCTGCAGAACCCTGGGCTCCGCCTGGCACTGACTGCAGGGACATCTTCACCCAGGGCACCATGATCTGTCCTGTACATCACAGCACCCTGCAGAACCCTGGGCTCCACCTGGCACTGACTGCGGGGACATCTACACCCAGGGCACCATGATCTGTCCTGTACATCACAGCACCCTGCAGAACCCTGGGCTCCACCTGGCACTGACTGCGGGGACATCTTCACCCAGGGCACCATGATCTGTCCTGTACATCACAGCACCCTGCAGAACCCTGGGCTCCACCTGGCACTGACTGCGGGGACATCTACACCCAGGGCACCATGATCTGTCCTGTACATCACAGCACCCTGCAGAACCCTGGGCTCCACCTGGCACTGACTGCGGGGACACCTACACCCAGAGCACCATGATCTGCCCTGTACATCACAGCATCCTGCAGAACCCTGGGCTCCGCCTGGCACTGACTGCGGGGACACCTACACCCAGGGCACCATGATCTGTCCTGTACATCACAGCACCCTGCAGAACCCTGGGCTCCGCCTGGCACTGACTGCGGGGACACCTACACCCAGAGCACCATGATCTGTCCTGTACATCACAACTCCCTGCAGAACCCTGGGCTCCGCCTGGCACTGACTGCGGGGACACCTACACCCAGGGCACCATGATCTGTCCTGTACATCACAGCACCCTGCAGAACCCTGGGCTCCGCCTGGCACTGACTGCGGGGACATCTACACCCAGAGCACCATGATCTGTCCTGTACATCACAGCATCCTGCAGAACCCTGGGCTCCACCTGGCACTGACTGCGGGGACATCTTCACCCAGAGCACCATGATCGGTCCTGTACATCACAGCACCCTGCAGAACCTTGGGCTCCGCCTGGCACTGACTGCGGGGACATCTACACCCAGAGCACCATGATCTGTCCTGTACATCACAGCACCCTGCAGAACCCTGGGCTCCGCCTGGCACTGACTGCAGGGACATCTTCACCCAGAGCACCATGATCGGTCCTGTACATCACAGCACCCTGCAGAACCCTGGGCTCCGCCTGGCACTGACTGCGGGGACATCTACACCCAGAGCACCATGATCTGTCCTGTACATCACAGCACCCTGCAGAACCCTGGGCTCCGCCTGGCACTGACTGCAGGGACATCTACACCCAGAGCACCATGATCTGTCCTGTACATCACAGCACCCTGCAGAACCTTGGGCTCCGCCTGGCACTGACTGCGGGGACATCTACACCCAGAGCACCATGATCTGTCCTGTACATCACAGCACCCTGCAGAACCCTGGGCTCCGCCTGGCACTGACTGCAGGGACATCTTCACCCAGAGCACCATGATCGGTCCTGTACATCACAGCACCCTGCAGAACCCTGGGCTCCGCCTGGCACTGACTGCGGGGACATCTTCACCCAAAGCACCATGATCGGTCCTGTACATCACAGCACCCTGCAGAACCCTGGGCTCCGCCTGGCACTGACTGTGGGGACACCTACACCCAGAGCACCATGATCTGCCCTGTACATCACAGCACCCTGCAGAACCCTGGGCTCCGCCTGGCACTGACTGCGGGGACACCTACACCCAGAGCACCATGATCTGTCCTGTACATCACAGCACGCTGCAGAACCCTGGGCTCCGCCTGGCACTGACTGCAGGGACATCTTCACCCAGAGCACCATGATCTGTCCTGTACATCACAGCACCCTGCAGAACCCTGGGCTCCGCCTGGCACTGACTGCAGGGACATCTTCACCCAGAGCACCATGATCTGTCCTGTACATCACAGCATCCTGCAGAACCCTGGGCTCCGCCTGGCACTGACTGCGGGGACATCTACACACAGAGCACCATGATCTGTCCTGTACATCACAGCACCCTGCAGAACCCTGGGCTCCGCCTGGCACTGACTGCGGGGACATCTACACACAGAGCACCATGATCTGCCCTGTACATCACAGCACCCTGCAGAACCCTGGGCTCCACCTGGCACTGACTGCAGGGACATCTTCACCCAGAGCACCATGATCGGTCCTGTACATCACAGCACCCTGCAGAACCTTGGGCTCCGCCTGGCACTGACTGCGGGGACATCTTCACCCAGAGCACCATGATCTGTCCTGTACATCACAGCACCCTGCAGAACCCTGGGCTCCGCCTGGCACTGACTGCGGGGACATCTACACCCAGGGCACCATGATCTGTCTGTACATCACAGCACCCTGCAGAACCCTGGGCTCCACCTGGCACTGACTGCGGGGACACCTACACCCAGGGCACCATGATCTGTCTGTACATCACAGCACCCTGCAGAACCCTGGGCTCCACCTGGCACTGACTGCGGGGACACCTACACCCAGAGCACCATGATCTGTCCTGTACATCACAGCACCCTGCAGAACCCTGGGCTCCGCCTGGCACTGACTGCGGGGACATCTACACCCAGAGCACCATGATCGGTCCTGTACATCACAGCACCCTGCAGAACCCTGGGCTCCGCCTGGCACTGACTGCGGGGACACCTACACCCAGAGCACCATGATCTGTCCTGTACATCACAGCACCCTGCAGAACCCTGGGCTCCGCCTGGCACTGACTGCGGGGACACCTACACCCAGAGCACCATGATCTGTCCTGTACATCACAGCACCCTGCAGAACCCTGGGCTCCGCCTGGCACTGACTGCGGGGACACCTACACCCAGAGCACCATAATCGGTCCTGTACATCACAGCACCCTGCAGAACCCTGGGCTCCGCCTGGCACTGACTGCAGGGACATCTACACCCAGAGCACCATGATGTGTCCTGTACATCACAGCACCCTGCAGAACCCTGGGCTCCGCCTGGCACTGACTGCGGGGACACCTACACCCAGAGCACCATGATCGGTCCTGTACATCACAGCACCCTGCAGAACCCTGGGCTCCGCCTGGCACTGACTGCAGGGACATCTACACCCAGAGCACCATGATCTGTCCTGTACATCACAGCACCCTGCAGAACCCTGGGCTCCGCCTGGCACTGACTGCGGGGACATCTACACCCAGAGCACCATGATCTGCCCTGTACATCACAGCACCCTGCAGAACCCTGGGCTCCACCTGGCACTGACTGCGGGGACATCTACACCCAGGGCACCATGATCTGTCTGTACATCACAGCACCCTGCAGAACCCTGGGCTCCGCCTGGCACTGACTGCGGGGACATCTACACCCAGGGCACCATGATCTGTCCTGTACATCACAGCACCCTGCAGAACCCTGGGCTCCGCCTGGCACTGACTGCGGGGACATCTACACCTAAAGCACCATGATCTGTCCTGTACATCACAGCACCCTGCAGAACCCTGGGCTCCACCTGGCACTGACTGCGGGGACATCTACACCCAGAGCACCATGATCGGTCCTGTACATCACAGCACCCTGCAGAACCCTGGGCTCCGCCTGGCACTGACTGCGGGGACATCTTCACCCAGAGCACCATGATCTGTCCTGTACATCACAGCACCCTGCAGAACCCTGGGCTCCACCTGGCACTGACTGCGGGGACACCTACACCCAGAGCACCATGATCTGTCCTGTACATCACAGCACCCTGCAGAACCCTGGGCTCCGCCTGGCACTGACTGCGGGGACATCTTCACCCAGAGCACCATGATCTGTCCTGTACATCACAACTCCTTGCAGAACCCTGGGCTCCGCCTGGCACTGACTGCAGGGACATCTTCACCCAGGGCACCATGATCTGTCCTGTACATCACAGCACCCTGCAGAACCCTGGGCTCCGCCTGGCACTGACTGCGGGGACACCTACACCCAGAGCACCATGATCTGTCCTGTACATCACAGCACCCTGCAGAACCCTGGGCTCCGCCTGGCACTGACTGCGGGGACACCTACACCCAGAGCACCATGATCTGTCCTGTACATCACAGCACCCTGCAGAACCCTGGGCTCCGCCTGGCACTGACTGCGGGGACATCTTCACCCAGAGCACCATGATCTGTCCTGTACATCACAGCACCCTGCAGAACCCTGGGCTCCACCTGGCACTGACTGCGGGGACACCTACACCCAGAGCACCATGATCTGTCCTGTACATCACAGCACCCTGCAGAACCCTGGGCTCCGCCTGGCACTGACTGCGGGGACATCTTCACCCAGAGCACCATGATCTGTCCTGTACATCACAACTCCTTGCAGAACCCTGGGCTCCGCCTGGCACTGACTGCAGGGACATCTTCACCCAGGGCACCATGATCTGTCCTGTACATCACAGCACCCTGCAGAACCCTGGGCTCCGCCTGGCACTGACTGCGGGGACACCTACACCCAGAGCACCATGATCTGTCCTGTACATCACAGCACCCTGCAGAACCCTGGGCTCCGCCTGGCACTGACTGCGGGGACATCTTCACCCAGAGCACCATGATCTGTCCTGTACATCACAGCACCCTGCAGAACCCTGGGCTCCGCCTGGCACTGACTGCGGGGACATCTTCACCCAGAGCACCATGATCGGTCCTGTACATCACAGCACCCTGCAGAACCTTGGGCTCCGCCTGGCACTGACTGCGGGGACATCTTCACCCAGAGCACCATGATCTGTCTGTACATCACAGCACCCTGCAGAACCCTGGGCTCCACCTGGCACTGACTGCGGGGACATCTACACCCAGAGCACCATGATCTGTCCTGTACATCACAGCACCCTGCAGAACCCTGGGCTCCGCCTGGCACTGACTGCGGGGACATCTTCACCCAGAGCACCATGATCTGTCTGTACATCACAACTCCCTGCAGAACCCTGGGCTCCACCTGGCACTGACTGCGGGGACATCTACACCCAGAGCACCATGATCTGTCCTGTACATCACAGCATCCTGCAGAACCCTGGGCTCCTCCTGGCACTGACTGCGGGGACATCTTCACCCAGAGCACCATGATCTGTTCTGTACATCACAGCACCCTGCAGAACCCTGGGCTCCGCTTGGCACTGACTGCAGGGACATCTACACCCAGGGCACCATGATCTGTCCTGTACATCACAGCACCCTGCAGAACCCTGGGCTCCGCCTGGCACTGACTGCGGGGACATCTACACCTAGGGCACCATGATCTGCCCTGTACATCACAGCACCCTGCAGAACCCTGGGCTCCGCCTGGCACTGACTGCGGGGACACCTACACCCAGGGCACCATGATCTGTCCTGTACATCACAGCACCCTGCAGAACCCTGGGCTCCACCTGGCACTGACTGCGGGGACATCTACACCCAGAGCACCATGATCTGTCCTGTACATCACAGCACCCTGCAGAACCCTGGGCTCCGCCTGGCACTGACTGCGGGGACATCTTCACCCAGGGCACCATGATCTGTCCTGTACATCACAGCACCCTGCAGAACCCTGGGCTCCGCCTGGCACTGACTGCAGGGACATCTACACCCAGAGCACCATGATCTGTCCTGTACATCACAGCACCCTGCAGAACCCTGGGCTCCGCCTGGCACTGACTGCGGGGACATCTACACCCAGAGCACCATGATCTGTCCTGTACATCACAGCACCCTGCAGAACCCTGGGCTCCGCCTGGCACTGACTGCGGGGACATCTACACCCAGAGCACCATGATCTGTCCTGTACATCACAGCACCCTGCAGAACCCTGGGCTCCGCCTGGCACTGACTGCGGGGACATCTACACCCAGAGCACCATGATCTGTCTGTACATCACAGCACCCTGCAGAACCCTGGGCTCCGCCTGTCACTGACTGCGGGGACACCTACACCCAGAGCACCATGATCTGCCCTGTACATCACAGCACCCTGCAGAACCCTGGGCTCCACCTGGCACTGACTGCGGGGACATCTACACCCAGAGCACCATGATCTGCCCTGTACATCACAGCACCCTGCAGAACCCTGGGCTCCACCTGGCACTGACTGCGGGGACATCTACACCCAGAGCACCATGATCTGTCCTGTACATCACAGCACCCTGCAGAACCCTGGGCTCCGCCTGGCACTGACTGCGGGGACATCTTCACCCAGGGCACCATGATCTGTCCTGTACATCACAGCACCCTGCAGAACCCTGGGCTCCGCCTGGCACTGACTGCAGGGACATCTACACCCAGAGCACCATGATCTGTCCTGTACATCACAGCACCCTGCAGAACCCTGGGCTCCGCCTGGCACTGACTGCGGGGACATCTACACCCAGAGCACCATGATCTGTCCTGTACATCACAGCACCCTGCAGAACCCTGGGCTCCGCCTGGCACTGACTGCGGGGACATCTACACCCAGAGCACCATGATCTGTCCTGTACATCACAGCACCCTGCAGAACCCTGGGCTCCGCCTGGCACTGACTGCGGGGACATCTACACCCAGAGCACCATGATCTGTCTGTACATCACAGCACCCTGCAGAACCCTGGGCTCCGCCTGTCACTGACTGCGGGGACACCTACACCCAGAGCACCATGATCTGTCCTGTACATCACAGCACCCTGCAGAACCCTGGGCTCCACCTGGCACTGACTGCGGGAACATCTTCACCCAGGGCACCATGATCTGTCCTGTACATCACAGCATCCTGCAGAACCCTGGGCTCCACCTGGCACTGACTGCGGGGACATCTTCACCCAGAGCACCATGATCTGTCCTGTACATCACAGCACCCTGCAGAACCCTGGGCTCCACCTGGCACTGACTGCGGGGACATCTACACCCAGGGCACCATGATCTGTCCTGTACATCACAGCATCCTGCAGAACCCTGGGCTCCGCCTGGCACTGACTGCGGGGACATCTACACCCAGAGCACCATGATCTGTCCTGTACATCACAGCACCCTGCAGAACCCTGGGCTCCGCCTGGCACTGACTGCAGGGACATCTACACCCAGAGCACCATGATCTGTCCTGTACATCACAGCACCCTGCAGAACCCTGGGCTCCGCCTGGCACTGACTGCGGGGACATCTTCACCCAGAGCACCATGATCTGTCCTGTACATCACAGCACCCTGCAGAACCCTGGGCTCCGCCTGGCACTGACTGCGGGGACACCTACACCCAGAGCACCATGATCTGTCCTGTACATCACAGCACCCTGCAGAACCCTGGGCTCCACCTGGCACTGACTGCGGGGACATCTACACCCAGGGCACCATGATCTGTCTGTACATCACAGCACCCTGCAGAACCCTGGGCTCCGCCTGGCACTGACTGCGGGGACATCTTCACCCAGAGCACCATGATCGGTCCTGTACATCACAGCACCCTGCAGAACCCTGGGCTCCGCCTGGCACTGACTGCGGGGACATCTACACCCACAGCACCATGATCTGTCCTGTACATCACAGCACCCTGCAGAACCCTGGGCTCCGCCTGGCACTGACTGCGGGGACTTCTACACCCAGAGCACCATGATCTGCCCTGTACATCACAGCACCCTGCAGAACCCTGGGCTCCGCCTGGCACTGACTGCGGGGACATCTTCACCCAGAGCACCATGATCGGTCCTGTACATCACAGCACCCTGCAGAACCCTGGGCTCCGCCTGGCACTGACTGCAGGGACATCTTCACCCAGGGCACCATGATCTGTCCTGTACATCACAGCACCCTGCAGAACCCTGGGCTCCGCCTGGCACTGACTGCGGGGACATCTACACCCACAGCACCATGATCGGTCCTGTACATCATAGCACCCTGCAGAACCCTGGGCTCCACCTGGCACTGACTGCGGGGACATCTACACCCAGAGCACCATGATCTGTCTGTACATCACAGCACCCTGCAGAACCCTGGGCTCCGCCTGGCACTGACTGCGGGGACATCTACACCCAGAGCACCATGATCTGTCCTGTACATCACAGCACCCTGCAGAACCCTGGGCTCCGCCTGGCACTGACTGCGGGGACATCTACACCCAGAGCACCATGATCTGTCCTGTACATCATAGCATCCTGCAGAACCCTGGGCTCCACCTGGCACTGACTGCAGGGACATCTACACCCAGAGCACCATGATGTGTCCTGTACATCACAGCACCCTGCAGAACCCTGGGCTCCGCCTGGCACTGACTGCAGGGACATCTACACCCAGAGCACCATGATCTGTCTTGTACATCACAGCACCCTGCAGAACCCTGGGCTCCACCTGGCACTGACTGCGAGGACACCTACACCCAGAGCACCATGATCTGTCCTGTACATCACAGCACCCTGCAGAACCCTGGGCTCCACCTGGCACTGACTGCGAGGACACCTACACCCAGAGCACCATGATCTGTCCTGTACATCACAGCACCCTGCAGAACCCTGGGCTCCACCTGGCACTGACTGCGAGGACACCTACACCCAGAGCACCATGATCTGTCCTGTACATCACAGCACCCTGCAGGACCCTGGGCTCCACCTGGCACTGACTGCAGGGACATCTACACCCAGAGCACCATGATCTGTCTTGTACATCACAGCACCCTGCAGAACCCTGGGCTCCGCCTGGCACTGACTGCGAGGACACCTACACCCAGAGCACCATGATCTGTCCTGTACATCACAGCACCCTGCAGAACCCTGGGCTCCGCCTGGCACTGACTGCGGGGACATCTTCACCCAGAGCACCATGATCGGTCCTGTACATCACAGCACCCTGCAGAACCCTGGGCTCTGCCTGGCACTGACTGCGGGGACACCTACACCCAGAGCACCATAATCGGTCCTGTACATCACAGCACCCTGCAGAACCCTGGGCTCCGCCTGTCACTGACTGCGGGGACATCTACACCCAGAGCACCATGATGTGTCCTGTACATCACAGCACCCTGCAGAACCCTGGGCTCCGCCTGGCACTGACTGCGGGGACATCTACACCCAGAGCACCATGATCTGTCCTGTACATCACAGCACCCTGCAGAACCCTGGGCTCCGCCTGGCACTGACTGCGGGGACATCTACACCCAGAGCACCATGATCTGCCCTGTACATCACAGCACCCTGCAGAACCCTGGGCTCCGCCTGGCACTGACTGCGGGGACATCTACACCCAGAGCACCATGATCTGCCCTGTACATCACAGCACCCTGCAGAACCCTGGGCTCCGCCTGGCACTGACTGCGGGGACATCTTCACCCAGAGCACCATGATGTGTCCTGTACATCACAGCACCCTGCAGAACCCTGGGCTCCACCTGGCACTGACTGCGGGGACATCTTCACCCAGAGCACCATGATCTGTCCTGTACATCACAGCACCCTGCAGAACCCTGGGCTCCACCTGGCACTGACTGCGGGGACACCTACACCCAGGGCACCATGATCTGTCCTGTACATCACAGCACCCTGCAGAACCCTGGGCTCCGCCTGGCACTGACTGCGGGGACATCTACACCCAGAGCACCATGATCTGTCCTGTACATCACAGCATCCTGCAGAACCCTGGGCTCCACCTGGCACTGACTGCGGGGACATCTTCACCCAGAGCACCATGATCTGTCCTGTACATCACAGCACCCTGCAGAACCCTGGGCTCCCCCTGGCACTGACTGCGGGGACATCTACACCCAGGGCACCATGATCTGTCTGTACATCACAGCACCCTGCAGAACCCTGGGCTCCGCCTGGCACTGACTGCGGGGACATCTTCACCCAGAGCACCATGATCGGTCCTGTACATCACAGCACCCTGCAGAACCCTGGGCTCCGCCTGGCACTGACTGCGGGGACATCTTCACCCACAGCACCATGATCTGTCCTGTACATCACAGCACCCTGCAGAACCCTGGGCTCCGCCTGGCACTGACTGCGGGGACTTCTACACCCAGAGCACCATGATCTGCCCTGTAAATCACAGCACCCTGCAGAACCCTGGGCTCCGCCTGGCACTGACTGCGGGGACATCTTCACCCAGAGCACCATGATCTGTCCTGTACATCACAGCACCCTGCAGAACCCTGGGCTCCGCCTGGCACTGACTGCAGGGACATCTTCACCCAGGGCACCATGATCTGTCCTGTACATCACAGCACCCTGCAGAACCCTGGGCTCCACCTGGCACTGACTGCGGGGACATCTACACCCAGAGCACCATGATCGGTCCTGTACATCATAGCACCCTGCAGAACCCTGGGCTCCACCTGGCACTGACTGCGGGGACATCTACACCCAGAGCACCATGATCTGCCCTGTACATCACAGCACCCTGCAGAACCCTGGGCTCCGCCTGGCACTGACTGCGGGGACATCTTCACCCAGAGCACCATGATCTGTCCTGTACATCACAGCACCCTGCAGAACCCTGGGCTCCGCCTGGCACTGACTGCGGGGACATCTTCACCCAGGGCACCATGATCGGTCCTGTAAATCACAGCACCCTGCAGAACCCTGGGCTCCACCTGGCACTGACTGCGGGGACATCTACACCCAGAGCACCATGATCTGCCCTGTACATCACAGCACCCTGCAGAACCCTGGGCTCCGCCTGGCACTGACTGCGGGGACATCTTCACCCAGAGCACCATGATCTGTCCTGTACATCACAGCACCCTGCAGAACCCTGGGCTCCGCCTGGCACTGACTGCGGGGACATCTTCACCCAGGGCACCATGATCGGTCCTGTACATCACAGCACCCTGCAGAACCCTGGGCTCCGCCTGGCACTGACTGCGGGGACATCTACACCCAGAGCACCATGATCTGTCCTGTACATCACAGCTCCCTGCAGAACCCTGGGCTCCGCCTGGCACTGACTGCGGGGACATCTTCACCCAGAGCACCATGATCTGCCCTGTACATCACAGCACCCTGCAGAACCCTGGGCTCCGCCTGGCACTGACTGCGGGGACATCTTCACCCAGAGCACCATGATCTGTCCTGTACATCACAGCACCCTGCAGAACCCTGGGCTCCGCCTGGCACTGACTGCGGGGACATCTTCACCCAGGGCACCATGATCGGTCCTGTACATCACAGCACCCTGCAGAACCCTGGGCTCCGCCTGGCACTGACTGCAGGGACATCTACACCCAGAGCACCATGATCTGTCTTGTACATCACAGCACCCTGCAGAACCCTGGGCTCCACCTGGCACTGACTGCGAGGACACCTACACCCAGAGCACCATGATCTGTCCTGTACATCACAGCACCCTGCAGAACCCTGGGCTCCACCTGGCACTGACTGCGGGGACATCTTCACCCAGAGCACCATGATCGGTCCTGTACATCACAGCACCCTGCAGAACCCTGGGCTCCGCCTGGCACTGACTGCGGGGACATCTACACCCAGAGCACCATGATCTGTCCTGTACATCACAGCACCCTGCAGAACCCTGGGCTCCACCTGGCACTGACTGCGGGGACATCTACACCCAGAGCACCATGATGTGTACTGTACATCACAGCACTCTGCAGAACCCTGGGCTCCGCCTGGCACTGACTGCGGGGACATCTACACCCAGAGCACCATGATCTGTCCTGTACATCACAGCACCCTGCAGAACCCTGGGCTCCACCTGGCACTGACTGCGGGGACATCTTCACCCAGAGCACCATGATCGGTCCTGTACATCACAGCACCCTGCAGAACCCTGGGCTCCACCTGGCACTGACTGCGGGGACATCTTCACCCAGAGCACCATGATCGGTCCTGTACATCACAGCACCCTGCAGAACCCTGGGCTCCACCTGGCACTGACTGCGGGGACATCTTCACCCAGAGCACCATGATCGGTCCTGTACATCACAGCACTCTGCAGAACCCTGGGCTCCGCCTGGCACTGACTGCGGGGACATCTACACCCAGAGCACCATGATCTGCCCTGTACATCACAGCATCCTGCAGAACCCTGGGCTCCGCCTGGCACTGACTGCGGGGACATCTACACCCAGAGCACCATGATGTGTACTGTACATCACAGCACTCTGCAGAACCCTGGGCTCCGCCTGGCACTGACTGCGGGGACATCTACACCCAGAGCACCATGATCTGCCCTGTACATCACAGCACCCTGCAGAACCCTGGGCTCCGCCTGGCACTGACTGCGGGGACATCTACACCCAGAGCACCATGATCTGCCCTGTACATCACAGCACCCTGCAGAACCCTGGGCTCCGCCTGGCACTGACTGCGGGGACATCTACACCCAGGGCACCATGATCGGTCCTGTACATCACAGCACCCTGCAGAACCCTGGGCTCCGCCTGGCACTGACTGCGGGGACATCTACACCCAGAGCACCATGATCTGTCCTGTACATCACAGAACCCTGCAGAACCCTGGGCTCCGCCTGGCACTGACTGCGGGGACATCTACGCCCAGAGCACCATGATCTGTCCTGTACATCACAGAACCCTGCAGAACCCTGGGCTCCGCCTGGCACTGACTGCGGGGACATCTACACCCAGGGCACCATGATCTGTCCTGTACATCACAGCACCCTGTAGAACCCTGGGCTCCGCCTGGCACTGACTGCAGGGACATCTACACCCAGGGCACCATGATCTGTCCTGTACATCACAGAACCCTGCAGAACCCTGGGCTCCGCCTGGCACTGACTGCGGGGACATCTACGCCCAGAGCACCATGATCTGTCCTGTACATCACAGCACCCTGCAGAACCCTGGGCTCCGCCTGGCACTGACTGCGGGGACATCTACACCCAGAGCACCATGATCTGTCTGTACATCACAGCACCCTGCAGAACCCTGGGCTCCGCCTGGCACTGACTGCGGGGACATCTACACCCAGGGCACCATGATCTGTCCTGTACATCACAGCACCCTGCAGAACCCTGGGCTCCGCCTGGCACTGACTGCGGGGACATCTTCACCCAGAGCACCATGATCTGTCCTGTACATCACAGCATCCTGCAGAACCCTGGGCTCCGCCTGTCACTGACTGCGGGGACAT
The DNA here is from genome assembly GCF_032444005.1 of Ranitomeya imitator. Classification (NCBI taxonomy): domain Eukaryota; kingdom Metazoa; phylum Chordata; class Amphibia; order Anura; family Dendrobatidae; genus Ranitomeya; species Ranitomeya imitator. The sequence continues at coordinate 7,975,608 of NC_091286.1, forward strand.
CTACACCCAGGGCACCATGATCTGTCCTGTACATCACAGCACCCTGCAGAACCCTGGGCTCCGCCTGGCACTGACTGCGGGGACATCTTCACCCAGAGCACCATGATCTGTCCTGTACATCACAGCACCCTGCAGAACCCTGGGCTCCGCCTGGCACTGACTGCGGGGACATCTACACCCAGAGCACCATGATCTGTCCTGTACATCACAGCACCCTGCAGAACCCTGGGCTCCACCGGGCACTGACTGCGGGGACATCTACACCCAGAGCACCATGATCTGTCCTGTACATCACAGCACCCTGCAGAACCCTGGGCTCCGCCTGGCACTGACTGCGGGGACATCTTCACCCAGAGCACCATGATCTGTCCTGTACATCACAGCATCCTGCAGAACCCTGGGCTCCGCCTGGCACTGACTGCGGGGACATCTACACCCAGGGCACCATGATCTGTCCTGTACATCACAGCACCCTGCAGAACCCTGGGCTCCGCCTGGCACTGACTGCGGGGACACCTACACCCAGAGCACCATGATCTGTCCTGTACATCACAGCACCCTGCAGAACCCTGGGCTCCGCCTGGCACTGACTGCAGGGACATCTACACCCAGGGCACCATGATCTGTCCTGTACATCACAGCACCCTGCAGAACCCTGGGCTCCGCCTGGCACTGACTGCGGGGACATCTTCACCCAGGGCACCATGATCTGTCCTGTACATCACAGCACCCTGCAGAACCCTGGGCTCCGCCTGGCTCTGACTGCGGGGACATCTACACCCAGGGCACCATGATCTGTCCTGTACATCACAGCACCCTGCAGAACCCTGGGCTCCCCCTGGCACTGACTGCGGGGACATCTTCACCCAGAGCACCATGATCTGTCCTGTACATCACAGCACCCTGCAGAACCCTGGGCTCCGCCTGGCACTGACTGCGGGGACATCTTCACCCAGAGCACCATGATCGGTCCTGTACATCACAGCACCCTGCAGAACCCTGGGCTCCGCCTGGCACTGACTGCGGGGACATCTTCACCCAGAGCACCATGATCGGTCCTGTACATCACAGCACCCTGCAGAACCCTGGGCTCCACCTGTCACTGACTGCGGGGACATCTACACCCAGAGCACCATGATCTGTCCTGTACATCACAACACCCTGCAGAACCCTGGGCTCCACCTGGCACTGACTGCGGGGACATCTTCACCCAGAGCACCATGATCGGTCCTGTACATCACAGCACCCTGCAGAACCCTGGGCTCCGCCTGGCACTGACTGCGGGGACATCTTCACCCAGAGCACCATGATCGGTCCTGTACATCACAGCACCCTGTAGAACCCTGGGCTCCGCCTGTCACTGACTGCGGGGACACCTACACCCAGAGCACCATGATCTGTCCTGTACATCACAGCACCCTGCAGAACCCTGGGCTCCGCCTGGCACTGACTGCGGGGACATCTTCACCCAGAGCACCATGATCTGTCCTGTACATCACAGCACCCTGCAGAACCCTGGGCTCCGCCTGGCACTGACTGCGGGGACATCTTCACCCAGGGCACCATGATCTGTCCTGTACATCACAGCATCCTGCAGAACCCTGGGCTCCACCTGGCACTGACTGCGGGGACACCTACACCCAGAGCACCATGATCTGTCCTGTACATCACAGCACCCTGTAGAACCCTGGGCTCCGCCTGTCACTGACTGCGGGGACACCTACACCCAGAGCACCATGATCTGTCCTGTACATCACAGCACCCTGCAGAACCCTGGGCTCCGCCTGGCACTGACTGCGGGGACATCTTCACCCAGAGCACCATGATCTGTCCTGTACATCACAGCACCCTGCAGAACCCTGGGCTCCGCCTGGCACTGACTGCGGGGACATCTTCACCCAGAGCACCATGATCTGTCCTGTACATCACAGCATCCTGCAGAACCCTGGGCTCCGCCTGGCACTGACTGCGGGGACATCTTCACCCAGGGCACCATGATCTGTCCTGTACATCACAGCATCCTGCAGAACCCTGGGCTCCACCTGGCACTGACTGCGGGGACATCTTCACCCAGAGCACCATGATCTGTCCTGTACATCACAGCATCCTGCAGAACCCTGGGCTCCGCCTGGCACTGACTGCGGGGACATCTTCACCCAGGGCACCATGATCTGTCCTGTACATCACAGCATCCTGCAGAACCCTGGGCTCCGCCTGGCACTGACTGCGGGGACACCTACACCCAGGGCACCATGATCGGTCCTGTACATCACAGCACCCGGCAGAACCCTGGGCTCCGCCTGGCACTGACTGCGGGGACATCTACACCCAGAGCACCATGATCTGTCCTGTACATCACAACTCCCTGCAGAACCCTGGGCTCCGCCTGGCACTGACAGCGGGGACATCTTCACCCAGAGCACCATGATCGGTCCTGTACATCACAGCACCCTGCAGAACCCTGGGCTCCACCTGGCACTGACTACGGGGACATCTACACCCAGAGCACCATGATCGGTCCTGTACATCACAGCACCCTGCAGAACCCTGGGCTCCGCCTGGCACTGACTGCGGGGACATCTACACCCAGAGCACCATGATCTGTCTGTACATCACAGCACCCTGCAGAACCCTGGGCTCCGCCTGGCACTGACTGCGGGGACATCTACACCCAGAGCACCATGATCTGTCCTGTACATCACAGCACCCTGCAGAACCCTGGGCTCCACCTGGCACTGACTGCGGGGACACCTACACCCAGAGCACCATGATCTGTCCTGTACATCACAGCACCCTGCAGAACCCTGGGCTCCGCTTGGCACTGACTGCGGGGGCATCTACACCCAGAGCACCATGATCTGCCCTGTACATCACAGCACCCTGCAGAACCCTGGGCTCCGCCTGGCACTGACTGCGGGGGCATCTACACCCAGAGCACCATGATCTGCCCTGTACATCACAGCACCCTGCAGAACCCTGGGCTCCACCTGGCACTGACTGCGGGGACATCTTCACCCAGAGCACCATGATCTGCCCTGTACATCACAGCACCCTGCAGAACCCTGGGCTCCACCTGGCACTGACTGCGGGGGCATCTACACCCAGAGCACCATGATCTGCCCTGTACATCACAGCACCCTGCAGAACCCTGGGCTCCACCTGGCACTGACTGCGGGGACATCTTCACCCAGAGCACCATGATCTGCCCTGTACATCACAGCACCCTGCAGAACCCTGGGCTCCACCTGGCACTGACTGCGGGGGCATCTACACCCAGAGCACCATGATCTGCCCTGTACATCACAGCACCCTGCAGAACCCTGGGCTCCGCTTGGCACTGACTGCGGGGACATCTACACCCAGAGCACCATGATCTGTCCTGTACATCACAGCACCCTGCAGAACCCTGGGCTCCGCCTGGCACTGACTGCGGGGACATCTTCACCCAGAGCACCATGATCTGCCCTGTACATCACAGCACCCTGCAGAACCCTGGGCTCCGCCTGTCACTGACTGCGGGGACATCTACACCCAGAGCACCATGATCTGTCCTGTACATCACAGCACCCTGCAGAACCCTGGGCTCCGCCTGGCACTGACTGCGGGGACACCTACACCCAGAGCACCATGATCTGTCCTGTACATCACAGCACCCTGCAGAACCCTGGGCTCCGCCTGGCACTGACTGCGGGGACACCTACACCCAGAGCACCATGATCTGTCCTGTTCATCACAGCACCCTGCAGAACCCTGGGCTCCGCCTGGCACTGACTGCAGGGACATCTACACCCAGGGCACCATGATCTGTCCTGTACATCACAGCACCCTGCAGAACCCTGGGCTCCACCTGGCACTGACTGTGGGGACATCTTCACCCAGAGCACCATGATCTGTCCTGTACATCACAGCACCCTGCAGAACCCTGGGCTCCGCCTGGCACTGACTGCAGGGACATCTTCACCCAGAGCACCATGATCTGTCCTGTACATCACAGCACCCTGCAGAACCCTGGGCTCCGCCTGGCACTGACTGCGGGGACACCTACACCCAGAGCACCATGATCTGTCTGTACATCACAGCACCCTGCAGAACCCTGGGCTCCACCTGGCACTGACTGCGGGGACATCTACACCCAGAGCACCATGATGTGTCCTGTACATCACAGCACCCTGCAGAACCCTGGGCTCCGCCTGGCACTGACTGCGGGGACATCTACACCCAGAGCACCATGATCTGTCCTGTATATCACAGCACCCTGCAGAACCCTGGGCTCCGCCTGGCACTGACTGCGGGGACATCTACACCTAGGGCACCATGATCTGTCCTGTACATCACAGCACCCTGCAGAACCCTGGGCTCCGCCTGGCACTGACTGCGGGGACATCTACACCCAGAGCACCATGATGTGTCCTGTACATCACAGCACCCTGCAGAACCCTGGGCTCCGACTGGCACTGACTGCGGGGACATCTACACCCAGAGCACCATGATGTGTCCTGTACATCACAACTCCCTGCAGAACCCTGGGCTCCGCCTGGCACTGACTGCGGGGACATCTACACCCAGAGCACCATGATCTGTCCTGTACATCACAGCACCCTGCAGAACCCTGGGCTCCGCCTGGCACTGACTGCAGGGACATCTTCACCCAGAGCACCATGATCTGTCCTGTACATCACAGCACCTTGCAGAACCCTGGGCTCCGCCTGGCACTGACTGCGGGGACTTCTACACCCAGAGCACCATGATCTGTCCTGTACATCACAGCACCCTGCAGAACCCTGGGCTCCGCCTGGCACTGACTGCGGGGACATCTTCACCCAGAGCACCATGATCTGTCCTGTACATCACAGCACCCTGCAGAACCCTGGGCTCCACCTGGCACTGACTGCGGGGACATCTACACCCAGGGCACCATGATCGGTCCTGTACATCACAGCACCCTGCAGAACCCTGGGCTCCACCTGGCACTGACTGCGGGGACATCTTCACCCAGAGCACCATGATCTGTCCTGTACATCACAGCACCCTGCAGAACCCTGGGCTCCCCCTGGCACTGACTGCGGGGACATCTACACCCAGGGCACCATGATCTGTCTGTACATCACAGCACCCTGCAGAACCCTGGGCTCCGCCTGGCACTGACTGCGGGGACATCTACACCCAGAGCACCATGATCTGTCTGTACATCACAGCACCCTGCAGAACTGTTAAAAATCGTTATTGCGCAAAAATATCTAATCAAGACTTAACCAGGTGCGTTATTCTTTAAAGAAAAATGTCATGATTTTCTGACGAAAGTATAGTGGTTTATTGAGTTATCCACCATCGCAGCAAAACATAAAAGGTAGATGAAACAATTACAAACAGAGTGTCCATGTGTAGATATCAGCGCTTCTCCTGTTACTCATCTTTAAAAGGTAGAATGGTAGAAGTCATCTGTCTGTGTGAAAGTCTGAAGTCATCATGGCATGGAGTAGCTAACAGCTGTTGTTCCTCGTGTCTTGTCCCATGTCCATGGAGAATGATGGTGAAGGAAGGGAGGTGACCGTCCCACGTGACAAAAAGCCCCCCACCCTCCTTAGAGATGTTATTTATATGGTTTCTACAGATCACGTGTCTTCTGTATATGGAGTTAACTTATACTCTGAGCTACATACACAGAAATAGCTTTTCATAGTGTCAGCAAGAAGCAATGTGCTCAGTACAGAATAAAAATAAGAATAATTAATATTTAACAATTCCCCCTTTTGAGGGTGACAGACATTGATTGGAACCCTCAAATTAAAATATTAATAAAATCTTCTTTTCTTCTTTGGCAAAATGATGTAATAAATAATATCAATAATAATATTGTTATATGTTCTCAATAATATAATGATATGTAAATTCATGTCATGGTAGGCCGTGACTAATATTCATATAAAATATATATTATACTTCCCTATATCTACTTGAAGCATCTCAGGTGTGATGTCATCTGATGTCATCTGGTCTTCATCTTGGTTCTTCTTCTTGGTTCTTTCAAACAATCTTTAATATGTCTTTTGTAATAGATGATAACATGTAGATATGTAGAGACCGTGTGTCATGTGTCAATCAAAGTCCATAAATTCAAATGTTGATAAGAAAACAAAGTCCATAGATGAAATGTAGCTTTAATATCTGTGCAGTGTCACCTTTAGAGACCTGGACTTACGTTGGCTCGCCTTGGAAATCATCTGGAATCCTCAAATCATCCGCACTGGTCTTGGAACAGGTGTGACGTCTTTGGTCAGCACAGCAAGGGTTACATTGACTCTTCCTTGCCAAACATAGCACCATAACCAGTCCTTAGTGCACAGGACACATGTCAGGGTTGTAGCGTCCTGACAATTACCTGAGTGTTCACCAGCTTTCATGGAAGTCTTATAGGTGATAGGAAACCACTGGAACGTGATAACACCGTTCATCTTTGATACTGTACTCAGTTGTCAGTGATGGATGCTGTAGTTGTGAATGGTGACATGAATTGTATTTGACACAGTCTATTACTCAGAAATCATAGCATTGTTACCTTGTGGAACTTCTGGATAACGGCTTTTCTTCTTGCAACTTTTTAGAATCAATTGAAAATATGAAAAATGAAAAGTCTTTATTAACGTATCTCCGGTATCTTGATTGAAGTCTTCATTCCCTATTCTATACCAAATCTGGTAATTTCCCTAACTTATAATATCACAGCGTACCATAGCAATCAATAATATCCATATAATTATTAAATGATATTAAAATGAAATTTATATTTAGAAAATAAAATAATAATAATAATAATAATAAATGATATATTATTTACCATATTCTTCATGTGATTGGACATTTTTATGTCGTAGGTGTAATTTCTTCTTGAACCCATAGATGTCAGTGTGTCTTTTATGTAACAAGTGCTGATATTTATTATTAAAACTTTATTAATTTATGTTCAGTAAACCAATAATATGTAAGTATGTATAGTCATGAACCAAAATAAGAATATATATATGAATGAATGAATGAGTGAAAGAATTGTTGTATTTAACTTGGAATTGAAACATTTCTTATATAATGAAACCATATGATCACTATATTTGATAAAGCAATATGCTTGTAGACATTACTCTATTAAATATTGATTTTTCCTTGATGAAAAATAAGAATGAAAAATAAAAATTGAAAGAAAAGTGGAAAAAAAATGAAAAATAAAAATGAGAATAAAAAATAAAAATAAGGCCTTTATATGTTGATGACAAATGCTGAGATTATGTCTCAGTAACACATTCCCTTAATATTTTCCTCATGTAGATGTTGTCATAACCTTGGATTACCAAAATATTGAAATTATGCAGCTTTGCATATAATACCCTTCATTAGAGAAAAAAATGATATTTATAATATTTATTGTTATTGTACCCAATAATACCTTATTAATATTTCTTCTTTATTAAAATGTGTGAAGAAGAGGTATTGATGAAATGTGATGATGTGGTCAGGATCAAAAACACATTTCCCCCTTAATATCAAAAAATATTATTTTCTGAAAAAATTAATTTGTAAAAACCCAAGTGAAAAATCATTATTTTTATAACTGTCATATCAACGTGTGCCATATATTTGTTTGAAGATGTGTACTCATCTATGTAAATATAAAAAACACTGAAATATGAAAAAATTATCATTAGGAAAAAATGTTCTAAATGTAGGTTTCCTTGATAAACCATATTGATGTGTTATTGTACTTATTAAATAATAATAATAACTAAAGAAATATATGTTGCATACATGTTGAATAATAATATTTAAATATATCTTAATATTCTAATAATTTAACTGAATCTTATTATTTATTAAACACAAAGTTGTTGTTTTTTTTTTTTCTTTTCTCTCAAACATACCATAAATCATGAGGCCTCAGTCAAACTGTGCATCCACATTCCACATTCCACATACAACGCTCTGGTCACTCTTACATCACATCTCATGTCAAATTCACTCAGCAGCTGCTCATATTCTCTGTTATCTGTCACTCAAACTGTGACACACATAGACGTTCACAATACATTTCACATACAAAGAATAAAAAACATGTATATTAACCCAAAATATTGTATCCTAATTATCAATCAATGCGCATTGTAATCTATTAAATTTAGTATTCTAATATTCCTTTGAATATTCCCCAAATATTATCTAACACTATGTTTTAACCTATAGAAAGGACTCCTCCATTTACAAGAAACCCGAGTTGAATGTTTCAACACTATTTCGGTACAAGCCTGTTACTGAAACCATTTGAATGTATAGGCTGAGGAAAATTCCTAAAATTAAAAAAAAACAAGGCTATATGATATTCCTTAACTCACAGCTGTCACGTCATGCAGTGGGAGGAAAAAAAAACACGTTTTAGATTATTACAGAAAGAAAATTTACATGTAGTACACACATTTTTAGGTTGTTAGATATATTATTTATTTTTAAGTGTTAAATATATAAAAATCATGCAGTTAATATAACTTCCTGTGTGAATAAGACATAAATTCATGAAACAGGTATTTTTTGTTCAATCCTCGCTTTGAAAGTAAAATTCTAAGGGAAATGAAAGATAAAGGTTAATTTCATATTTATTTCAAAACAAAATAATTTAGATATCTTATACATATGTATATATTTAATAAATGTATTTAATTGTAATTCTAAATATTTTTGACTGGAGTAAATTTTAATTATTTCACTATATATATAAAAATGCAGTTAATATAATCTCTACTTATACAAATATGCTACAGTATTTACTGTATATTATATTAATATATGTAACTGCAGAATTATATTGAAATAGAATAATTACATTAATAAATAATACATTGTATAACTCTTCATATAATATAATTAATTTTTAGCCAATTCCTATCCCAAAATTTGGCTGTTTGTCGATAATCTGCTGAAATGCTAAATTTAGTAAGGTCAGTTTTAACCCTATGGACTCTTTGAAGAGCTGCTGTGATAATGGAGTGTTCAGCTGAGCTCCCCCTGGGATACTCACCTGCTTCCGTCTGTCAGTTTCCGCCATCTTTACAGACAGATCTGAGCCTTCAGATTTTAAATCTTTCAGAGAAATTTCTTTAATAGACTCCTGAATCTTTTCATACGGTTTGTAACAAATATGTAATTTTCTTCGTACTTCATAGATTTGATTTTGGATCAGATTTGAAGATTTTGATTTTGGCTTTTGATAAGATTGAATTCTGACTGGTTTCAAAAACTTAGTAAAATGTGTTTTCCTTTCAAGATTCTCGTGTTTTCTAGAAAAATCAAGGGATTGGGCGCATTCGTATAAAGAATTTTTCTGTGTAGCAATTATACGAGATACAGGATTTAAGAATTTAAACTTGTTTACAAAACAATTTATCATGGATTGTTGATTCAAATTCGTACAGACCAATTTATAAATCCTTTCAAAAATGGCCATAAAAGTAAACGTACATTCTTCCCGGCCAATCTTCAATTTTAGAAGAATATCAAGATCTGGATAATTTTCTTTCAATCCACAGAAAATCAAAATTCTTAATCTTTCTACATCAGTCATCTTTTCGTGGAACTCATCAGTCTGCATTTTTAGTGAGAGTCTTCTGGAGAAGATTACCGGAAGCCAAATTTTAAACAAATTATTTCTCTGCACATTAGTCAAATCAAACTTATCAGCAAAACTCTCAAATATCTCTGAATTTCTGCACACATGGATTTTGTCATCATATGCAGGAATAATTTTGCATAATTTTAGCAGGATTTTCCTAGATTTAAGTTGGAGTTGGGCCTCTGAGTCGTCTATTTTTAGTGGCCCTTGTACATCTGTCCCTCGTAGATCATCTTTGTCAATTGTCATGTCTCCTTCACTTCCTCCATCTTGTTTTTCATCTTGTGTCACAAAGTCAATGTCACTTTGGGTGGTCATCGTCATTACAGATACGTGCGTCACATTTTCCTCACTCTTCTCATTACAGTCAATCTTGGGAACATCATTCGTTTCCTTAGAAATTCTTTCTACACTGTCTTTTTTGGACTTCTCTGTCACAAACTCGTTAAATACATAAACCATATGTAAAATATTTTTAAGTTGCTCTTTTTCTTTTTTCTTAGACATTAGCTTACAATCTAAATTCAAATTCGCTATTCTGCATTCTGCAAATAAACAATGCCAAAATATTTCTAAGCTAGATCTGTATAAACTTACAAATTCTATCTGACTTGATTTAGCATATGAATTTATCAAATCCATTTGTCTTACCTTGAAATCTCAGCTTGTAGTTCCTTTGCTGTACAACGCTGGGCTCCGGACTTCAGCACGGCTATTTTTAGCACGTCTGTTATTCAGCACTACCAGTGCTTGCTGTCAATCCGTACAACACCTGTTAGTCTCCGTCATTCGTAGGTTCTTGTATGAGTTCTTTGTGACTTGAAGTTTTGAAGTGGAATTCCTGAATACTTGCACAATCTAGCAGAACTCTTCTGTCTTCCCCCGTGTGCAAGAAGAAGGAAATTCACGCAAAAATAGCACAAAAAAATCAAAACTGGCTGGCTAGGCCAAATGTTAAAAATCGTTATTGCGCAAAAATATCTAATCAAGACTTAACCAGGTGCGTTATTCTTTAAAGAAAAATGTCATGATTTTCTGACGAAAGTATAGTGGTTTATTGAGTTATCCACCATCGCAGCAAAACATAAAAGGTAGATGAAACAATTACAAACAGAGTGTCCATGTGTAGATATCAGCGCTTCTCCTGTTACTCATCTTTAAAAGGTAGAATGGTAGAAGTCATCTGTCTGTGTGAAAGTCTGAAGTCATCATGGCATGGAGTAGCTAACAGCTGTTGTTCCTCGTGTCTTGTCCCATGTCCATGGAGAATGATGGTGAAGGAAGGGAGGTGACCGTCCCACGTGACAAAAAGCCCCCCACCCTCCTTAGAGATGTTATTTATATGGTTTCTACAGATCACGTGTCTTCTGTATATGGAGTTAACTTATACTCTGAGCTACATACACAGAAATAGCTTTTCATAGTGTCAGCAAGAAGCAATGTGCTCAGTACAGAATAAAAATAAGAATAATTAATATTTAACAAGAACCCTGGGCTCCGCCTGGCACTGACTGCGGGGACATCTTCACCCAGAGCACCATGATCGGTCCTGTACATCACAGCACCCTGCAGAACCCTGGGCTCCGCCTGGCACTGACAGCGGGGACATCTTCACCCAGAGCACCATGATCTGTCCTGTACATCACAGCACCCTGCAGAACCCTGGGCTCCGCCTGGCACTGACTGCGGGGACACCTACACCCAGAGCACCATGATCTGCCCTGTACATCACAGCACCCTGCAGAACCCTGGGCTCCGCCTGGCACTGACTGCGGGGACATCTTCACCCAGAGCACCATGATCTGTCCTGTACATCACAGCACCCTGCAGAACCCTGGGCTCCGCCTGGCACTGACTGCAGGGACATCTACACCCAGAGCACCATGATCTGCCCTGTACATCACAGCACCCTGCAGAACCCTGGGCTCCGCCTGGCACTGACTGCGGGGACATCTTCACCCAGAGCACCATGATGTGTCCTGTACATCACAGCACCCTGCAGAACCCTGGGCTCCGCCTGGCACTGACTGCGGGGACATCTACACCCAGAGCACCATGATCTGTCCTGTACATCACAACTCCCTGCAGAACCCTGGGCTCCGCCTGGCACTGACTGCGGGGACACCTACACCCAGAGCACCATGATCGGTCCTGTACATCACAGCACCCTGCAGAACCCTGGGCTCCGCCTGGCACTGACTGCGGGGACATCTTCACCCAGAGCACCATGATCTGCCCTGTACATCACAGCACCCTGCAGAACCCTGGGCTCCGCCTGGCACTGACTGCGGGGACATTACACCCAGAGCACCATGATCTGTCCTGTACATCACAGCACCCTGCAGAACCCTGGGCTCCACCTGGCACTGACTGCGGGGACATCTACACCCAGAGCACCATGATCTGTCCTGTACATCACAGCATCCTGCAGAACCCTGGGCTCCGCCTGGCACTGACTGCGGGGACATCTACACCCAGAGCACCATGATCGGTCCTGTACATCACAGCACCCTGCAGAACCCTGGGCTCCGCCTGGCACTGACTGCGGGGACATCTACACCCAGAGCACCATGATCTGTCCTGTACATCACAGCACCCTGCAGAACCCTGGGCTCCACCTGGCACTGACTGCAGGGACATCTACACCCAGAGCACCATGATCTGTCCTGTACATCACAGCACCCTGCAGAACCCTGGGCTCCGCCTGGCACTGACTGCAGGGACATCTTCACCCAGAGCACCATGATCTGTCCTGTACATCACAGCACCCTGCAGAACCCTGGGCTCCGCCTGGCACTGACTGCGGGGACACCTACACCCAGAGCACCATGATCTGTCTGTACATCACAGCACCCTGCAGAACCCTGGGCTCCACCTGGCACTGACTGCGGGGACATCTACACCTAGGGCACCATGATGTGTCCTGTACATCACAGCACCCTGCAGAACCCTGGGCTCCACCTGGCACTGACTGCGGGGACATCTTCACCCAGAGCACCATGATCTGTCCTGTACATCACAGCACCCTGCAGAACCCTGGGCTCCACCTGGCACTGACTGTGGGGACATCTTCACCCAGAGCACCATGATCTGTCCTGTACATCACAGCACCCTGCAGAACCCTGGGCTCCGCCTGGCACTGACTGCAGGGACATCTTCACCCAGAGCACCATGATCTGTCCTGTACATCACAGCACCCTGCAGAACCCTGGGCTCCGCCTGGCACTGACTGCGGGGACACCTACACCCAGAGCACCATGATCTGTCTGTACATCACAGCACCCTGCAGAACCCTGGGCTCCACCTGGCACTGACTGCGGGGACATCTACACCTAGGGCACCATGATGTGTCCTGTACATCACAGCACCCTGCAGAACCCTGGGCTCCGCCTGGCACTGACTGCGGGGACATCTACACCCAGAGCACCATGATCTGTCCTGTATATCACAGCACCCTGCAGAACCCTGGGCTCCGCCTGGCACTGACTGCGGGGACATCTACACCTAGGGCACCATGATGTGTCCTGTACATCACAGCACCCTGCAGAACCCTGGGCTCCGACTGGCACTGACTGCGGGGACACCTACACCCAGAGCACCATGATCTGCCCTGTACATCACAGCACCCTGCAGAACCCTGGGCTCCGCCTGGCACTGACTGCGGGGACATCTACACCCAGAGCACCATGATGTGTCCTGTACATCACAGCACCTTGCAGAACCCTGGGCTCCGCCTGGCACTGACTGCAGGGACATCTTCACCCAGAGCACCATGATCTGTCCTGTACATCACAGCACCTTGCAGAACCCTGGGCTCCGCCTGGCACTGACTGCGGGGACTTCTACACCCAGAGCACCATGATCTGTCCTGTACATCACAGCACCCTGCAGAACCCTGGGCTCCGCCTGGCACTGACTGCGGGGACATCTTCACCCAGAGCACCATGATCTGTCCTGTACATCACAGCACCCTGCAGAACCCTGGGCTCCACCTGGCACTGACTGCGGGGACATCTACACCCAGGGCACCATGATCGGTCCTGTACATCACAGCACCCTGCAGAACCCTGGGCTCCACCTGGCACTGACTGCGGGGACATCTTCACCCAGAGCACCATGATCTGTCCTGTACATCACAGCACCCTGCAGAACCCTGGGCTCCCCCTGGCACTGACTGCGGGGACATCTACACCCAGGGCACCATGATCTGTCTGTACATCACAGCACCCTGCAGAACCCTGGGCTCCGCCTGGCACTGACTGCGGGGACATCTACACCCAGAGCACCATGATCTGTCTGTACATCACAGCACCCTGCAGAACCCTGGGCTCCGCCTGGCACTGACTGCGGGGACATCTTCACCCAGAGCACCATGATCGGTCCTGTACATCACAGCACCCTGCAGAACCCTGGGCTCCGCCTGGCACTGACAGCGGGGACATCTTCACCCAGAGCACCATGATCTGTCCTGTACATCACAGCACCCTGCAGAACCCTGGGCTCCACCTGGCACTGACTGCGGGGACATCTACACCCAGAGCACCATGATCTGTCCTGTACATCACAGCACCCTGCAGAACCCTGGGCTCCGCCTGGCACTGACTGCGGGGACATCTTCACCCAGAGCACCATGATCTGTCCTGTACATCACAGCATCCTGCAGAACCCTGGGCTCCGCCTGGCACTGACTGCGGGGACATCTTCACCCAGGGCACCATGATCTGTCCTGTACATCACAGCACCCTGCAGAACCTTGGGCTCCACCTGGCACTGACTGCGGGGACATCTTCACCCAGGGCACCATGATCTGTCCTGTACATCACAGCACCCTGCAGAACCCTGGGCTCCGCCTGGCACTGACTGCGGGGACATCTACACCCAGGGCACCATGATCGGTCCTGTACATCACAGCACCCTGCAGAACCTTGGGCTCCACCTGGCACTGACTGCGGGGACATCTTCACCCAGAGCACCATGATCTGTCTGTACATCACAGCACCCTGCAGAACCCTGGGCTCCGCCTGGCACTGACTGCGGGGACATCTTCACCCAGAGCACCATGATCGGTCCTGTACATCACAGCACCCTGCAGAACCCTGGGCTCCGCCTGGCACTGACTGCGGGGACATCTACACTCAGGGCACCATGATCTGTCCTGTACATCACAGCACCCTGCAGAACCCTGGGCTCCGCCTGGCACTGACTGCGGGGACATCTACACTCAGGGCACCATGATCTGTCCTGTACATCACAGCACCCTGCAGAACCCTGGGCTCCGCCTGGCACTGACTGCGGGGACATCTTCACCCAGAGCACCATGATCGGTCCTGTACATCACAGCACCCTGCAGAACCCTGGGCTCCGCCTGGCACTGACTGCGGGGACATCTACACTCAGGGCACCATGATCTGTCCTGTACATCACAGCACCCTGCAGAACCCTGGGCTCCACCTGGCACTGACTGCGGGGACTTCTACACCCAGAGCACCATGATCGGTCCTGTACATCACAGCACCCTGCAGAACCCTGGGCTCCGCCTGGCACTGACTGCGGGGACACCTACACCCAGAGCACCATGATCTGTCCTGTACATCACAGCACCCTGCAGAACCCTGGGCTCCGCCTGGCACTGACTGCGGGGACATCTTCACCCAGAGCACCATGATCTGTCCTGTACATCACAGCACCCTGCAGAACCCTGGGCTCCGCCTGGCACTGACTGCGGGGACATCTTCACCCAGAGCACCATGATCGGTCCTGTACATCACAGCACCCTGCAGAACCCTGGGCTCCGCCTGGCACTGACTGCGGGGACATCTTCACCCAGAGCACCATGATCTGTCCTGTACATCACAGCACCTTGCAGAACCCTGGGCTCCACCTGGCACTGACTGCGGGGACATCTTCACCCAGAGCACCATGATCTGTCCTGTACATCACAGCACCCTGCAGAACCCTGGGCTCCACCTGGCACTGACTGCGGGGACATCTTCACCCAGAGCACCATGATCTGTCCTGTACATCACAGCACCCTGCAGAACCCTGGGCTCCGCCTGGCACTGACTGCGGGGACATCTTCACCCAGAGCACCATGATCTGTCCTGTACATCACAGCACCCTGCAGAACCCTGGGCTCCGCCTGGCACTGACTGCGGGGACACCTACACCCAGAGCACCATGATCTGTCCTGTACATCACAGCACCCTGCAGAACCCTGGGCTCCGCCTGGCACTGACTGCGGGGACACCTACACCCAGAGCACCATGATCTGTCCTGTACATCACAGCACCCTGCAGAACCCTGGGCTCCGCCTGGCACTGACTGCGGGGACATCTACACCCAGAGCACCATGATCTGTCCTGTACATCACAGCACCCTGCAGACCCCTGGGCTCCGCCTGGCACTGACTGCGGGGACATCTACACCCAGAGCACCATGATCTGTCTGTACATCACAGCACCCTGCAGACTCCTGGGCTCCGCCTGGCACTGACTGTGGGGACATCTACACCCAGAGCACCATGATCTGTCCTGTACATCACAGCATCCTGCAGAACCCTGGGCTCCACCTGGCACTGACTGCGGGGACATCTACACCCAGAGCACCATGATCTGTCTGTACATCACAGCACCCTGCAGAACCCTGGGCTCCGCCTGGCACTGACTGCAGGGACATCTACACCCAGAGCACCATGATCTGCCCTGTACATCACAGCACCCTGCAGAACCCTGGGCTCCACCTGGCACTGACTGCGGGGACATCTACACCCAGAGCACCATGATCGGTCCTGTACATCACAGCACCCTGCAGAACCCTGGGCTCCACCTGGCACTGACTGCAGGGACACCTACACCCAGGGCACCATGATCTGTCCTGTACATCACAGCACCCTGCAGAACCCTGGGCTCCGCCTGGCACTGACTGCGGGGACATCTACACCCAGGGCACCATGATCTATCCTGTACATCACAGCACCCTGCAGAACCCTGGGCTCCGCCTGGCACTGACTGCGGGGACATCTACACCCAGAGCACCATGATCTGTCTGTACATCACAGCACCCTGCAGAACCCTGGGCTCCGCCTGGCACTGACTGCGGGGACATCTACACCCAGAGCACCATGATCTGTCCTGTACATCACAGCACCCTGCAGAACACTGGGCTCCGCCTGGCACTGACTGCGGGGACATCTTCACCCAGAGCACCATGATCTGTCTGTACATCACAGCACCCTGCAGAACCCTGGGCTCCGCCTGGCACTGACTGCGGGGACATCTACACCCAGAGCACCATGATCTGTCCTGTACATCACAGCATCCTGCAGAACCCTGGGCTCCACCTGGCACTGACTGCGGGGACATCTTCACCCAGAGCACCATGATCTGTCTGTACATCACAGCACCCTGCAGAACCCTGGGCTCCGCCTGGCACTGACTGCGGGGACATCTACACCCAGAGCACCATGATCTGTCCTGTACATCACAGCACCCTGCAGAACACTGGGCTCCGCCTGGCACTGACTGCGGGGACATCTTCACCCAGAGCACCATGATCTGTCTGTACATCACAGCACCCTGCAGAACCCTGGGCTCCGCCTGGCACTGACTGCGGGGACATCTACACCCAGAGCACCATGATCTGTCCTGTACATCACAGCATCCTGCAGAACCCTGGGCTCCGCCTGGCACTGACTGCGGGGACATCTTCACCCAGAGCACCATGATCTGTCTGTACATCACAGCACCCTGCAGAACCCTGGGCTCCGCCTGGCACTGACTGCGGGGACATCTACACCCAGAGCACCATGATCTGTCCTGTACATCACAGCATCCTGCAGAACCCTGGGCTCCACCTGGCACTGACTGCGGGGACATCTACACCCAGAGCACCATGATCTGTCCTGTACATCACAGCATCCTGCAGAACCCTGGGCTCCGCCTGGCACTGACTGCGGGGACATCTACACCCAGAGCACCATGATCTGTCCTGTACATCACAGCATCCTGCAGAACCCTGGGCTCCACCTGGCACTGACTGCGGGGACATCTACACCCAGAGCACCATGATCTGTCCTGTACATCACAGCACCCTGCAGAACCCTGGGCTCCACCTGGCACTGACTGCGGGGACACCTACACCCAGAGCACCATGATCTGTCCTGTACATCACAGCACCCTGCAGAACCCTGGGCTCCGCCTGGCACTGACTGCGGGGACATCTACACCCAGGGCACCATGATCTGTCCTGTACATCACAGCACCCTGCAGAACCCTGGGCTCCACCTGGCACTGACTGCGGGGACATCTACACCCAGAGCACCATGATCGGTCTTGTACATCACAGCACCCTGCAGAACCCTGGGCTCCACCTGGCACTGACTGCGGGGACATCTTCACCCAGAGCACCATGATCTGTCCTGTACATCACAGCACCCTGCAGAACCCTGGGCTCCACCTGGCACTGACTGCGGGGACATCTACACCCAGGGCACCATGATCTGTCCTGTACATCACAGCACCCTGCAGAACCCTGGGCTCCACCTGGCACTGACTGCGGGGACATCTACACCCAGGGCACCATGATCTGTCCTGTACATCACAGCACCCTGCAGAACCCTGGGCTCCGCCTGGCACTGACTGCGGGGACATCTACACCCAGAGCACCATGATCTGTCCTGTACATCACAGCACCCTGCAGAACCCTGGGCTCCACCTGGCACTGACTGCGGGGACATCTACACCCAGAGCACCATGATCGGTCCTGTACATCACAGCACCCTGCAGAACCCTGGGCTCCACCTGGCACTGACTGCGGGGACACCTACACCCAGAGCACCATGATCTGTCCTGTACATCACAGCACCCTGCAGAACCCTGGGCTCCGCCTGGCACTGACTGCGGGGACATCTACACCCAGGGCACCATGATCTGTCCTGTATATCACAGCACCCTGCAGAACCCTGGGCTCCGCCTGGCACTGACTGCGGGGACATCTTCACCCAGAGCACAATGATCTGCCCTGTACATCACAGCACCCTGCAGAACCCTGGGCTCCGCCTGGCACTGACTGCGGGGACATCTACACCCAGGGCACCATGATCTGTCCTGTACATCACAGCACCCTGCAGAACCCTGGGCTCCACCTGGCACTGACTGCGGGGACATCTACACCCAGAGCACCATGATCGGTCCTGTACATCACAGCACCCTGCAGAACCCTGGGCTCCACCTGGCACTGACTGCGGGGACATCTACACCCAGGGCACCATGATCTGTCCTGTACATCACAGCACCCTGCAGAACCCTGGGCTCCGCCTGGCACTGACTGCGGGGACATCTACACCCAGGGCACCATGATCTGTCCTGTACATCACAGCACCCTGCAGAACCCTGGGCTCCACCTGGCACTGACTGCGGGGACATCTACACCCAGGGCACCATGATCTGTCCTGTACATCACAGCACCCTGCAGAACCCTGGGCTCCGCCTGGCACTGACTGCGGGGACATCTACACCCAGAGCACCATGATCTGTCCTGTACATCACAGCACCCTGCAGAACCCTGGGCTCCACCTGGCACTGACTGCGGGGACATCTACACCCAGAGCACCATGATCGGTCCTGTACATCACAGCACCCTGCAGAACCCTGGGCTCCACCTGGCACTGACTGCGGGGACACCTACACCCAGAGCACCATGATCTGTCCTGTACATCACAGCACCCTGCAGAACCCTGGGCTCCGCCTGGCACTGACTGCGGGGACATCTACACCCAGGGCACCATGATCTGTCCTGTATATCACAGCACCCTGCAGAACCCTGGGCTCCGCCTGGCACTGACTGCGGGGACATCTTCACCCAGAGCACAATGATCTGCCCTGTACATCACAGCACCCTGCAGAACCCTGGGCTCCGCCTGGCACTGACTGCGGGGACATCTACACCCAGGGCACCATGATCTGTCCTGTATATCACAGCACCCTGCAGAACCCTGGGCTCCGCCTGGCACTGACTGCAGGGACATCTACACCCAGAGCACCATGATCTGTCCTGTACATCACAGCACCCTGCAGAACCCTGGGCTCCGCCTGGCACTGACTGCGGGGACACCTACACCCAGAGCACCATGATCTGTCCTGTACATCACAGCATCCTGCAGAACCCTGGGCTCCGCCTGGCACTGACTGCGGGGACATCTTCACCCAGAGCACAATGATCTGCCCTGTACATCACAGCACCCTGCAGAACCTTGGGCTCCGCCTGGCACTGACTGCTGGGACACCTACACCCAGAGCACCATGATCGGTCCTGTACATCACAGCACCCTGCAGAACCCTGGGCTCCGCCTGGCACTGACTGCGGGGACATCTACACCCAGGGCACCATGATCTGTCCTGTACATCACAGCACCCTGCAGAAACCTGGGCTCCGCCTGGCACTGACTGCGGGGACACCTACACCCAGGGCACCATGATCTGTCCTGTACATCACAGCACCCTGCAGAAACCTGGGCTCCGCCTGGCACTGACTGCGGGGACATCTACACCCAGAGCACCATGATCTGTCCTGTACATCACAGCACCCTGCAGAACCCTGGGCTCCGCCTGACACTGACTACGGGGACACCTACACCCAGAGCACCATGATCTGTCCTGTACATCACAGCACCCTGCAGAACCCTGGGCTCCGCCTGGCACTGACTGCGGGGACATCTACACCCAGAGCACCATGATCTGCCCTGTACATCACAGCACCCTGCAGAACCCTGGGCTCCGCCTGGCACTGACTGCGGGGACATCTACACCCAGAGCACCATGATCTGCCCTGTACATCACAGCACCCTGCAGAACCTTGGGCTCCGCCTGGCACTGACTGCGGGGACATCTTCACCCAGGGCACCATGATCGGTCCTGTACATCACAACTCCCTGTAGAACCCTGGGCTCCACCTGGCACTGACTGCGGGGACATCTTCACCCAGAGCACCATGATGTGTCCTGTACATCACAGCACCCTGCAGAACCCTGGGCTCCGCCTGGCACTGACTGCGGGGACATCTACACCCAGAGCACCATGATCGGTCCTGTACATCACAGCACCCTGCAGAACCCTGGGCTCCGCCTGGCACTGACTGCTGGGACACCTACACCCAGAGCACCATGATCGGTCCTGTACATCACAGCACCCTGCAGAACCCTGGGCTCCGCCTGGCACTGACTGCGGGGACATCTACACCCAGGGCACCATGATCTGTCCTGTACATCACAGCACCCTGCAGAAACCTGGGCTCCGCCTGGCACTGACTGCGGGGACACCTACACCCAGGGCACCATGATCTGTCCTGTACATCACAGCACCCTGCAGAAACCTGGGCTCCGCCTGGCACTGACTGCGGGGACATCTACACCCAGTGCACCATGATCTGTCCTGTACATCACAGCACCCTGCAGAACCCTGGGCTCCGCCTGACACTGACTACGGGGACACCTACACCCAGAGCACCATGATCTGTCCTGTACATCACAGCACCCTGCAGAACCCTGGGCTCCGCCTGGCACTGACTTCAGGGACATCTTCACCCAGAGCACCATGATCTGCCCTGTACATCACAGCACCCTGCAGAACCTTGGGCTCCGCCTGGCACTGACTGCGGGGACATCTTCACCCAGGGCACCATGATCGGTCCTGTACATCACAACTCCCTGTAGAACCCTGGGCTCCACCTGGCACTGACTGCGGGGACATCTACACCCAGAGCACCATGATCTGTCCTGTACATCACAGCACCCTGCAGAACCCTGGGCTCCGCCTGTCACTGACTGCGGGGACATCTACACCCAGAGCACCATGATCGGTCCTGTACATCACAGCATCCTGCAGAACCCTGGGCTCCGCCTGGCACTGACTGCGGGGACATCTACACCCAGAGCACCATGATCGGTCCTGTACATCACAGCACCCTGCAGAACCCTGGGCTCCACCTGGCACTGACTGCGGGGACATCTACACCCAGAGCACCATGATCGGTCCTGTACATCACAGCACCCTGTAGAACCCTGGGCTCCACCTGGCACTGACTGCAGGGACATCTACACCCAGAGCACCATGATCTGTCCTGTACATCACAGCACCCTGCAGAACCCTGGGCTCCGCCTGGCACTGACTGCGGGGACATCTACACCCAGAGCACCATGATCTGCCCTGTACATCACAGCACCCTGCAGAACCTTGGGCTCCGCCTGGCACTGACTGCGGGGACATCTTCACCCAGGGCACCATGATCGGTCCTGTACATCACAACTCCCTGTAGAACCCTGGGCTCCACCTGGCACTGACTGCGGGGACATCTTCACCCAGAGCACCATGATGTGTCCTGTACATCACAGCACCCTGCAGAACCCTGGGCTCCGCCTGGCACTGACTGCGGGGACATCTACACCCAGAGCACCATGATCGGTCCTGTACATCACAGCACCCTGCAGAACCCTGGGCTCCGCCTGGCACTGACTGCGGGGACATCTACACCCAGAGCACCATGATCTGTCCTGTACATCACAGCACCCTGCAGAACCCTGGGCTCCACCTGGCACTGACTGCGGGGACATCTACACCTAGGGCACCATGATCGGTCCTGTACATCACAGCACCCTGTAGAACCCTGGGCTCCGCCTGGCACTGACTGCGGGGACATCTACACCCAGGGCACCATGATCTGTCCTGTACATCACAACTCCCTGCAGAACCCTGGGCTCCACCTGGCACTGACTGCGGGGACATCTACACCTAGGGCACCATGATCTGTCCTGTACATCACAGCACCCTGCAGAACCCTGGGCTCCACCTGGCACTGACTGCGGGGACATCTACACCCAGAGCACCATGATCTGTCCTGTACATCACAGCACCCTGCAGAACCCTGGGCTCCACCTGGCACTGACTGCGGGGACATCTACACCTAGGGCACCATGATCTGTCCTGTACATCACAGCACCCTGCAGAACCCTGGGCTCCGCCTGGCACTGACTGCGGGGACATCTTCACCCAGAGCACCATGATCGGTCCTGTACATCACAGCACCCTGCAGAACCCTGGGCTCCGCCTGGCACTGACTGCGGGGACATCTACACCTAGGGCACCATGATCTGTCCTGTACATCACAGCACCCTGCAGAACCCTGGGCTCCGCCTGGCACTGACTGCAGGGACATCTTCACCCAGAGCACCATGATCTGTCCTGTACATCACAGCACCCTGCAGAACCCTGGGCTCCACCTGGCACTGACTGCGGGGACACCTACACCCAGAGCACCATGATCTGTCCTGTATATCACAGCACCCTGCAGAACCCTGGGCTCCGCCTGGCACTGACTGCGGGGACACCTACACCCAGGGCACCATGATCTGTCCTGTACATCACAGCACCCTGCAGAGCCCTGGGCTCCACCTGGCACTGACTGCGGGGACATCTACACCTAGGGCACCATGATCGGTCCTGTACATCACAGCACCCTGCAGAACCCTGGGCTCCGCCTGGCACTGACTGCGGGGACATCTACACCCAGAGCACCATGATCTGTCCTGTACATCACAGCACCCTGCAGAACCCTGGGCTCCACCTGGCACTGACTGCGGGGACATCTACACCTAGGGCACCATGATCGGTCCTGTACATCACAGCACCCTGTAGAACCCTGGGCTCCACCTGGCACTGACTGCGTGGACATCTTCACCCAGAGCACCATGATCTGTCTGTACATCACAGCATCCTGCAGAACCCTGGGCTCCGCCTGGCACTGACTGCGGGGACATCTACACCCAGAGCACCATGATCTGTCCTGTACATCACAGCACCCTGCAGAACCCTGGGCTCCGCCTGGCACTGACTGCGGGGACATCTACACCCAGAGCACCATGATCTGTCTGTACATCACAGCATCCTGCAGAACCCTGGGCTCCACCTGGCACTGACTGCGGGGACACCTACACCCAGGGCACCATGATCTGTCTGTACATCACAGCATCCTGCAGAACCCTGGGCTCCATCTGGCACTGACTGCGGGGACATCTTCACCCAGAGCACCATGATCTGTCCTGTACATCACAGCACCCTGCAGAACCCTGGGCTCCGCCTGGCACTGACTGCGGGGACATCTTCACCCAGAGCACCATGATGTGTCCTGTACATCACAGCACCCTGCAGAACCCTGGGCTCCGCCTGGCACTGACTGCGGGGACATCTTCACCCAGAGCACCATGATGTGTCCTGTACATCACAGCACCCTGCAGAACCCTGGGCTCCGCCTGGCACTGACTGCGGGGACATCTACACCCAGAGCACCATGATCGGTCCTGTACATCACAGCACCCTGCAGAACCCTGGGCTTCACCTGGCACTGACTGCGGGGACATCTACACCCAGAGCACCATGATCTGTCCTGTACATCACAGCACCCTGCAGAACCCTGGGCTCCGCCTGGCACTGACTGCGGGGACATCTACACCCAGAGCACCATGATCTGTCCTGTACATCACAGCACCCTGCAGAACCCTGGGCTCCGCCTGGCACTGACTGCAGGGACATCTTCACCCAGAGCACCATGATCGGTCCTGTACATCACAGCACCCTGCAGAACCCTGGGCTCCGCCTGGCACTGACTGCGTGGACATCTACACCCAGAGCACCATAATCGGTCCTGTACATCACAGCACCCTGCAGAACCCTGGGCTCCGCCTGGCACTGACTGCGGGGACACCTACACCCAGAGCACCATGATCTGTCCTGTACATCACAGCACCCTGCAGAACCCTGGGCTCCGCCTGGCACTGACTGCGGGGACATCTTCACCCAGAGCACCATGATCTGTCCTGTACATCACAGCACCCTGCAGAACCCTGGGCTCCGCCTGGCACTGACTGCAGGGACATCTTCACCCAGAGCACCATGATCTGTCCTGTACATCACAGCACCCTGCAGAACCCTGGGCTCCGCCTGGCACTGACTGCGGGGACATCTACACCCAGGGCACCATGATCTGTCTGTACATCACAGCACCCGGCAGAACCCTGGGCTCCACCTGGCACTGACTGCGGGGACATCTACACCCAGGGCACCATGATCTGTCCTGTACATCACAGCACCCTGCAGAACCCTGGGCTCCGCCTGGCACTGACTGCGGGGACACCTACACCCAGAGCACCATGATCTGTCTGTACATCACAGCACCCTGCAGAACCCTGGGCTCCGCCTGGCACTGACTGCGGGGACATCTTCACCCAGAGCACCATGATCGGTCCTGTACATCACAGCACCCTGCAGAACCCTGGGCTCCACCTGGCACTGACTGCGGGGACACCTACACCCAGAGCACCATGATCTGTCCTGTACATCACAGCACCCTGCAGAACCCTGGGCTCCACCTGGCACTGACTGCGGGGACATCTACACCCACAGCACCATGATCTGTCCTGTACATCACAGCACCCTGCAGAACCCTGGGCTCCGCCTGGCACTGACTGCGGGGACATCTTCACCCAGAGCACCATGATCGGTCCTGTACATCACAGCACCCTGCAGAACCCTGGGCTCCGCCTGGCACTGACTGCGGGGACATCTACACCCACGGCACCATGATCTGTCCTGTACATCACAGCACCCTGCAGAACCCTGGGCTCCGCCTGGCACTGACTGCGGGGACATCTACACCCAGGGCACCATGATCTGTCCTGTACATCACAGCACCCTGCAGAACCCTGGGCTCCGCCTGGCACTGACTGCAGGGACATCTACACCCAGGGCACCATGATCTGTCCTGTACATCACAGCACCTTGCAGAACCCTGGGCTCCGCCTGGCACTGACTGCGGGGACATCTACACCCAGGGCACCATGATCTGTCCTGTACATCACAGCACCCTGCAGAACCCTGGGCTCCGCCTGGCACTGACTGCGGGGACATCTACACCCAGAGCACCATGATCTGTCCTGTACATCACAGCACCCTGCAGAACCCTGGGCTCCGCCTGGCACTGACTGCGGGGACATCTACACCCAGAGCACCATGATGTGTCCTGTACATCACAGCACCCTGCAGAACCCTGGGCTCCGCCTGGCACTGACTGCGGGGACATCTACACCCACAGCACCATGATCTGTCCTGTACATCACAGCACCCTGCAGAACCCTGGGCTCCGCCTGGCACTGACTGCAGGGACATCTTCACCCAGGGCACCATGATCTGTCCTGTACATCACAGCACCCTGCAGAACCCTGGGCTCCGCCTGGCACTGACTGCGGGGACATCTACACCCAGAGCACCATGATCTGTCTGTACATCACAGCACCCTGCAGAACCCTGGGCTCCGCCTGGCACTGACTGCGGGGACATCTTCACCCAGAGCACCATGATCGGTCCTGTACATCACAGCACCCTGTAGAACCCTGGGCTCCGCCTGTCACTGACTGCGGGGACATCTTCACCCAGAGCACCATGATCTGCCCTGTACATCACAGCACCCTGCAGAACCCTGGGCTCCGCCTGGCACTGACTGCGGGGACATCTACACCCAGAGCACCATGATCTGTCCTGTACATCACAGCACCCTGCAGAACCCTGGGCTCCGCCTGGCACTGACTGCGGGGACATCTACACCCAGAGCACCATGATCTGTCCTGTACATCACAGCACCCTGCAGAACCCTGGGCTCCGCCTGGCACTGACTGCGGGGACATCTACACCCAGAGCACCATGATCTGTCCTGTACATCACAGCACCCTGCAGAACCCTGGGCTCCGCCTGGCACTGACTGCGGGGACATCTTCACCCAGAGCACCATGATCTGTCCTGTACATCACAGCACCCTGCAGAACCCTGGGCTCCGCCTGGCACTGACTGCGGGGACATCTACACCCAGAGCACCATGATCTGTCCTGTACATCACAGCACCCTGCAGAACCCTGGGCTCCGCCTGGCACTGACTGTGGGGACATCTTCACCCAGAGCACCATGATCTGTCCTGTACATCACAGCACCCTGCAGAACCCTGGGCTCCGCCTGGCACTGACTGCGGGGACATCTTCACCCAGAGCACCATGATCTGTCCTGTACATCACAGCACCCTGCAGAACCCTGGGCTCCGCCTGGCACTGACTGCGGGGACATCTTCACCCAGAGCACCATGATCTGTCCTGTACATCACAGCACCCTGCAGAACCCTGGGCTCCGCCTGGCACTGACTGCGGGGACATCTACACCCAGAGCACCATGATCTGTCCTGTACATCACAGCACCCTGCAGAACCCTGGGCTCCGCCTGGCACTGACTGCGGGGACATCTTCACCCAGAGCACCATGATCTGTCCTGTACATCACAGCACCCTGCAGAACCCTGGGCTCCGCCTGGCACTGACTGCGGGGACATCTTCACCCAGAGCACCATGATCTGTCCTGTACATCACAGCACCCTGCAGAACCCTGGGCTCCGCCTGGCACTGACTGCGGGGACATCTTCACCCAGAGCACCATGATCTGTCCTGTACATCACAGCACCCTGCAGAACCCTGGGCTCCGCCTGGCACTGACTGCGGGGACATCTACACCCAGAGCACCATGATCTGTCCTGTACATCACAGCACCCTGCAGAACCCTGGGCTCCGCCTGGCACTGACTGTGGGGACATCTTCACCCAGAGCACCATGATCTGTCCTGTACATCACAGCACCCTGCAGAACCCTGGGCTCCGCCTGGCACTGACTGCGGGGACATCTTCACCCAGAGCACCATGATCTGTCCTGTACATCACAGCACCCTGCAGAACCCTGGGCTCCGCCTGGCACTGACTGCGGGGACATCTACACCCAGAGCACCATGATCTGTCCTGTACATCACAGCACCCTACAGAACCCTGGCTCCGCCTGGCACTGACTGCGGGGACATCTACACCCAGAGCACCATGATCGGTCCTGTACATCACAGCACCCTGCAGAACCCTGGGCTCCGCCTGGCACTGACTGCGGGGACATCTACACCCAGAGCACCATGATCTGTCCTGTACATCACAGCACCCTGCAGAACCCTGGGCTCCACCTGGCACTGACTGCGGGGACATCTACACCCAGAGCACCATGATCGGTCCTGTACATCACAGCACCCTGCAGAACCCTGGGCTCCGCCTGGCACTGACTGCGGGGACATCTACACCCAGGGCACCATGATCTGTCTGTACATCACAGCACCCTGCAGAACCCTGGGCTCCACCTGGCACTGACTGCGGGGACATCTACACCCAGAGCACCATGATCTGTCCTGTACATCACAGCACCCTGCAGAACCCTGGGCTCCGCCTGGCACTGACTGCGGGGACATCTTCACCCAGAGCACCATGATCTGTCCTGTACATCACAGCACCCTGCAGAACCCTGGGCTCCACCTGGCACTGACTGCGGGGACATCTACACCCAGGGCACCATGATCTGTCCTGTACATCACAGCATCCTGCAGAACCTTGGGCTCCACCTGGCACTGACTGCGGGGACACCTACACCCAGAGCACCATGATCTGTCCTGTACATGACAGCACCCTGCAGAACCCTGGGCTCCGCCTGGCACTGACTGCGGGGACACCTACACCCAGGGCACCATGATCTGTCCTGTACATCACAGCATCCTGCAGAACCCTGGGCTCCGCCTGTCACTGACTGCGGGGACACCTACACCCAGAGCACCATGATCTGTCCTGTACATCACAGCATCCTGCAGAACCCTGGGCTCCACCTGGCACTGACTGCGGGGACATCTACACCCAGAGCACCATGATCGGTCCTGTACATCACAGCACCCTGCAGAACCCTGGGCTCCGCCTGGCACTGACTGCGGGGACATCTACACCCAGGGCACCATGATCTGTCTGTACATCACAGCACCCTGCAGAACCCTGGGCTCCACCTGGCACTGACTGCGGGGACATCTACACCCAGAGCACCATGATCTGCCCTGTACATCACAGCACCCTGCAGAACCCTGGGCTCCACCTGGCACTGACTGCGGGGACATCTACACCCAGGGCACCATGATCTGTCCTGTACATCACAGCATCCTGCAGAACCTTGGGCTCCACCTGGCACTGACTGCGGGGACACCTACACCCAGAGCACCATGATCTGTCCTGTACATGACAGCACCCTGCAGAACCCTGGGCTCCGCCTGGCACTGACTGCGGGGACACCTACACCCAGGGCACCATGATCTGTCCTGTACATCACAGCATCCTGCAGAACCCTGGGCTCCGCCTGTCACTGACTGCGGGGACACCTACACCCAGAGCACCATGATCTGTCCTGTACATCACAGCATCCTGCAGAACCCTGGGCTCCGCCTGTCACTGACTGCGGGGACACCTACACCCAGAGCACCATGATCTGTCCTGTACATCACAGCATCCTGCAGAACCCTGGGCTCCGCCTGGCACTGACTGCGGGGACATCTACACCCAGAGCACCATGATCTGTCCTGTACATCACAGCACCCTGCAGAACCCTGGGCTCCACCTGGCACTGACTGCGGGGACATCTACACCCAGAGCACCATGATCGGTCCTGTACATCACAGCACCCTGCAGAACCCTGGGCTCCGCCTGGCACTGACTGCGGGGACATCTACACCCAGGGCACCATGATCTGTCTGTACATCACAGCACCCTGCAGAACCCTGGGCTCCACCTGGCACTGACTGCGGGGACATCTACACCCAGAGCACCATGATCTGCCCTGTACATCACAGCACCCTGCAGAACCCTGGGCTCCACCTGGCACTGACTGCGGGGACATCTACACCCAGGGCACCATGATCTGTCCTGTACATCACAGCATCCTGCAGAACCTTGGGCTCCACCTGGCACTGACTGCGGGGACACCTACACCCAGAGCACCATGATCTGTCCTGTACATGACAGCACCCTGCAGAACCCTGGGCTCCGCCTGGCACTGACTGCGGGGACACCTACACCCAGGGCACCATGATCTGTCCTGTACATCACAGCATCCTGCAGAACCCTGGGCTCCGCCTGTCACTGACTGCGGGGACACCTACACCCAGAGCACCATGATCTGTCCTGTACATGACAGCACCCTGCAGAACCCTGGGCTCCGCCTGGCACTGACTGCGGGGACACCTACACCCAGGGCACCATGATCTGTCCTGTACATCACAGCATCCTGCAGAACCCTGGGCTCCACCTGGCACTGACTGCGGGGACACCTACCCCCAGAGCACCATGATCTGCCCTGTACATCACAGCACCCTGCAGAACCCTGGGCTCCGCCTGGCACTGACTGCAGGGACATCTTCACCCAGAGCA
Organism: Ranitomeya imitator; assembly: GCF_032444005.1. Lineage (NCBI taxonomy): Eukaryota > Metazoa > Chordata > Amphibia > Anura > Dendrobatidae > Ranitomeya > Ranitomeya imitator. The sequence goes on from NC_091286.1 coordinate 8,005,605, forward strand.
CCATGATCTGTCCTGTACATCATAGCACCCTGCAGAACCCTGGGCTCCGCCTGGCACTGACTGCGGGGACATCTACACCCAGAGCACCATGATCTGTCCTGTACATCACAGCACCCTGCAGAACCCTGGGCTCCGCCTGGCACTGACTGCAGGGACATCTTCACCCAGAGCACCATGATCTGTCCTGTACATCACAGCACCCTGCAGAACCCTGGGCTCCGCCTGGCACTGACTGCGGGGACATCTACACCCAGAGCACCATGATCTGTCCTGTACATCACAGCACCCTGCAGAACCCTGGGCTCCGCCTGGCACTGACTGCGGGGACATCTTCACCCAGAGCACCATGATCTGTCCTGTACATCACAGCACCCTGCAGAACCCTGGGCTCCGCCTGGAACTGACTGCGGGGACATCTACACCCAGAGCACCATGTGAGCCCCATTGGGGACAGTGATGATAATGTGTGCAAATTGTAAAGCGCTCGGGAATATGTTAGCGCTATATAAAAATAAAGATTATTATTATTATTATTATCTGTCCTGTAAATCACAGCACCCTGCAGAACCCTGGGCTCCGCCTGGCACTGACTGCGGGGACATCTACACCCAGAGCACCATGATCTGTCTGTACATCACAGCACCCTGCAGAACCCTGGGCTCCGCCTGGCACTGACTGCAGGGACATCTTCACCCAGAGCACCATGATGTGTCCTGTACATCACAGCACCCTGCAGAACCCTGGGCTCCGCCTGGCACTGACAGCGGGGACATCTACACCCAGAGCACCATGATCTGTCTGTACATCACAGCACCCTGCAGAACCCTGGGCTCCACCTGGCACTGACTGCAGGGACATCTACACCTAGGGCACCATGATCTGTCCTGTACATCACAGCACCCTGCAGAACCTTGGGCTCCACCTGGCACTGACTGCGGGGACATCTACACCTAGGGCACCATGATCTGTCCTGTACATCACAGCATCCTGCAGAACCCTGGGCTCCGCCTGGCACTGACTGCGGGGACATCTACACCCAGAGCACCATGATGTGTCCTGTACATCACAGCATCCTGCAGAACCCTGGGCTCCGCCTGGCACTGACTGCGGGGACATCTACACCCAGAGCACCATGATGTGTCCTGTACATCACAGCACCCTGCAGAACCCTGGGCTCCGCCTGGCACTGACTGCGGGGACATCTTCACCCAGAGCACCATGATGTGTCCTGTACATCACAGCACCCTGCAGAACCCTGGGCTCCGCCTGGCACTGACTGCGGGGACATCTTCACCCAGAGCACCATGATGTGTCCTGTACATCACAGCACCCTGCAGAACCCTGGGCTCCGCCTGGCACTGACTGCGGGGACATCTTCACCCAGAGCACCATGATGTGTCCTGTACATCACAGCACCCTGCAGAACCCTGGGCTCCGCCTGGCACTGACTGCGGGGACATCTTCACCCAGAGCACCATGATCTGTCTGTACATCACAGCACCCTGCAGAACCCTGGGCTCCACCTGGCACTGACTGCGGGGACATCTACACCCAGAGCACCATGATCGGTCCTGTACATCACAGCACCCTGCAGAACCCTGGGCTCCGCCTGGCACTGACTGCGGGGACATCTTCACCCAGAGCACCATGATCTGTCTGTACATCACAGCACCCTGCAGAACCCTGGGCTCCGCCTGGCACTGACTGCGGGGACACCTACACCTAGGGCAACATGATCTGTCCTGTACATCACAGCACCCTGCAGAACCCTGGGCTCCGCCTGGCACTGACTGCGGGGACATCTACACCCAGAGCACCATGATCGGTCCTGTACATCACAGCACCCTGCAGAACCCTGGGCTCCGCCTGGCACTGTCTGCGGGGACATCTACACCCAGGGCACCATGATCTGTCCTGTACATCACAGCACCCTGCAGAACCCTGGGCTCCGCCTGGCACTGACTGCGGGGACATCTACACCCAGAGCACCATGATCTGTCTGTACATCACAGCACCCTGCAGAACCCTGGGCTCCGCCTGGCACTGACTGCAGGGACATCTTCACCCAGAGCACCATGATCTGTCTGTACATCACAGCACCCTGCAGAACCCTGGGCTCCGCCTGGCACTGACTGCAGGGACATCTTCACCCAGGGCACCATGATCGGTCCTGTACATCACAGCACCCTGCAGAACCCTGGGCTCCACCTTGCACTGACTGCGGGGACATCTTCACCCAGAGCACCATGATCTGTCCTGTACATCACAGCACCCTGCAGAACCCTGGGCTCCGCCTGGCACTGACTGCGGGGACATCTACACCCAGAGCACCATGATCTGTCCTGTACATCACAGCATCCTGCAGAACCCTGGGCTCCGCCTGGCACTGACTGCGGGGACACCTACACCCAGAGCACCATGATCTGTCCTGTACATCACAGCACCCTGCAGAACCCTGGGCTCCGCCTGGCACTGACTGCGGGGACACCTACACCCAGAGCACCATGATCTGTCCTGTACATCACAGCACCCTGCAGAACCCTGGGCTCCGCCTGGCACTGACTGCGGGGACACCTACACCCAGAGCACCATGATCTGTCCTGTACATCACAGCACCCTGCAGAACCCTGGGCTCCACCTGGCACTGACTGCGGGGACACCTACACCTAGGGCAACATGATCTGTCCTGTACATCACAGCACCCTGCAGAACCTTGGGCTCCACCTGGCACTGACTGCGGGGACATCTACACCTAGGGCACCATGATCTGTCCTGTACATCACAGCATCCTGCAGAACCCTGGGCTCCGCCTGGCACTGACTGCGGGGACATCTTCACCCAGAGCACCATGATCTGTCCTGTACATCACAACTCCCTGCAGAACCCTGGGCTCCACCTTTCACTGACTGCGGGGACATCTACACCCAGAGCACCATGATGTGTCCTGTACATCACAGCACCCTGCAGAACCCTGGGCTCCGCCTGGCACTGACTGCGGGGACATCTTCACCCAGAGCACCATGATGTGTCCTGTACATCACAGCATCCTGCAGAACCCTGGGCTCCGCCTGGCACTGACTGTGGGGACATCTACACCCAGAGCACCATGATCTGTCCTGTACATCACAGCATCCTGCAGAACCCTGGGCTCCGCCTGGCACTGACTGCGGGGACATCTACACCCAGAGCACCATGATGTGTCCTGTACATCACAGCACCCTGCAGAACCCTGGGCTTCGCCTGGCACTGACTGCGGGGACATCTACACCCAGAGCACCATGATCTGTCCTGTACATCACAGCACCCTGCAGAACCCTGGGCTCCGCCTGGCACTGACTGCGGGGACATCTACACCCAGAGCACCATGATCTGTCCTGTACATCACAGCACCCTGCAGAACCCTGGGCTCCGCCTGGCACTGACTGCGGGGACATCTACACCCAGAGCACCATGATCTGTCCTGTACATCACAGCACCCTGCAGAACCCTGGGCTCCGCCTGGCACTGACTGCAGGGACATCTTCACCCAGAGCACCATGATCTGTCCTGTACATCACAGCATCCTGCAGAACCCTGGGCTCCGCCTGGCACTGACTGCGGGGACATCTACACCCAGAGCACCATGATGTGTCCTGTACATCACAGCATCCTGCAGAACCCTGGGCTCCGCCTGGCACTGACTGCGGGGACACCTACACCCAGGGCACCATGATCGGTCCTGTACATCACAGCACCCGGCAGAACCCTGGGCTCCGCCAGGCACTGACTGCGGGGACATCTACACCCAGAGCACCATGATCTGTCCTGTACATCACAGCATCCTGCAGAACCCTGGGCTCCGCCTGGCACTGACTGCAGGGACATCTTCACCCAGAGCACCATGATCTGTCCTGTACATCACAGCATCCTGCAGAACCCTGGGCTCCGCCTGGCACTGACTGCGGGGACATCTACACCCAGAGCACCATAATGTGTCCTGTACATCACAGCACCCTGCAGAACCCTGGGCTCCGCCTGGCACTGACTGCGGGGACATTCACACCCAGAGCACCATGATCTGTCCTGTACATCACAGCACCCTGCAGAACCCTGGGCTCCGCCTGGCACTGACTGCGGGGACATCTTCACCCAGAGCACCATGATCTGTCCTGTACATCACAGCACCCTGCAGAACCCTGGGCTCCGCCTGGCACTGACTGCGGGGACATCTACACCCAGGGCACCATGATCGGTCCTGTACATCACAGCACCCTGCAGAACCCTGGGCTCCGCCTGGCACTGACTGCGGGGACACCTACACCCAGAGCACCATGATCTGTCCTGTACATCACAGCACCCTGCAGAACCCTGGGCTCCGCCTGGCACTGACTGCGGGGACATCTTCACCCAGAGCACCATGATCTGTCCTGTACATCACAGCACCCTGCAGAACCCTGGGCTCCGCCTGGCACTGACTGCAGGGACATCTTCACCCAGAGCACCATGATCTGTCCTGTACATCACAGCACCCTGCAGAACCCTGGGCTCCGCCTGGCACTGACTGCGGGGACATCTACACCCAGGGCACCATGATCTGTCTGTACATCACAGCACCCGGCAGAACCCTGGGCTCCACCTGGCACTGACTGCGGGGACATCTACACCCAGGGCACCATGATCTGTCCTGTACATCACAGCACCCTGCAGAACCCTGGGCTCCGCCTGGCACTGACTGCGGGGACATCTTCACCCAGAGCACAATGATCGGTCCTGTACATCACAGCACCCTGCAGAACCCTGGGCTCCGCCTGGCACTGACTGCGGGGACACCTACACCCAGAGCACCATGATCTGCCCTGTACATCACAGCATCCTGCAGAACCCTGGGCTCCACCTGGCACTGACTGCGGGGACACCTACACCCAGAGCACCATGATCTGTCTGTACATCACAGCACCCTGCAGAACCCTGGGCTCCGCCTGGCACTGACTGCGGGGACATCTTCACCCAGAGCACAATGATCGGTCCTGTACATCACAGCACCCTGCAGAACCCTGGGCTCCGCCTGGCACTGACTGCGGGGACATCTACACCCAGAGCACCATGATCTGCCCTGTACATCACAGCACCCTGCAGAACCCTGGGCTCCGCCTGGCACTGACTGCGGGGACATCTTCACCCAGAGCACCATGATCTGTCCTGTACATCACAGCACCCTGCAGAACCCTGGGCTCCGCCTGGCACTGACTGTGGGGACATCTACACCCAGGGCACCATGATCTGTCCTGTACATCACAGCACCCTGCAGAACCCTGGGCTCCACCTGGCACTGACTGCGGGGACACCTACACCCAGAGCACCATGATCTGTCCTGTACATCACAGCACCCTGCAGAACCCTGGGCTCCACCTGGCACTGACTGCGGGGACATCTACACCCACAGCACCATGATCTGTCCTGTACATCACAGCACCCTGCAGAACCCTGGGCTCCGCCTGGCACTGACTGCGGGGACATCTTCACCCAGAGCACCATGATCGGTCCTGTACATCACAGCACCCTGCAGAACCCTGGGCTCCACCTGGCACTGACTGCGGGGACACCTACACCCAGAGCACCATGATCTGTCCTGTACATCACAGCACCCTGCAGAACCCTGGGCTCCGCCTGGCACTGACTGCGGGGACATCTACACCCACGGCACCATGATCTGTCCTGTACATCACAGCACCCTGCAGAACCCTGGGCTCCGCCTGGCACTGACTGCAGGGACATCTACACCCAGGGCACCATGATCTGTCCTGTACATCACAGCACCTTGCAGAACCCTGGGCTCCGCCTGGCACTGACTGCGGGGACATCTACACCCAGGGCACCATGATCTGTCCTGTACATCACAGCACCCTGCAGAACCCTGGGCTCCGCCTGGCACTGACTGCGGGGACATCTACACCCAGAGCACCATGATCTGTCCTGTACATCACAGCACCCTGCAGAACCCTGGGCTCCGCCTGGCACTGACTGCGGGGACATCTACACCCACAGCACCATGATCTGTCCTGTACATCACAGCACCCTGCAGAACCCTGGGCTCCGCCTGGCACTGACTGCAGGGACATCTTCACCCAGGGCACCATGATCTGTCCTGTACATCACAGCACCCTGCAGAACCCTGGGCTCCGCCTGGCACTGACTGCGGGGACACCTACACCCAGAGCACCATGATCTGTCTGTACATCACAGCACCCTGCAGAACCCTGGGCTCCGCCTGGCACTGACTGCGGGGACATCTTCACCCAGAGCACCATGATCTGTCCTGTACATCACAGCACCCTGCAGAACCCTGGGCTCCGCCTGGCACTGACTGCGGGGACATCTTCACCCAGAGCACCATGATCTGTCCTGTACATCACAGCACCCTGCAGAACCCTGGGCTCCGCCTGGCACTGACTGCGGGGACATCTACACCCAGAGCACCATGATCTGTCCTGTACATCACAGCACCCTGCAGAACCCTGGGCTCCGCCTGGCACTGACTGTGGGGACATCTTCACCCAGAGCACCATGATCTGTCCTGTACATCACAGCACCCTGCAGAACCCTGGGCTCCGCCTGGCACTGACTGCGGGGACATCTTCACCCAGAGCACCATGATCTGTCCTGTACATCACAGCACCCTGCAGAACCCTGGGCTCCGCCTGGCACTGACTGCGGGGACATCTACACCCAGAGCACCATGATCTGCCCTGTACATCACAGCATCCTGCAGAACCCTGGGCTCCGCCTGGCACTGACTGCGGGGACATCTACACCCAGAGCACCATGATCTGCCCTGTACATCACAGCATCCTGCAGAACCCTGGGCTCCGCCTGGCACTGACTGCGGGGACATCTTCACCCAGAGCACCATGATCTGTCCTGTACATCACAGCACCCTGCAGAACCCTGGGCTCCGCCTGGCACTGACTGCGGGGACATCTACACCCAGGGCACCATGATCTGTCCTGTACATCACAGCACCCTGCAGAACCCTGGGCTCCGCCTGGCACTGACTGCGGGGACATCTACACCCAGGGCACCATGATCTGTCCTGTACATCACAGCATCCTGCAGAACCCTGGGCTCCGCCTGGCACTGACTGCGGGGACATCTTCACCCAGAGCACCATGATCTGTCTGTACATCACAGCACCCTGCAGAACCCTGGGCTCCACCTGGCACTGACTGCGGGGACATCTTCACCCAGAGCACCATGATCTGTCTGTACATCACAGCACCCTGCAGAACCCTGGGCTCCGCCTGGCACTGACTGCGGGGACATCTACACCCAGAGCACCATGATGTGTCCTGTACATCACAGCACCCTGCAGAACCCTGGGCTCCGCCTGGCACTGACAGCGGGGACATCTACACCCAGAGCACCATGATCGGTCCTGTACATCACAGCACCCTGCAGAACCCTGGGCTCCACCTGGCACTGACTGCGGGGACATCTACACCCAGGGCACCATGATCTGTCCTGTACATCACAGCACCCTGCAGAACCTTGGGCTCCACCTGGCACTGACTGCGGGGACACCTACACCCAGAGCACCATGATCTGTCCTGTACATCACAGCACCCTGCAGAACCCTGGGCTCCGCCTGGCACTGACTGCGGGGACACCTACACCCAGGGCACCATGATCTGTCCTGTACATCACAGCACCCTGCAGAACCCTGGGCTCCGCCTGGCACTGACTGCGGGGACACCTACACCCAGAGCACCATGATCGGTCCTGTACATCACAGCATCCTGCAGAACCCTGGGCTCCACCTGGCACTGACTGCGGGGACACCTACACCCAGAGCACCATGATCTGTCCTGTACATCACAGCACCCTGCAGAACCCTGGGCTCCGCCTGGCACTGACTGCAGGGACATCTTCACCCAGAGCACCATGATCTGTCCTGTACATCACAGCACCCTGCAGAACCCTGGGCTCCGCCTGGCACTGACTGCGGGGACATCTACACCCAGGGCACCATGATCGGTCCTGTACATCACAGCACCCTGCAGAACCCTGGGCTCCGCCTGGCACTGACTGCGGGGACATCTACACCCAGAGCACCATGATCGGTCCTGTACATCACAGCACCCTGCAGAACCCTGGGCTCCGCCTGGCACTGACTGCGGGGACACCTACACCCAGAGCACCATGATCTGTCCTGTACATCACAGCACCCTGCAGAACCCTGGGCTCCGCCTGGCACTGACTGCAGGGACATCTTCACCCAGAGCACCATGATCTGTCCTGTACATCACAGCACCCTGCAGAACCCTGGGCTCCGCCTGGCACTGACTGCGGGGACATCTACACCCAGGGCACCATGATCGGTCCTGTACATCACAGCACCCTGCAGAACCCTGGGCTCCGCCTGGCACTGACTGCGGGGACATCTTCACCCAGAGCACCATGATCGGTCCTGTACATCACAGCACCCTGCAGAACCCTGGGCTCCGCCTGGCACTGACTGCGGGGACATCTTCACCCAGAGCACCATGATCGGTCCTGTACATCACAGCACCCTGCAGAACCCTGGGCTCCGCCTGGAACTGACTGCGGGGACATCTACACCCAGAGCACCATGTGAGCCCCATTGGGGACAGTGATGATAATGTGTGCAAATTGTAAAGCGCTCCGGAATATGTTAGCGCTATATAAAAATAAAGATTATTATTATTATTATTATCTGTCCTGTAAATCACAGCACCCTGCAGAACCCTGGGCTCCGCCTGGCACTGACTGCAGGGACATCTTCACCCAGAGCACCATGATCTGCCCTGTACATCACAGCACCCTGCAGAACCCTGGGCTCCACCTGGCACTGACTGCGGGGACATCTACACCCAGAGCACCATGATCGGTCCTGTACATCACAGCACCCTGCAGAACCCTGGGCTCCGCCTGGCACTGACTGCGGGGACATCTACACCCAGGGCACCATGATCGGTCCTGTACATCACAGCACCCTGCAGAACCCTGGGCTCCGCCTGGCACTGACTGCGGGGACATCTACACCCAGAGCACCATGATCGGTCCTGTACATCACAGCACCCTGCAGAACCCTGGGCTCCGCCTGGCACTGACTGCGGGGACATCTACACCCAGGGCACCATGATCGGTCCTGTACATCACAGCACCCTGCAGAACCCTGGGCTCCGCCTGGCACTGACTGCGGGGACATCTACACTCAGGGCACCATGATCTGTCCTGTACATCACAGCACCCTGCAGAACCCTGGGCTCCGCCTGGCACTGACTGCAGGGACATCTACACTCAGGGCACCATGATCTGTCCTGTACATCACAGCACCCTGCAGAACCCTGGGCTCCTCCTGGCACTGACTGCGGGGACATCTACACCCAGGACACCATGATCTGTCCTGTACATCACAGCACCCTGTAGAACCCTGGGCTCCGCCTGGCACTGACTGCGGGGACACCTACACCCAGAGCACCATGATCTGTCCTGTACATCACAGCACCCTGCAGAACCCTGGGCTCCTCCTGGCACTGACTGCGGGGACATCTTCACCCAGAGCACCATGATCTGTCCTGTACATCACAGCACCCTGCAGAACCCTGGGCTCCGCCTGGCACTGACTGCGGGGACACCTACACCCAGAGCACCATGATCTGTCCTGTACATCACAGCACCCTGCAGAACCCTGGGCTCCGCCTGGCACTGACTGCGGGGACATCTACACTCAGGGCACCATGATCTGTCCTGTACATCACAGCACCCTGCAGAACCCTGGGCTCCGCCTGGCACTGACTGCAGGGACATCTTCACCCAGAGCACCATGATCTGCCCTGTACATCACAGCACCCTGCAGAACCCTGGGCTCCACCTGGCACTGACTGCGGGGACATCTACACCCAGAGCACCATGATCGGTCCTGTACATCACAGCACCCTGCAGAACCCTGGGCTCCGCCTGGCACTGACTGCGGGGACATCTACACCCAGGGCACCATGATCGGTCCTGTACATCACAGCACCCTGCAGAACCCTGGGCTCCGCCTGGCACTGACTGCGGGGACATCTACACCCAGAGCACCATGATCGGTCCTGTACATCACAGCACCCTGCAGAACCCTGGGCTCCGCCTGGCACTGACTGCGGGGACATCTACACCCAGGGCACCATGATCGGTCCTGTACATCACAGCACCCTGCAGAACCCTGGGCTCCGCCTGGCACTGACTGCGGGGACATCTACACTCAGGGCACCATGATCTGTCCTGTACATCACAGCACCCTGCAGAACCCTGGGCTCCGCCTGGCACTGACTGCAGGGACATCTACACTCAGGGCACCATGATCTGTCCTGTACATCACAGCACCCTGCAGAACCCTGGGCTCCGCCTGGCACTGACTGCAGGGACATCTACACTCAGGGCACCATGATCTGTCCTGTACATCACAGCACCCTGCAGAACCCTGGGCTCCGCCTGGCACTGACTGCGGGGACATCTACACCCAGGGCACCATGATCTGTCCTGTACATCACAGCACCCTGCAGAACCCTGGGCTCCGCCTGGCACTGACTGCGGGGACACCTACACCCAGAGCACCATGATCTGTCCTGTACATCACAGCACCCTGCAGAACCCTGGGCTCCGCCTGGCACTGACTGCGGGGACATCTACACCCAGGGCACCATGATCTGTCCTGTACATCACAGCACCCTGCAGAACCCTGGGCTCCGCCTGGCACTGACTGCGGGGACACCTTCACCCAGGGCACCATGATCTGTCCTGTACATCACAGCACCCTGCAGAACCCTGGGCTCCACCTGGCACTGACTGCGGGGACATCTACACCCAGGGCACCATGATCTGTCCTGTACATCACAGCACCCTGCAGAACCCTGGGCTCCGCCTGGCACTGACTGCGGGGACATCTACACCCAGGGCACCATGATCTGTCCTGTACATCACAGCACCCTGCAGAACCCTGGGCTCCACCTGGCACTGACTGCGGGGACATCTACACCCAGAGCACCATGATCTGCCCTGTACATCACAGCACCCTGCAGAACCCTGGGCTCCGCCTGGCACTGACTGCGGGGACATCTACACCCAGGGCACCATGATCGGTCCTGTACATCACAGCACCCTGCAGAACCCTGGGCTCCGCCTGGCACTGACTGCGGGGACATCTACACCCAGAGCACCATGATCTGTCCTGTACATCACAGCACCCTGCAGAACCCTGGGCTCCACCTGGCACTGACTGCGGGGACACCTACACCCAGAGCACCATGATCTGTCCTGTACATCACAGCACCCTGCAGAACCCTGGGCTCCGCCTGGCACTGACTGCGGGGACATCTACACCCAGAGCACCATGATCTGTCCTGTACATCACAGCACCCTGCAGAACCCTGGGCTCCGCCTGGCACTGACTGCGGGGACATCTACACCCAGAGCACCATGATCTGTCCTGTACATCACAGCACCCTGCAGAACCCTGGGCTCCGCCTGTCACTGACTGCGGGGACATCTTCACCCAGAGCACCATGATGTGTCCTGTACATCACAGCACCCTGCAGAACCCTGGGCTCCGCCTGGCACTGACTGCGGGGACATCTTCACCCAGAGCACCATGATCTGTCCTGTACATCACAGCACCCTGCAGAACCCTGGGCTCCGCCTGTCACTGACTGCGGGGACATCTTCACCCAGAGCACCATGATCTGTCCTGTACATCACAGCACCCTGCAGAACCCTGGGCTCCACCTGGCACTGACTGCGGGGACATCTACACCCACAGCACCATGATCTGCCCTGTACATCACAGCACCCTGCAGAACCCTGGGCTCCGCCTGGCACTGACTGCGGGGACATCTACACCCAGAGCACCATGATCTGTCCTGTACATCACAGCACCCTGTAGAACCCTGGGCTCCACCTGGCACTGACTGCGGGGACATCTTCACCCAGAGCACCATGATCTGTCCTGTACATCACAGCACCCTGCAGAACCCTGGGCTCCACCTGGCACTGACTGCAGGGACATCTTCACCCAGAGCACCATGATCTGTCCTGTACATCACAGCACCCTGTAGAACCCTGGGCTCCACCTGGCACTGACTGCGGGGACATCTACACCCACAGCACCATGATCTGCCCTGTACATCACAGCACCCTGCAGAACCCTGGGCTCCACCTGGCACTGACTGCGGGGACATCTATACCCAGGGCACCATGATCGGTCCTGTACATCACAGCACCCTGCAGAACCCTGGGCTCCGCCTGGCACTGACTGCGGGGACATCTTCACCCAGAGCACCATGATCTGTCCTGTACATCACAGCACCCTGCAGAACCCTGGGCTCCGCCTGGCACTGACTGCGGGGACACCTACACCCAGGGCACCATGATCTGTCCTGTACATCACAGCACCCTGCAGAACCCTGGGCTCCGCCTGGCACTGACTGCGGGGACATCTACACCCAGAGCACCATGATCGGTCCTGTACATCACAGCACCCTGCAGAACCCTGGGCTCCGCCTGGCACTGACTGCGGGGACATCTTCACCCAGAGCACAATGATCTGTCTGTACATCACAACTCCCTGCAGAACCCTGGGCTCCGCCTGGCACTGACTGCGGGGACATCTTCACCCAGAGCACCATGATCTGTCCTGTACATCACAGCACCCTGCAGAACCCTGGGCTCCGCCTGGCACTGACTGCAGGGACATCTACACCCAGAGCACCATGATCGGTCCTGTACATCACAGCATCCTGCAGAACCCTGGGCTCCGCCTGGCACTGACTGCGGGGACATCTTCACCCAGAGCACCATGATCGGTCCTGTACATCACAGCACCCGGCAGAACCCTGGGCTCCGCCTGGCACTGACTGCGGGGACATCTACACCCAGAGCACCATGATCTGTCTGTACATCACAGCACCCTGCAGAACCCTGGGCTCCGCCTGGCACTGACTGCGGGGACATCTTCACCCAGAGCACCATGATCTGTCCTGTACATCACAGCACCCTGCAGAACCCTGGGCTCCACCTGGCACTGACTGCGGGGACATCTATACCCAGGGCACCATGATCTGTCCTGTACATCACAGCACCCTGCAGAACCCTGGGCTCCACCTGGCACTGACTGCGGGGACACCTACACCCAGAACACCATGATCTGTCCTGTACATCACAGCACCCTGCAGAACCCTGGGCTCCACCTGGCACTGACTGCGGGGACACCTACACCCAGAACACCATGATCTGTCCTGTACATCACAGCACCCTGCAGAACCCTGGGCTCCGCCTGGCACTGACTGCGGGGACATCTACACCCAGAGCACCATGATCTGTCCTGTACATCACAGCACCCGGCAGAACCCTGGGCTCCGCCTGGCACTGACTGCGGGGACACCTACACCCAGAGCACCATGATCTGTCCTGTACATCACAGCACCCTGCAGAACCCTGGGCTCCACCTGGCACTGACTGCGGGGACACCTACACCCAGAGCACCATGATCTGTCCTGTACATCACAGCACCCTGCAGAACCCTGGGCTCCACCTGGCACTGACTGCAGGGACATCTACACCCAGGGCACCATGATCTGTCCTGTACATCACAGCACCCGGCAGAACCCTGGGCTCCGCCTGGCACTGACTGCGGGGACACCTACACCCAGAGCACCATGATCTGTCTGTACATCACAGCACCCTGCAGAACCCTGGGCTCCGCCTGGCACTGACTGCGGGGACATCTTCACCCAGAGCACCATGATCTGTCCTGTACATCACAGCACCCTGCAGAACCCTGGGCTCCGCCTGGCACTGACTGCGGGGACAGCTACACCCAGAGCACCATGATCTGTCCTGTACATCACAGCACCCTGCAGAACCCTGGGCTCCGCCTGGCACTGACTGCGGGGACACCTACACCCAGAGCACCATGATCTGTCCTGTACATCACAGCACCCTGCAGAACCCTGGGCTCCACCTGGCACTGACTGCGGGGACACCTACACCCAGAGCACCATGATCTGTCCTGTACATCACAGCACCCTGCAGAACCCTGGGCTCCACCTGGCACTGACTGCGGGGACACCTACACCCAGAGCACCATGATCTGTCCTGTACATCACAGCACCCTGCAGAACCCTGGGCTCCGCCTGGCACTGACTGCGGGGACATCTTCACCCAGAGCACCATGATCTGTCCTGTACATCACAGCACCCGGCAGAACCCTGGGCTCCGCCTGGCACTGACTGCGGGGACACCTACACCCAGAGCACCATGATCTGTCCTGTACATCACAGCACCCGGCAGAACCCTGGGCTCCGCCTGGCACTGACTGCGGGGACACCTACACCCAGAGCACCATGATCTGTCTGTACATCACAGCACCCTGCAGAACCCTGGGCTCCGCCTGGCACTGACTGCGGGGACACCTACACCCAGAGCACCATGATCTGTCCTGTACATCACAGCACCCTGCAGAACCCTGGGCTCCACCTGGCACTGACTGCGGGGACACCTACACCCAGAGCACCATGATCTGTCCTGTACATCACAGCACCCTGCAGAACCCTGGGCTCCACCTGGCACTGACTGCGGGGACATCTACACCCAGAGCACCATGATCTGTCCTGTACATCACAGCACCCTGCAGAACCCTGGGCTCCGCCTGGCACTGACTGCGGGGACATCTACACCTAGGGCACCATGATCTGTCCTGTACATCACAGCACCCTGCAGAACCCTGGGCTCCGCCTGGCACTGACTGCGGGGACATCTACACCTAGGGCACCATGATCTGTCCTGTACATCACAGCACCCTGCAGAACCCTGGGCTCCGCCTGGCACTGACTGCGGGGACACCTACACCCAGAGCACCATGATCGGTCCTGTACATCACAGCACCCTGCAGAACCCTGGGCTCCGCCTGGCACTGACTGCGGGGACATCTACACCTAGGGCACCATGATCTGTCCTGTACATCACAGCACCCTGCAGAACCCTGGGCTCCGCCTGGCACTGACTGCGGGGACATCTACACCCAGAGCACCATGATCTGTCTGTACATCACAGCACCCTGCAGAACCCTGGGCTCCGCCTGGCACTGACTGCGGGGACATCTACACCCAGGGCACCATGATCTGTCCTGTACATCACAGCACCCTGCAGAACCCTGGGCTCCACCTGGCACTGACTGCGGGGACATCTTCACCCAGAGCACCATGATCGGTCCTGTACATCACAGCACCCTGCAGAACCCTGGGCTCCACCTGGCACTGACTGCGGGGACATCTTCACCCAGAGCACCATGATCTGTCTGTACATCACAGCACCCTGCAGAACCCTGGGCTCCGCCTGGCACTGACTGCGGGGACATCTACACCCAGAGCACCATGATCTGTCCTGTACATCACAGCACCCTGCAGAACCCTGGGCTCCGCCTGGCACTGACTGCGGGGACATCTTCACCCAGAGCACCATGATCTGCCCTGTACATCACAGCACCCTGCAGAACCCTGGGCTCCGCCTGGCACTGACTGCGGGGACATCTACACCCACAGCACCATGATCTGTCCTGTACATCACAGCACCCTGCAGAACCCTGGGCTCCGCCTGGCACTGACTGCGGGGACATCTACACCCACAGCACCATGATCTGTCCTGTACATCACAGCACCCTGCAGAACCCTGGGCTCCGCCTGGCACTGACTGCGGGGACATCTTCACCCAGAGCACCATGATCTGTCTGTACATCACAGCACCCTGCAGAACCCTGGGCTCCGCCTGGCACTGACTGCGGGGACATCTTCACCCAGAGCACCATGATCTGTCCTGTACATCACAGCACCCTGCAGAACCCTGGGCTCCGCCTGGCACTGACTGCGGGGACATCTTCACCCAGAGCACCATGATCTGTCCTGTACATCACAGCACCCTGCAGAACCCTGGGCTCCTCCTGGCACTGACTGCGGGGACATCTTCACCCAGAGCACCATGATCTGTCCTGTACATCACAGCACCCTGCAAAACCCTGGGCTCCGCCTGGCACTGACTGCGGGGACACCTACACCCAGGGCACCATGATCTGTCCTGTACATCACAGCACCCTGCAGAACCCTGGGCTCCGCCTGGCACTGACTGCGGGGACATCTACACCTAGGGCACCATGATCTGTCCTGTACATCACAGCACCCTGCAGAACCCTGGGCTCCGCCTGGCACTGACTGCGGGGACACCTACACCCAGGGCACCATGATCTGTCCTGTACATCACAGCACCCTGCAGAACCCTGGGCTCCACCTGGCACTGACTGCAGGGACATCTTCACCCAGAGCACCATGATCTGTCCTGTACATCACAGCACCCTGCAGAACCCTGGGCTCCGCCTGGCACTGACTGCGGGGACATCTACACCCAGGGCACCATGATCGGTCCTGTACATCACAGCACCCTGCAGAACCCTGGGCTCCGCCTGGCACTGACTGCGGGGACATCTACACCCAGAGCACCATGATCGGTCCTGTACATCACAGCACCCTGCAGAACCCTGGGCTCCGCCTGGCACTGACTGCGGGGACACCTACACCCAGAGCACCATGATCTGTCCTGTACATCACAGCACCCTGCAGAACCCTGGGCTCCGCCTGGCACTGACTGCAGGGACATCTTCACCCAGAGCACCATGATCTGTCCTGTACATCACAGCACCCTGCAGAACCCTGGGCTCCGCCTGGCACTGACTGCGGGGACATCTACACCCAGGGCACCATGATCGGTCCTGTACATCACAGCACCCTGCAGAACCCTGGGCTCCGCCTGGCACTGACTGCGGGGACATCTTCACCCAGAGCACCATGATCGGTCCTGTACATCACAGCACCCTGCAGAACCCTGGGCTCCGCCTGGCACTGACTGCGGGGACATCTTCACCCAGAGCACCATGATCGGTCCTGTACATCACAGCACCCTGCAGAACCCTGGGCTCCGCCTGGAACTGACTGCGGGGACATCTACACCCAGAGCACCATGTGAGCCCCATTGGGGACAGTGATGATAATGTGTGCAAATTGTAAAGCGCTCCGGAATATGTTAGCGCTATATAAAAATAAAGATTATTATTATTATTATTATCTGTCCTGTAAATCACAGCACCCTGCAGAACCCTGGGCTCCGCCTGGCACTGACTGCAGGGACATCTTCACCCAGAGCACCATGATCTGCCCTGTACATCACAGCACCCTGCAGAACCCTGGGCTCCACCTGGCACTGACTGCGGGGACATCTACACCCAGAGCACCATGATCGGTCCTGTACATCACAGCACCCTGCAGAACCCTGGGCTCCGCCTGGCACTGACTGCGGGGACATCTACACCCAGGGCACCATGATCGGTCCTGTACATCACAGCACCCTGCAGAACCCTGGGCTCCGCCTGGCACTGACTGCGGGGACATCTACACCCAGAGCACCATGATCGGTCCTGTACATCACAGCACCCTGCAGAACCCTGGGCTCCGCCTGGCACTGACTGCGGGGACATCTACACCCAGGGCACCATGATCGGTCCTGTACATCACAGCACCCTGCAGAACCCTGGGCTCCGCCTGGCACTGACTGCGGGGACATCTACACTCAGGGCACCATGATCTGTCCTGTACATCACAGCACCCTGCAGAACCCTGGGCTCCGCCTGTCACTGACTGCAGGGACATCTACACTCAGGGCACCATGATCTGTCCTGTACATCACAGCACCCTGTAGAACCCTGGGCTCCGCCTGGCACTGACTGCGGGGACATCTACACTCAGGGCACCATGATCTGTCCTGTACATCACAGCACCCTGCAGAACCCTGGGCTCCTCCTGGCACTGACTGCGGGGACATCTACACCCAGGACACCATGATCTGTCCTGTACATCACAGCACCCTGTAGAACCCTGGGCTCCGCCTGGCACTGACTGCGGGGACATCTTCACCCAGAGCACCATGATCTGTCCTGTACATCACAGCACCCTGCAGAACCCTGGGCTCCGCCTGGCACTGACTGCGGGGACACCTACACCCAGAGCACCATGATCTGTCCTGTACATCACAGCACCCTGCAGAACCCTGGGCTCCGCCTGGCACTGACTGCGGGGACATCTACACTCAGGGCACCATGATCTGTCCTGTACATCACAGCACCCTGCAGAACCCTGGGCTCCGCCTGGCACTGACTGCAGGGACATCTTCACCCAGAGCACCATGATCTGCCCTGTACATCACAGCACCCTGCAGAACCCTGGGCTCCACCTGGCACTGACTGCGGGGACATCTACACCCAGAGCACCATGATCGGTCCTGTACATCACAGCACCCTGCAGAACCCTGGGCTCCGCCTGGCACTGACTGCGGGGACATCTACACCCAGGGCACCATGATCGGTCCTGTACATCACAGCACCCTGCAGAACCCTGGGCTCCGCCTGGCACTGACTGCGGGGACATCTACACCCAGAGCACCATGATCGGTCCTGTACATCACAGCACCCTGCAGAACCCTGGGCTCCGCCTGGCACTGACTGCGGGGACATCTACACCCAGGGCACCATGATCGGTCCTGTACATCACAGCACCCTGCAGAACCCTGGGCTCCGCCTGGCACTGACTGCGGGGACATCTACACTCAGGGCACCATGATCTGTCCTGTACATCACAGCACCCTGCAGAACCCTGGGCTCCGCCTGGCACTGACTGCAGGGACATCTACACTCAGGGCACCATGATCTGTCCTGTACATCACAGCACCCTGCAGAACCCTGGGCTCCGCCTGGCACTGACTGCAGGGACATCTACACTCAGGGCACCATGATCTGTCCTGTACATCACAGCACCCTGCAGAACCCTGGGCTCCGCCTGGCACTGACTGCGGGGACATCTACACCCAGGGCACCATGATCTGTCCTGTACATCACAGCACCCTGCAGAACCCTGGGCTCCGCCTGGCACTGACTGCGGGGACACCTACACCCAGAGCACCATGATCTGTCCTGTACATCACAGCACCCTGCAGAACCCTGGGCTCCGCCTGGCACTGACTGCGGGGACATCTACACCCAGGGCACCATGATCTGTCCTGTACATCACAGCACCCTGCAGAACCCTGGGCTCCGCCTGGCACTGACTGCGGGGACACCTTCACCCAGGGCACCATGATCTGTCCTGTACATCACAGCACCCTGCAGAACCCTGGGCTCCACCTGGCACTGACTGCGGGGACATCTACACCCAGGGCACCATGATCTGTCCTGTACATCACAGCACCCTGCAGAACCCTGGGCTCCGCCTGGCACTGACTGCGGGGACATCTACACCCAGGGCACCATGATCTGTCCTGTACATCACAGCACCCTGCAGAACCCTGGGCTCCACCTGGCACTGACTGCGGGGACATCTACACCCAGAGCACCATGATCTGCCCTGTACATCACAGCACCCTGCAGAACCCTGGGCTCCGCCTGGCACTGACTGCGGGGACATCTTCACCCAGAGCACCATGATCGGTCCTGTACATCACAGCACCCTGCAGAACCCTGGGCTCCGCCTGGCACTGACTGCGGGGACATCTACACCCAGAGCACCATGATCTGTCCTGTACATCACAGCACCCTGCAGAACCCTGGGCTCCGCCTGGCACTGACTGCGGGGACATCTACACCCAGAGCACCATGATCTGTCCTGTACATCACAGCACCCTGCAGAACCCTGGGCTCCGCCTGGCACTGACTGCGGGGACATCTTCACCCAGAGCACCATGATCTGTCCTGTACATCACAGCACCCTGCAGAACCCTGGGCTCCGCCTGGCACTGACTGCGGGGACATCTACACCCAGGGCACCATGATCGGTCCTGTACATCACAGCACCCTGCAGAACCCTGGGCTCCGCCTGGCACTGACTGCGGGGACATCTACACCCAGAGCACCATGATCTGTCCTGTACATCACAGCACCCTGTAGAACCCTGGGCTCCACCTGGCACTGACTGCGGGGACATCTACACCCACAGCACCATGATCTGCCCTGTACATCACAGCACCCTGCAGAACCCTGGGCTCCACCTGGCACTGACTGCGGGGACATCTATACCCAGGGCACCATGATCGGTCCTGTACATCACAGCACCCTGCAGAACCCTGGGCTCCGCCTGGCACTGACTGCGGGGACATCTTCACCCAGAGCACCATGATCTGTCCTGTACATCACAGCACCCTGCAGAACCCTGGGCTCCGCCTGGCACTGACTGCGGGGACACCTACACCCAGGGCACCATGATCTGTCCTGTACATCACAGCACCCTGCAGAACCCTGGGCTCCGCCTGGCACTGACTGCGGGGACATCTACACCCAGAGCACCATGATCGGTCCTGTACATCACAGCACCCTGCAGAACCCTGGGCTCCGCCTGGCACTGACTGCGGGGACATCTTCACCCAGAGCACAATGATCTGTCTGTACATCACAACTCCCTGCAGAACCCTGGGCTCCGCCTGGCACTGACTGCGGGGACATCTTCACCCAGAGCACCATGATCTGTCCTGTACATCACAGCACCCTGCAGAACCCTGGGCTCCGCCTGGCACTGACTGCAGGGACATCTACACCCAGAGCACCATGATCGGTCCTGTACATCACAGCATCCTGCAGAACCCTGGGCTCCGCCTGGCACTGACTGCGGGGACATCTTCACCCAGAGCACCATGATCGGTCCTGTACATCACAGCACCCGGCAGAACCCTGGGCTCCGCCTGGCACTGACTGCGGGGACATCTACACCCAGAGCACCATGATCTGTCTGTACATCACAGCACCCTGCAGAACCCTGGGCTCCGCCTGGCACTGACTGCGGGGACATCTTCACCCAGAGCACCATGATCTGTCCTGTACATCACAGCACCCTGCAGAACCCTGGGCTCCACCTGGCACTGACTGCGGGGACATCTATACCCAGGGCACCATGATCTGTCCTGTACATCACAGCACCCTGCAGAACCCTGGGCTCCACCTGGCACTGACTGCGGGGACACCTACACCCAGAACACCATGATCTGTCCTGTACATCACAGCACCCTGCAGAACCCTGGGCTCCACCTGGCACTGACTGCGGGGACATCTACACCCAGAACACCATGATCTGTCCTGTACATCACAGCACCCTGCAGAACCCTGGGCTCCACCTGGCACTGACTGCGGGGACACCTACACCCAGAACACCATGATCTGTCCTGTACATCACAGCACCCTGCAGAACCCTGGGCTCCGCCTGGCACTGACTGCGGGGACACCTACACCCAGAGCACCATGATCTGTCCTGTACATCACAGCACCCTGCAGAACCCTGGGCTCCACCTGGCACTGACTGCGGGGACACCTACACCCAGAGCACCATGATCTGTCCTGTACATCACAGCACCCTGCAGAACCCTGGGCTCCACCTGGCACTGACTGCAGGGACATCTACACCCAGGGCACCATGATCTGTCCTGTACATCACAGCACCCGGCAGAACCCTGGGCTCCGCCTGGCACTGACTGCGGGGACACCTACACCCAGAGCACCATGATCTGTCTGTACATCACAGCACCCTGCAGAACCCTGGGCTCCGCCTGGCACTGACTGCGGGGACATCTTCACCCAGAGCACCATGATCTGTCCTGTACATCACAGCACCCTGCAGAACCCTGGGCTCCGCCTGGCACTGACTGCGGGGACAGCTACACCCAGAGCACCATGATCTGTCCTGTACATCACAGCACCCTGCAGAACCCTGGGCTCCGCCTGGCACTGACTGCGGGGACACCTACACCCAGAGCACCATGATCTGTCCTGTACATCACAGCACCCTGCAGAACCCTGGGCTCCACCTGGCACTGACTGCGGGGACACCTACACCCAGAGCACCATGATCTGTCCTGTACATCACAGCACCCTGCAGAACCCTGGGCTCCACCTGGCACTGACTGCGGGGACACCTACACCCAGAGCACCATGATCTGTCCTGTACATCACAGCACCCTGCAGAACCCTGGGCTCCGCCTGGCACTGACTGCGGGGACATCTTCACCCAGAGCACCATGATCTGTCCTGTACATCACAGCACCCGGCAGAACCCTGGGCTCCGCCTGGCACTGACTGCGGGGACACCTACACCCAGAGCACCATGATCTGTCCTGTACATCACAGCACCCGGCAGAACCCTGGGCTCCGCCTGGCACTGACTGCGGGGACACCTACACCCAGAGCACCATGATCTGTCTGTACATCACAGCACCCTGCAGAACCCTGGGCTCCGCCTGGCACTGACTGCGGGGACACCTACACCCAGAGCACCATGATCTGTCCTGTACATCACAGCACCCTGCAGAACCCTGGGCTCCACCTGGCACTGACTGCGGGGACACCTACACCCAGAGCACCATGATCTGTCCTGTACATCACAGCACCCTGCAGAACCCTGGGCTCCACCTGGCACTGACTGCGGGGACATCTACACCCAGAGCACCATGATCTGTCCTGTACATCACAGCACCCTGCAGAACCCTGGGCTCCGCCTGGCACTGACTGCGGGGACATCTACACCTAGGGCACCATGATCTGTCCTGTACATCACAGCACCCTGCAGAACCCTGGGCTCCGCCTGGCACTGACTGCGGGGACATCTACACCTAGGGCACCATGATCTGTCCTGTACATCACAGCACCCTGCAGAACCCTGGGCTCCGCCTGGCACTGACTGCGGGGACACCTACACCCAGAGCACCATGATCGGTCCTGTACATCACAGCACCCTGCAGAACCCTGGGCTCCGCCTGGCACTGACTGCGGGGACATCTACACCTAGGGCACCATGATCTGTCCTGTACATCACAGCACCCTGCAGAACCCTGGGCTCCGCCTGGCACTGACTGCGGGGACATCTACACCCAGAGCACCATGATCTGTCTGTACATCACAGCACCCTGCAGAACCCTGGGCTCCGCCTGGCACTGACTGCGGGGACATCTACACCCAGGGCACCATGATCTGTCCTGTACATCACAGCACCCTGCAGAACCCTGGGCTCCACCTGGCACTGACTGCGGGGACATCTTCACCCAGAGCACCATGATCTGCCCTGTACATCACAGCACCCTGCAGAACCCTGGGCTCCACCTGGCACTGACTGCGGGGACATCTTCACCCAGAGCACCATGATCTGTCTGTACATCACAGCACCCTGCAGAACCCTGGGCTCCGCCTGGCACTGACTGCGGGGACATCTACACCCAGAGCACCATGATCTGTCCTGTACATCACAGCACCCTGCAGAACCCTGGGCTCCGCCTGGCACTGACTGCGGGGACATCTTCACCCAGAGCACCATGATCTGCCCTGTACATCACAGCACCCTGCAGAACCCTGGGCTCCGCCTGGCACTGACTGCGGGGACATCTACACCCACAGCACCATGATCTGTCCTGTACATCACAGCACCCTGCAGAACCCTGGGCTCCGCCTGGCACTGACTGCGGGGACATCTACACCCACAGCACCATGATCTGTCCTGTACATCACAGCACCCTGCAGAACCCTGGGCTCCGCCTGGCACTGACTGCGGGGACATCTTCACCCAGAGCACCATGATCTGTCTGTACATCACAGCACCCTGCAGAACCCTGGGCTCCGCCTGGCACTGACTGCGGGGACATCTTCACCCAGAGCACCATGATCTGTCCTGTACATCACAGCACCCTGCAGAACCCTGGGCTCCGCCTGGCACTGACTGCGGGGACATCTTCACCCAGAGCACCATGATCTGTCCTGTACATCACAGCACCCTGCAGAACCCTGGGCTCCTCCTGGCACTGACTGCGGGGACATCTTCACCCAGAGCACCATGATCTGTCCTGTACATCACAGCACCCTGCAAAACCCTGGGCTCCGCCTGGCACTGACTGCGGGGACACCTACACCCAGGGCACCATGATCTGTCCTGTACATCACAGCACCCTGCAGAACCCTGGGCTCCGCCTGGCACTGACTGCGGGGACATCTACACCTAGGGCACCATGATCTGTCCTGTACATCACAGCACCCTGCAGAACCCTGGGCTCCGCCTGGCACTGACTGCAGGGACATCTACACCCAGGGCACCATGATCTGTCCTGTACATCACAGCATCCTGCAGAACCCTGGGCTCCACCTGGCACTGACTGCGGGGACACCTACACCCAGAGCACCATGATCTGTCCTGTACATCACAGCATCCTGCAGAACCCTGGGCTCCGCCTGGCACTGACTGCGGGGACATCTACACCTAGGGCACCATGATCGGTCCTGTACATCACAGCACCCTGCAGAACCCTGGGCTCCGCCTGGCACTGACTGCGGGGACATCTACACCCAGAGCACCATGATCTGTCCTGTACATCACAGCACCCTGCAGAACCCTGGGCTCCGCCTGGCACTGACTGCAGGGACATCTACACCCAGGGCACCATGATCGGTCCTGTACATCACAGCACCCTGCAGAACCCTGGGCTCCGCCTGGCACTGACTGCGGGGACATCTACACCCAGAGCACCATGATCTGTCCTGTACATCACAGCACCCTGCAGAACCCTGGGCTCCGCCTGGCACTGACTGCGGGGACATCTACACCCAGAGCACCATGATCTGTCCTGTACATCACAGCACCCTACAGAACCCTGGCTCCGCCTGGCACTGACTGCAGGGACACCTACACCCAGAGCACCATGATCGGTCCTGTACATCACAGCACCCTGCAGAACCCTGGGCTCCACCTGGCACTGACTGCAGGGACATCTTCACCCAGAGCACCATGATCTGTCCTGTACATCACAGCACCCTGCAGAACCCTGGGCTCCACCTGGCACTGACTGCAGGGACATCTACACCCAGAGCACCATGATCTGTCTGTACATCACAGCACCCTGCAGAACCCTGGGCTCCGCCTGGCACTGACTGCAGGGACATCTTCACCCAGAGCACCATGATCTGTCCTGTACATCACAACTCCCTGCAGAACCCTGGGCTCCGCCTGGCACTGACTGCGGGGACACCTACACCCAGGGCACCATGATCTGTCCTGTACATCACAGCACCCTGCAGAACCCTGGGCTCCACCTGGCACTGACTGCGGGGACATCTACACCCAGGGCACCATGATCTGTCCTGTACATCACAGCACCCTGCAGAACCCTGGGCTCCGCCTGGCACTGACTGCGGGGACACCTACACCCAGGGCACCATGATCTGTCCTGTACATCACAGCACCCGGCAGAACCCTGGGCTCCGCCTGGCACTGACTGCGGGGACACCTACACCCAGGGCACCATGATCTGTCCTGTACATCACAGCACCCTGCAGAACCCTGGGCTCCGCCTGGCACTGACTGCGGGGACATCTACACCTAGGGCACCATGATCTGTCCTGTACATCACAGCACCCTGCAGAACCCTGGGCTCCGCCTGGCACTGACTGCGGGGACATCTTCACCCAGAGCACCATGATCGGTCCTGTACATCACAGCACCCTGCAGAACCCTGGGCTCCGCCTGGCACTGACTGCGGGGACATCTTCACCCAGAGCACCATGATCTGTCCTGTACATCACAGCATCCTGCAGAACCCTGGGCTCCACCTGGCACTGACTGCGGGGACATCTACACCCAGGGCACCATGATCTGTCCTGTACATCACAGCACCCTGCAGAACCCTGGGCTCCGCCTGGCACTGACTGCGGGGACACCTACACCCAGGGCACCATGATCTGTCCTGTACATCACAGCACCCGGCAGAACCCTGGGCTCCGCCTGGCACTGATTGCAGGGACATCTTCACCCAGAGCACCATGATCTGTCCTGTACATCACAGCACCCTGCAGAACCCTGGGCTCCGCCTGGCACTGACAGTGGGGACATCTACACCTAGGGCACCATGATCTGTCCTGTACATCACAGCACCCTGCAGAACCCTGGGCTCCGCCTGGCACTGACTGTGGGGACACCTACACCCAGGGCACCATGATCGGTCCTGTACATCACAGCACCCTGCAGAACCCTGGGCTCCGCCTGGCACTGACTGCGGGGACACCTACACCCAGAGCACCATGATCTGTCCTGTACATCACAGCACCCTGCAGAACCCTGGGCTCCGCCTGGCACTGACTGCGGGGACATCTACACCCAGAGCACCATAATCGGTCCTGTACATCACAGCACCCTGCAGAACCCTGGGCTCCGCCTGGCACTGACTGCGGGGACACCTACACCCAGAGCACCATGATCTGTCCTGTACATCACAGCACCCTGCAGAACCCTGGGCTCCGCCTGGCACTGACTGCGGGGACATCTTCACCCAGAGCACCATGATCTGTCCTGTACATCACAGCACCCTGCAGAACCCTGGGCTCCACCTGGCACTGACTGCGGGGACATCTACACCCAGGGCACCATGATCTGTCCTGTACATCACAGCACCCTGTAGAACCCTGGGCTCCGCCTGGCACTGACTGCGGGGACACCTACACCCAGAGCACCATGATCTGTCCTGTACATCACAGCATCCTGCAGAACCCTGGGCTCCGCCTGGCACTGACTGCGGGGACATCTACACCCAGGGCACCATGATCGGTCCTGTACATCACAGCACCCTGCAGAACCCTGGGCTCCGCCTGGCACTGACTGCAGGGACATCTACAACCAGAGCACCATGATCTGTCCTGTACATCACAGCACCCTACAGAACCCTGGCTCCGCCTGGCACTGACTGCGGGGACACCTACACCCAGAGCACCATGATGTGTCCTGTACATCACAGCACCCTGCAGAACCCTGGGCTCCGCCTGGCACTGACTGCGGGGACATCTACACCCAGAGCACCATGATCTGTCCTGTACATCACAGCACCCTGCAGAACCCTGGGCTCCGCCTGGCACTGACTGCGGGGACATCTTCACCCAGAGCACCATGATCTGTCTGTACATCACAGCATCCTGCAGAACCCTGGGCTCCGCCTGGCACTGACTGCGGGGACATCTACACCCAGAGCACCATGATCGGTCCTGTACATCACAGCACCCTGCAGAACCCTGGGCTCCACCTGGCACTGACAGCGGGGACATCTTCACCCAGAGCACCATGATCTGTCCTGTACATCACAGCACCCTGCAGAACCCTGGGCTCCACCTGGCACTGACTGCGGGGACATCTACACCCAGAGCACCATGATCTGTCCTGTACATCACAGCATCCTGCAGAACCCTGGGCTCCGCCTGGCACTGACTGCGAGGACACCTACACCCAGAGCACCATGATCTGTCCTGTACATCACAGCACCCTGCAGAACCCTGGGCTCCGCCTGGCACTGACTGCGGGGACATCTACACCCAGAGCACCATGATCGGTCCTGTACATCACAGCACCCTGCAGAACCCTGGGCTCCACCTGGCACTGACAGCGGGGACATCTACACCCAGAGCACCATGATCTGTCCTGTACATCACAGCACCCTGCAGAACCCTGGGCTCCACCTGGCACTGACAGCGGGGACATCTTCACCCAGAGCACCATGATCTGTCCTGTACATCACAGCACCCTGCAGAACCCTGGGCTCCACCTGGCACTGACTGCGGGGACATCTACACCTAGGGCACCATGATCGGTCCTGTACATCACAGCACCCTGCAGAACCCTGGGCTCCACCTTGCACTGACTGCGGGGACACCTACACCCAGAGCACCATGATCTGTCTGTACATCACAGCACCCTGCAGAACCCTGGGCTCCGCCTGGCACTGACTGCGGGGACACCTACACCCAGAGCACCATGATCTGTCCTGTACATCACAGCACCCTGCAGAACCCTGGGCTCCGCCTGGCACTGACTGCGGGGACATCTACACCCAGAGCACCATGATCGGTCCTGTACATCACAGCACCCTGCAGAACCCTGGGCTCCGCCTGGCACTGTCTGCGGGGACATCTACACCCAGGGCACCATGATCTGTCCTGTACATCACAGCACCCTGCAGAACCCTGGGCTCCGCCTGGCACTGACTGCGGGGACATCTACACCCAGAGCACCATGATCGGTCCTGTACATGACAGCACCCTGCAGAACCCTGGGCTCCGCCTGGCACTGACTGCGGGGACATCTACACCCAGGGCACCATGATCGGTCCTGTACATCACAGCACCCTGCAGAACCCTGGGCTCCGCCTGGCACTGACTGCGGGGACATCTACACCTAGACTCTAAGCTGTACAGAATACTTCAGGCTCAGAGAACAGGGTGATCAGACCTAAGATCACACCGAAGAACGAGGCTCACCCATGCACCGTGTGCCCAGAATCTGACGGTCGGTGCCCTATAGTCCTCCAGAGGTGACGGCAGCTACTCGCTGGGTTTGCATCGTCCTATTCTAAGAATCATTTGATTCTCATTGGAGGAAGATCAGATTGTACCTGAGGAATAAACAATACAATTATGTCTGATATTATGTAACATGGAGGCAGCCGAAGACCTGACTCGTCAGTCACTAGAGCGGTGGGGGAAGAAGCCATCTGGGGGGCAGTGGAGGTCTTCTGTGGGGGTCAGGTCTTCTGTGTCCCCAGCCAGCTCTTTGACCAGAAAACATGCCCCAATAAGACTTCATCAGATATTCCTTACAAATCTAATACATGACATATCTGTAACTCCAGGCCTCTGGGGTCTCCAGGTCTCTGCTGCCTCCGGGCCTCCGCCACCTCGGGCCTCCGCCGTCTTCGGGCCTCCATCTTCACGAGCCGCACACAGCTCAGGGAACACCAAATTCAATTTAAGAAGCAAGTAATGGTAAACTGACTGAACAGAGGACTAGTCTGAACTGGTGCATAACCAAAAACAACTTACATAGCAAATAGATCAATGGCTGTACTAAAGCAAGTGAATGTGCGATACATGAAATGTGAATAGCAGAATGGCTCGCGAAATCTATGAAAAAACACATGAGATGCTTAGCACAAGATTTGGCCAGAAAATGTGAGCCCATCCACCAACGTCAAGGTAATCTCATGGATCGGATGGGTCCCTGACCTGTCTGCCTAGTGTGAACACTTACCTCTGGCTAATGTCATGGTAAAGCCTGTATTTATAGGAAGGTCGGAACCAAATGTGTTGGATGTAATTAAAATCACAGCATGGTGAAGGGCGGGGCGTTCAAGTCCGAAAAAAAATTGTACATAGCAAGTAAAGTGTTCACACTAGGCAATTAGGTCAGGGACCCATCCGATCCATGAGATTACCTTGACGTTGGTGGATGGGCTCACATTTTTTGGCCAAATCTTGTGCTAAGAATCTCATGTGTTTTTTCATAGATTTCACGAGCCATTCTGCTATTCACATTTCATGTATCGTACATTCATTTGCTTTAGTACAGTTGAGGGCAGCCATTTATCTATTTGCATTGCAAGAAGCAAACGTTTACTGATTACTTCAGGTTCATCAGGGTGTAATGTGGGACAGAATGCAGCACTTCATATTTTTTACTTTCTTAGCACATTACCTTCCGCCTTGGCAGGTTCCTGTCCGTCTTCTCCTGTACATCACAGCACATGATGTGCCCGGCCGCCCCTATGCCAGATCTCGGGCTCCGGGAGTGACAGGAGAGTCTGCTCTGGATCCTTGTATGGTGTCCCACTGCCTGGAATGGTGGACACATGCTGACCCTAGCAGCCCACTGGACTGGGACTTGTTACAGCACTTCTCTGTCTCCTGTTACTGCCACATTTTATTAACACTAGTCCCCACCCTCTGGGCTAGTCCTATCCATTAACTCTCTCCTAGCCTATAGACTAAACCTATTGTCCTTATCGTAAGTCCTGTGCTGTTACTGAACCATGTACTATATAAACACATACAGTTGTGCTCAAAAGTCTACATACCCCAACAGAATTTTTTGCTTTCTTGGCCTTTTTTCTGAGAATATGAATGATAACATCAAATAAAAAATTTTCTTCACTCATGGTTAGTGGTCGGGTGAAGCCATTTATTGTCAGACTACTATGTTTTCTATTTTTGTATCATAATGACAACTCAAAACATCCACATGACCCTGATCAAAAGTTCACATACCCTGTTGATTTTGGCCTGATAACATGCACAGAAGATGACACAAATGGGTGTGAATAGCTACTAAAGGTAACATCCTCACCTGTGACCTGTTTGCTTGTAATCAGTGTGTGCATAAAAGCTGAGTGAGTTTCTGGGGTCCAGACAGACTCTTGCATCTTTCATCCAGCCACTGACATTTCTGGATTGTGAGTCATGGGGAAAGCAAAAGAAATATCAACAGATCTACGGGAAAAGGTAGTTGAACTGTATAAGGGCAGTCCCACACGTCCAGATAATTCCGGTACCGGAAAAATCGGTACCGGAATTATCCGTGTCCGTGTGCCGGTGTGTTTCTGTGGCACATCAGTGTGGCACACGTGTGCCGCCCGTGTGCCCACTGGGTACCACACGCACAGTGCAGGAGATAGCGCTAAAGTTTAGCGCTGTCCCCTGCATCTGGTGCTGCAGCCGCCATTCATATCTCCCCTGCAGCAGCGTTTGCTGTAGAGAAGATATGAATGTTCCTTTTTTTTTCTTTCTCGTGTTTAAAATAAATATCCATGTCCCCCACCCCCCTCCCACCCCCTGTGCGCCCGCCCGCTGTTCTTAAAATACTCACCCGGCTCCCTCGCTGGCTGGCGCTGCTTCCTGTCCTGGCCGCACCTTCTCCTGTATGAGCGGTCACGTGGGGCCGCTCATTTACAGTAATGAATATGCGTCTCCACCCCTATGGGAGGTGGAGCCGCATATTCATGACTATAATCTGCGGCCCCACGTGACCGCTCATACAGTAGAAGGTGAGTATTTTAAGAACAGCGGGCGGGCGCACAGGGGGTGGGAGTGGGGTGGGGGACATGGATATTTATTTTAAACACGAGAAAAAAAAAAAGGAATATTCATATCTTCTCTACAGCAAACGCTGCTGCAGGGAAGATATGAATGGAGCTTCAGCACCACGTGGGGGGGACAGCGCTTACTGTAGCGCTGTCTCCTACACGGCACACGGACTGCACACGGACAATGTCCGTGTGCGGTACGTGTTTTACACGGACCCATTGACTTTAATGGGTCCGTGTAATACGTGCGCTACCACGAACACTGACATGTCTCCGTGTTTGGCACACGGAGACACGGTCCGCAAAAAATCAATGACATCTGCACAGATGCATTGATTTCAATGTGTCTACGTGTGTCAGTGGCTCCGGTACGTGAGGAAACTGTCACCTCACGTACCGGAGCCACTGACGTGTGAAATCGGCCTAAAACAGAAAAGGGATACAAAAGATATCCAAGGAGTTGATAATGCCAGTCAGCAGCGTTCACACTGTGATTAACAAATGGAAAATCAGGGGCTCTGTAAAAACAAAACCACGGTCAGGTAGACCAACAAAAATGTCATCCACAACTGCCAGGAAAATTGTTCGGGATGCAAAGAAAAACCCACAAATAACATCAGCTGGAATACTGGACTCTCTGAAAACTAGCGGTGTGGCTGTTCCAAGATGCATAATAAGAAAAATGGACTGCATGGTGGAGTTGCCAGAAGAAAGGCGTTACTGCGCAAATGCCACAAAATATCTCACCTTCAATATGCAAAACAGCACAGAGACAAGCCTCAAAACGTCTGGAACAAGGTAATTTGGAGCAATGAGACCAAAATTGAACTTTTTGGCCACAACCATAAATGTTACATTTGGAGGGAGATCAACAAGACCTATGATGAAAGGAACACCATTCCTACTGTAAAGCATGGAGGTGGAGATCGCTGATGTTTTGGGGATGTGTGAGCTACAAAAGCACAGGAAACTTGGTCATAGTTGAAGGAAAGATGAATGCAGAACGTTATCAGCAAATACTAGAGGCAAATTTGTACTCATCAGTCCGGAAGCTGCGCATGGGATGTATTTGGACGTTCCAACATGACAACGATCCAAAACACAAGGCCAAGTCGACCTGTCATTGGCTACAGCAGAACAAAGTGAAGGTTCTGGAGTGGCCATCTCTGTCTCCTAACCTCAATATCATTGAGCCACTCTGGGGAGATCTCAAGCGTGCAGTTCATGCTAGACAGCCCAGGAATTTACAGGAACTGGAGGCTTTATGCCAAGAAGAGTGGGCAGCTTTACCATCTGAGAAAATAAAGAACCTCATCCACAACTACCACAAAAGACTTCAAGCTGTCATTGATGTTAGAGGGGGCAACACACGGTATTAAGAAATGGGGTGTGTGAACGTTTGAGCACAACTGCATATAACCAGCACCTATCTTATCCCCAGTGTAATCCTGGCCTTACCCCGCACTGTGCACTACTCACATTATACATTAACACTTTATATTCTTATAAGATGTACATTACCATCACACAATACAGAAGACACACATCACTGTTCACATTACATAGAGAAACCGCGGAAGACTGTGCACATAGCGCGATTGTTGTCTCCAGGGGCCGGAGCGCGCAGAACTGTCCATGGTTATTACATATCCATACAGTTATATGCAGTCTGAGCAACGAAAACTTCCAAAACTCCACTAATAAGAGTACATTGTAATAAATAGATGATACATAGATATATAATAGATAGATATATAATAGATACAGTAGATAATAGATAGATATTAGATAGATAATAGATTATAGATATATATATAATAGATAGAGAAGATAATCGATAGATAATAGATAGATGCTAGATAGATAGATAGATAATAGATAGATAGATAATAGATAATAGATAATAGATAATAGATAGATGCTAGATAAATAGATAGATAATAGATAGATAATAGATAGATAGATATTAGATAGATAATAGATGAATGGGCATCTTCTCTGGCAGATGGGGTTGGCACACTATTTTCTCGGCCCGGCACCGCACGCTCCGCACACGGCCATCGCTCTCTGACATTTACATTGGTGGCTTATTGTCTGCCATAATCCGGTTGGTCACGGACCACATGATGCAACACTGGTGCCGTGTTACCGAAGAGGCAGAAGGTGGAACTCGCAGGAAATCCCAGCTTCATCACAAAGCACTCACATCATTAACTCCTCTGCAGCTGGAAACTGGAAATGCTGCTTACTGTACCTGAGCCTACAATATGTCATACTATTGATCCAACATTTAGGCCAATAAGCCAAGGTATCTAAGCTTCAAGGTCATTTCTTAGGAATGTAGATTTTTTGCTTAACAATACCACCCTGCAGTAACTGAATAATACACCCATATCCGGATAATGTTACTGTACTGTCTCCCTGCAGTGACTGAATACTACACCCATATTGGGATAATGTTACTGTACTGTCGCCCTGCAGTGACTGAATAATACACCCATATCCGGATAATGTTACTGTACTGTCTCCCTGCAGTGACTGAATAATACACCCATATCGGGATAATGTTAATGTACCGTCGCCCTGCAGTAACTGAATAATACACCCATATCGGGATAATGTTAATGTACCGTCATCCTGCACTGACTGAATAATACACCCATATCGGGATAATGTTAATGTACCGTCACCCTGCAGTAACTGAATAATACACCCATATCGGGATAAAGTTACTGTACTGTCGCCCTGCAGTGACTGAATACTACACCCATATCGGGATAATGTTACTGTACTGTCGCCCTGCAGTGACTGAATACTACACCCATATCGGGATAATGTTACTGTACTGTCGCCCTGCAGTGACTGAATACTACACCCATATTGGGATAATGTTACTGTACTGTCGCCCTGCAGTGACTGAATACTACACCCATATCCGGATAATGTTAATGTACTGTCGCCCTGCAGTGACTGAATAATACACCCATATCGGGATAATGTTACTGTACTGTCGCCCTGCAGTGACTGAATAATACACCCATATCGGGATAATGTTAATGTACTGTCGCCCTGCAGTGACTGAATATTACACCCATATCGGGATAATGTTAATGTGCCGTAACCCTGTAGTGACTGAATAATACACCCATATCGGGATAATGTTACAGTACTGTCGCCCTGCAGTGAATGAATACTACACCCATATCGGGATAATGTTAATGTGCCGTCACCCTGCAGTGACTGAATACTACACCCATATCGGGATAATGTTATTGTACTGTCGCCCTGCAGTGACTGAATAATACACCCATATCGGGATAATGTTACTGTACTGTCGCCCTGCAGTGACTGAATAATACACCCATATCGGGATAATGTTAATGTGCCGTCACCCTGCAGTGACTGAATACTACACCCATATCGGGATAATGTTACTGTACTGTCACCCTGCACCGACTGAATAATACACCCATATCGGGATAATGTTAATGTACTGTCGCCCTGCAGTGACTGAATAATACACCCATATCGGGATAATGTTACTGTACTGTCGCCCTGCAGTGACTGAATAATACACCCATATCGGGATAATGTTACTGTACCGTCACCCTGCACCGACTGAATAATACACCCATATCGGGATAATGTTACTGTACTGTCGCCCTGCAGTGACTGAATACTACACCCATATCCGGATAATGTTAATGTACTGTCACCCTGCACCGACTGAATAATACACCCATATCGGGATAATGTTAATGTACTGTCTCCCTGCAGCATCATATACCATAGCACAGCACAGACATCATCATCTCTGTCCCTATCGGGGCTCACAATCTACATTCAGTATCAATCTTTGGAGTGGGGGAGGAAGCCAACAAACTCAGGGAGAACAAACAAACTTCTGGCAGATGTTTCCTTGGTGATATATATAGTATAGTGCTAATCACTGAGCCACTGTGGTACCCTATGTACAGTACAATGCAGACCACTGAGCCACTGTGGTGCTCTTTGTATAGTACAGTGCTAATCACTGAGCCACTGTGCTGCCCTATATACAGTGTTGACCACTGAGCCACCATGCTACCATGCTGCCCTGTATATGGTACAGTGTTAACCAATGAGCCACAGTGCTCCTCTATATATTGTACAGTGCTAACCACTGAGCCAACGTGCTGAAAAGAAAGGAAATCCTCTCCAGGCTCCTTCTGTACATTCCCTTTACTATTCACTGCCAGGACGATGACAACGACGATGAGGAGGATGGTGATGATGATGAGGAGGATGAGAAGAATGATGATGATGAGGATGATGGTGGTCACTCATGTCTCACGTTCCATCACTCTTTAGGACTTTCTTCTGCAGTGGATGTTCACTTTGTAAATAATGTAATGACTTGTGTAATCTGAAATATGGAGGACGAGCGAAGCGAAGGCTGTGAGCTTCAGTCCTGCAGCGCCCCCTGCTGCCTGTGACAAGTCCTGCATGTTCCCATGATGAGGGCATTGATGATGGGGGCAATTTCCTTCACTACAGAAATCCCAAGTTCAGTTTTGTGGATATGATGAAAGATGTCTGCACCGAAGATTTGACCAGAAATCTCCGCACAAGGTCCTCAGGAGGTCACAAGTGTTCTTCACAGCGGACAGATTGCTAAATGGCCACGTGGTCCAAAGTCTGAGCCCCCGATTCCCCCTGACTCCCCCAACCCTGCTGATGTTACACAACTGTGAAAGCCATGAAATGATCGTTACTTAGACACAAAGAGGAGCGCAGTCGCTGCAGGACCCCGCAGAGGGTGTGATTAAGCTCCAGGTCTCATGACTTTCTATTCACTTCCATACTATAATAAAAATGGCGGAACGTGACGTGATTTACCAACCAGAAGAACAACGTTTGCAGAGAATTGTCGCTTTTTACCCTTTGCAAACCATGGTGACCACCCAAGAAACTCAACTCCAGAGCCAGCTTCTGGTCTGTGTGGGGGGCAACGGGGTGACATGTGTCGTGCGACAGCAATTCTCAGACAAGTCACACAACCAAACACATCTCTACTACCTGTCTCCAGTTCGCTGCCTCAGAATTAGTGTAAGATGTGATTTTACCTTAATAAAAAAAAAGGTAAAGTCGCAAAAGTCCCAGACAAGATGCAGACAAGTTGCAGGTAAAATGCAGGCAAGTCGCAGACAAGTCACAGACAAGACAAAACGCAGACAAGTCATGGACAAGACACAGAAGTCACAGACAAGTCACAACCAAGTTGCAGACAAGAGACAGACGAGACACAGACAAGTCGCAGACAAGATGCAGACAAGACACAGACAAGATGCAGACAAGACACAGGCAAGATGCAGACAAGACACAGACAGGACACAGGCAAGACACAGACAGGACACAGACAAGACGCAGACAAGACACAGGCAAGTCGCGGATGAGACACAGACAAGACACAGACAAGTCACAGACAAGACAAAACGCAGACAAGTCATGGACAAGACACAGAAGTCACAGACAAGTCACAACCAAGTTGCAGACAAGACACAGACAAGACACAGACAAGATGCAGACAAGAGACAGACGAGACACAGACAAGACACAGACAAGACACAGGCAAGACACAGAGAGGACACAGACAAGTCGCAGACAAGATGCAGACAAGACACAGACAAGACACAGGCAAGACACAGACAGGACACAGACAAGATGCAGACAAGACACAGACAAGACGCAGACAAGACACAGGCAAGACACAGGCAAGACACAGACAAGACACAGACAAGATGCAGACAAGACACAGACAGGACACAGACAAGACACAGACAAGACACAGACAGGACACAGACAGGACACAGACAAGATGCAGACAAGACACAGACAAGATGCAGACAAGACACAGACAAGACAAAACGCAGACAAGTCATGGACAAGACACAGAAGTCACAGACAAGTCACAACCAAGTTGCAGACAAGACACAGACAAGACACAGACAAGATGCAGACAAGAGACAGACGAGACACAGACAAGACACAGACAAGACACAGGCAAGACACAGAGAGGACACAGACAAGTCGCAGACAAGATGCAGACAAGACACAGACAAGACACAGGCAAGACACAGACAGGACACAGACAAGATGCAGACAAGACACAGACAAGACGCAGACAAGACACAGGCAAGACACAGGCAAGACACAGACAAGACACAGACAAGATGCAGACAAGACACAGACAGGACACAGACAAGACACAGACAAGACACAGACAGGACACAGACAGGACACAGACAAGATGCAGACAAGACACAGACAAGATGCAGACAAGACACAGACAAGACAAAACGCAGACAAGTCATGGACAAGACACAGAAGTCACAGACAAGTCACAACCAAGTTGCAGACAAGACACAGACAAGTCGCAGACAAGTCACAGACAAGACAAAACGCAGACAAGTCATGGACAAGACACAGAAGTCACAGACAAGTCACAACCAAGTTGCAGACAAGAGACAGACGAGACACAGACAAGTCGCAGACAAGACACAGACAAGATGCAGACAAGACACAGGCAAGACACAGGCAAGACACAGAGAGGACACAGACAAGTCGCAGACAAGACACAGACAGGACACAGACAAGACGCAGACAAGACACAGACAAGACACAGGCAAGTCGCGGATGAGACACAGACAAGACACAGACAAGTCACAGATGAGACACAGGCAAGTCGCGGATGAGACACAGACAAGACACAGACAAGTCACAGATGAGACACAGGCAAGTCGCAGACACAGACAAGACACAGACGAGACACAGATGAGACAGACGAGACACAGACGAGACACAGACAAGACACAGACAAGACACAGACAAGACACAGACGAGACAAAGACAATACACAGACGAGACACAGACAAGACACAGACAAGACACAGACAAGACACAAACGAGACAAAGACAATACACAGACGAGACACAGACAAGTCGCAGACAAGTCGCAGACAAGATGCAGACAAGAAACACAAGACAAAATGCAGAAAGGTCGTGGACAAGACACAAAAGTCACAGACAAGACGCAGACAAGTCGCAGACACATACAAATTGCAGACAAGACGCAGACAAGTCACAGACAAGATGCAGACAAGACACAGACAAGACGCAGACGAGTCGCAGACAAGACTTAAGGCCCCTTCACATTTAGCGACGCTGCAGCGATACCGACAACGATTCGGATCGCTGCAGCGTCACTGTTTGGTCGCTGGAGAGCTGTCACACAGACCGCTCTCCAGCGACCAACGATGCCGGTAACCAGGGTAAACATCGGGTAACTAAGCGCAGGGCCGCGCTTAGTAACCCGATGTTTACCCTGGTTACCATGCTAAAAGTAAAAAAAAAAAACACTAGATACTTACCTACCGCTGTCTGTCCTCCAGCGTTGTGCTCTGCTTCTCTGCTCTCCTCCTGTACTGTCTGTGACGTCACCGCTCTGCTTTCCGGCTCACAGCCAGTACAGGAGGAGTGCAGAGCACAGCGCTGGAGGACAGACAGCGGTAGATAAGTATCTAGTGTTTTTTTTTTTTACTTTTAGCATGGTAACCAGGGTAAACATCGGGTTACTAAGC
The DNA here is from genome assembly GCF_032444005.1 of Ranitomeya imitator. NCBI lineage: Eukaryota > Metazoa > Chordata > Amphibia > Anura > Dendrobatidae > Ranitomeya > Ranitomeya imitator. Next base: position 8,044,202 of record NC_091286.1, read on the forward strand.
GCGGCCCTGCGCTTAGTTACCCGATGTTTACCCTGGTTACCAGTGAAGACATCGCTGGATCGGTGTCACACACGCCGATCCAGCGATGTCTCCAGGGAGTCCAGCGACGAAATAAAGTTCTGGACTTTCTTCAGCGACCAACGATCTCCCAGCAGGGGCCTGATCGTTGGTCGCTGTCACACATAACGATTTCATTAACGATATCGTTGCTACGTCACAAAAAGCAACGATATCGTTAACAATATCGTTATGTGTGAAGGTACCTTAAAGGTACCGTCACACTAGACGATATCGCTAGCGATCCGTGACGTTGCAGCGTCCTCGCTAGCGATATCATCCAGTGTGACAGGCAGCAGCGATCAGGCCCCTGCTGTGCTGTCGCTGGTCGGGGAAGAAAGTCCAGAACTTTATTTGGTCGCTGGACTCCCCGTAGACATCGCTGAATCGGCGTGTGTGACACCGATTCAGCGATGTCTTCGCTGGTAACCAGGGTAAACATCGGGTAACTAAGCGCAGGGCCGCGCTTAGTAACCCAATGTTTACCCTGGTTACCATCGTTAAAGTAAAAAAAACAACCGCTACATACTTACCTACCGCTGTCTGTCCTCGGCGCTCTGCTTCTCTGGTCTGGCTGTAAGCACAGCGGCCGGAAAGCAGAGCGGTGACGTCACCGCTCTGCTTTCCGGCTGCCCGGCGCTCACAGCCAGACCAGAGAAGCAGAGCGCCGAGGACAGACAGCGGTAGGTAAGTATGTAGCGTTTGTTTTTTTACTTTTTAGGATGGTAACCAGGGTAAACATCGGGTTACTAAGCGCGGCCCTGCGCTTAGTAACCCGATGTTTACCCTGGTTACCGGGGACCTCGGGATCGTTGGTCGCTGGAGAGCTGTCTGTGTGACAGTTCTCCAGCGACCAAACAGCGACGCTGCAGCGATCCGGATCGTTGTCGGTATCGCTGCAGCGTCGCTTAGTGTGACGGTACCTAAAGCGCAGAAAGGTAGCAGACAACACACAGAAGTCACAGACAAGATGCAGACAAGTCGTGGACACATACAAATCGCAGACAAGACGCAGACAAGTCACAGACAAGTTGTAGACAAGATGCAGACAAGTCACAGACAAGACGCAGACAAGACACAGAAGTTATAAAACAAGCCGCAGACAAGACAGACAACATACAGACAAGACACAGACAAGACACAGACATCACATCTAAGTCGCAGACAAGTCACAGAAGTCATAGAAAAGTCGCAGACAAGACACAGACAAAGACAAGACACAGACAAGACACAGAAAAGTCGCAGACAAGACACAGACAAAGACAAGACACAGACAAGACACAGAAATGTTGCAGACAAGACACAAAAGTCGCAGGCAAGTTACAGACAAGACACTGACAAGTCGCAGACAAGACGCAGGAGTCGCAGCCAAGTCAGACAAGTCACAGACAAGTCGCAGACAAGTTGTAGACAAGACGCAGACAAGTCGCAGACAAGATGCAGACAAGAGGCAGACAAGACACAGAAGTTATAAAACAAGCCGCAGACAAGACAGACAACATACAGACAAGACACAGACAAGACACAGACATCACATCTAAGTCGCAGACAAGTCACAGAAGTCATAGAAAAGTCGCAGACAAGACACAGACAAAGACAAGACACAGACAAGACACAGAAAAGTCGCAGACAAGACACAGACAAAGACAAGACACAGACAAGACACAGAAATGTTGCAGACAAGACACAAAAGTCGCAGGCAAGTTACAGACAAGACACTGACAAGTCGCAGACAAGACGCAGGAGTCGCAGCCAAGTCAGACAAGTCACAGACAAGTCGCAGACAAGTTGTAGACAAGACGCAGACAAGTCGCAGACAAGATGCAGACAAGAGGCAGACAAGACACAGAAGTTATAAAACAAATCGCAGACAAGACAGACAACATACAGACAAGACACAGACATCACATCTAAAGGTACCTTCACACTCAGTGACGCTGCAGCGATACCGACAACGATCCGGATTGCTGCAGCGTCGCTGTTTGGTCGCTGGAGAGCTGTCACACAGACCGCTCTCCAGCGACCAACGATCCCGAGGTCCCCGGGTAACCAGGGTAAACATCGGGTTACTAAGCGCAGGGTCGCACTTAGTAACCCGATGTTTACCATGGTTACCAGCGTAAACGTTAAAAAAACAAACACTACATACTTACATTCCGCTGTCTGTCCTCCGGCGCTCTGCTTTCCTCTGCACTGTCAGCGCCGGTCAGCCGGAAAGCAGAGGGGTGACGTCACCGCTGTGCTTTCCGGCTGGCCGGCGCTGACACAGGATGCAGAAGGAGTGCAGAGAAGCAGAGCGCCGGGGACAGACACCGGGAATGTGAGTATGTAGTGTTTGTTTTTTTAACGTTTACGCTGGTAACCAGGGTAAACATCGGGTTACTAAGCGCGGCCCTGCTCTTAAAAACCCAGTGTTTACCCTGGTTACCAGTGAAGACATCGCTGGATTGGTGTCACACACGCCGATCCAGCGATGTCAGCGGGAGATCCAGCGATGAAATAAAGTTCTGGACTTTCCTCAGCGACCAACGATCTCCCAGCAGGGGCCTGATCGTTGGTCGCGGTCACACATAACGATTTCCTTAACGATATCGTTGCTACGTCACAAAAAGCAACGATATCGTTAATGATATCGTTATGTGTGAAGGTACCTTAAGATCCAGAGAAGACACAGACAAGACGCAGAAGTCGCAGATAAGTCACAGAAGTCATAGACAAGTCACAGGAGTCGCAGACAAGACACAGACAAGTCCCAGAAGTCACAGAAAGTCATAGAAGTTGCAGAAAGTCACAGACAAGTCCCAGAGAAGTCGCATTGACATTTCTGGCAAGTGATCACCGTGTGACATGGGACTGCAATAGAAAATCCAACACATTTGGAATAATTTGCGATTCTGTGTCGCAGTCTGCAATGTGACGTCACAGAATCGTTGGATGCGACACCAGAACCGCAGTCATTACCTGAATGTGACGTTGGAAACAGTTAGATGTTCTGTAAATATTGCAGAAGGGACTGAATATGGCGGCTTTACTGCAGTCATCTCCACCTGTCCTATCAGGTACAGAGGGTCCAGCAGCGCAGCCAGGTGAGCACAGGACCCTGCCAGGTGCGCAGCGTGCAGACAGTGATCAGCCTGGGCGCTGAGGTCTCTGTACAGAGATCTCAATCAATCCAGTGGCGCCATCATAGCTGTCATCACAAAACACAATCTTCCCCCACCAAGATGAAATAGGAGCCCCCAGTGACAGGGGGCTTGTTTGTTATGAAAGCTGCGGGGCTCCTTATCTTCTCTGGTGGCTTTGATCCACAATGAGGGTATTCCTCCAACCACAACCCACAAACACGAAGAGCAGCTGTGGAAGAAAAACACAGGAGGCCCCGAACTGGCGGAATCCGGTAGAGAGGCAGTCAGGTTACAGAGACCAATATTACCAATGGGGACTCCGCATCCATCCAGGCCGCAGGTCGGGTCGTTGGCCGAGCAGCGCTCTACTGCTCCATCAGCACCAGCCGCAAAGAAGCAAGAGCAGAAAGTCATCAATCAGAAGTCATCAATCAGAAGTCATCAATCAGAGGTCGATCAGAAGTCATCAATCAGAGGTCATCAATCAGAAGTCATCAATCAGAAGTCATCAATCAGAAGTCATCAATCAGAGGTCATCAATCAGAGGTCATCAATCAGAAGTCATCAATCAGAGGTCAATCAGAAGTCATCAATCAGAGGTCATCAATCAGAAGTCAATCAGAAGTCATCAATCAGAAGTCATCAATCGGAAGTCATCAATCGGAAGTCATCAATATCAGAAGTCATCAATCAGAAGTCAATCAGAAGTCATCAATCAGAAGTCATCAATCAGAAGTCATCAATCGGAAGTCATCAATATCAGAAGTCATCAATCAGAAGTCAATCAGAAGTCATCAATCAGAAGTCATCAATCGGAAGTCATCAATCGGAAGTCATCAATATCAGAAGTCATCAATCAGAAGTCATCAATCAGAGGTCATCAATCAGAAATCATCAATCAGAAGTCATCAATCGGAAGTCATCAATCGGAAGTCATCAATCAGAGGTCATCAATCAGAAGTCATCAATCAGAAGTCATCAATCAGAAGTCATCAATCGGAAGTCATCAATCGGAAGTCATCAATCGGAAGTCATCAATATCAGAAGTCATCAATCAGAAGTCATCAATCAGAGGTCATCAATCAGAAGTCAATCAGAAGTCATCAATCAGAAGTCATCAATCGGAAGTCATCAATCGGAAGTCATCAATATCAGAAGTCATCAATCAGAAGTCATCAATCAGAGGTCATCAATCAGAAGTCATCAATCAGAAGTCATCAATCGGAAGTCATCAATCGGAAGTCATCAATCAGAGGTCATCAATCAGAAGTCATCAATCAGAAGTCATCAATCAGAAGTCATCAATCGGAAGTCATCAATCGGAAGTCATCAATCGGAAGTCATCAATCGGAAGTCATCAATCAGAGGTCATCAATCAGAAGTCATCAATCAGAGGTCATCAATCAGAAGTCATCAATCAGAAGTCATCAATCGGAAGTCATCAATCGGAAGTCATCAATCGGAAGTCATCAATCGGAAGTCATCAATCAGAGGTCATCAATCAGAAGTCATCAATCAGAGGTCATCAATCAGAAGTCATCAATCAGAAGTCATCAATCGGAAGTCATCAATCAGAGGTCATCAATCAGAAGTCATCAAACGTTCCATGTCAGTCCGGATGCGAAACATGAGTCCGCCGTGTGAACTGGACAATCCAAGAAACAGGACAAATCCAGCACTAAGCCGGGATCAGGAAGCTTTGCTGCAGGTCTATGCGGCAAATCCCACTATATATTTACCGGGACTTGGTCATCCACTTCTGGCTTTGGCTCAAAAAGTGCATCGAAATCTGCACAAAAACCTGAATGTGTGATCCCAGCCCGAGGGAGATTGCCGTCCTCTATTCTGCCTTATAAATATATCAGTCTGATACAGAACTGAATACACCGTATCACACGTACAACACCTAGATACAACGTATCACACGTACAATACCTAGATACAACGTATCACACGTACAACACCTAGATACAACGTATCACACGTACAACGTATCACACACACAATGCCTAGATACAATGTATCACACGTACAACACCTAGATACAACGTATCACACGTACAACACCTAGAAACAACGTATCACACGTACAACACCTAGATACAACATATCACACGTACAACGCCTAGATACAATGTATCACACGTACAACACCTAGATACAACGTATCACATGTACAACACCTAGAAACAACGTATCACACGTACAACACCTAGATACAACGTATCACACACACAACGCCTAGATACAACGTATCACACGTACAACGTATCACACACACACAATGCCTAGATACAATGTATCACACGTACAACACCTAGATACAGCGTATCATATAGCACATATCACATAATAAACTAAGTACAACGAGAAGTAATGGAACAAAACTGAGAGGGAGAAGATACAGTGAGGGTGATCAATGAGTGGAACAGGCGGCCACGAGAGGTGGAGAGTTCTCCTTTCATGGAAGTCTTCACACAGAGGCTGGACAGACATCTGTCTGGGATGATTTAGTGAATTCTGCTTTGAGCCGGTGTAACAGGCCAGATTAACCCCTCGCCCAGAATATCCCCGGGGTATTAATTGGCCTAGGCCAGATTATACCCCTCTGGGTCAGAATATACCCGGGGTGTTAATTGGCCTAGGCCAGTTTATACCCCTCTGGGTCAGAATATACCCGGGGTGTTAATTGGCCTAGGCCAGTTTATACCCCTCTGGGTCAGAATATACCCGGGGTGTTAATTGGCCTAGGCCAGTTTATACCCCTCTGGGTCAGAATATACCCGGGGTGTTAATTGGCCTAGGCCAGTTTATACCCCTCTGGGTCAGAATATACCCGGGGTGTTAATTGGCCTAGGCCAGTTTATACCCCTCTGGGTCAGAATATACCCGGGGTGTTAATTGGCCTAGGCCAGTTTATACCCCTCTGGGTCAGAATATACCCCAGCTGCTGAAGATCAGATTTTTCAGGCTTTTGAGAACCATTGAGTGATAGGCTCTGTGGATTTGGCTGCCGATCTGCAGCTGTTTTCCGCGGGTTGGACACGATGAACCCTGGAGGTCCTTTCCAACTCTAAGATTCTAGAATTCTATGAATGTATCACTTAGCACTAAATGCAAAATATCACATAATAACCGGATACAATGTATCAGATCATATTACATATAATGTATCACATAGTATTATTGGATGCACTGTATCTAGTTATTAAGTACAATGTATCACAGACAGAAGACACCGAGTTTGTTGTTGTTCTTGATGAGGAGATGTGATGGTGTCAGGCTACATACGCCTCCATGGGCGCCTCGCCACAGATCGCCATGAATTGGGGGGCAGCGATCACCCACTCCCCGCTCTGGGCCGAGTCTGTCAGAGCTCAGGTAAAATGAAGTGAAAACACCAAAAAGTCCCAGAACTTCAGCTGCCAGTTCCACCAGATACATGCGCCTTTGAATCCTGGAATCACAGCCTCGAGGAATCGGCTCTTGTCACAACTCGATACAATGTATCACATGATGGCTGCATACAATGTATCAGTGCGGATGTGCGGCCCTTCCTCTGAGGGTCCATCCAGGATTCTCAGCTGCTCAGGGACCCCCAACCCAGGAACATCTGTAAGAGCAGAACGGTTCAGGTCAGCGCCGCAGTGACCCCAACTTCTTCCAGCTGAGACAGAGGAAGCCGCCATCATGTGCAACAGTTACCACGTGTGAATGTAACGGAACCACGAGCGCCGGGGAGAACCTGAAAGGGTTAAATGCGCTTCACTGCCAAGTGTCTGAGAAAGGATGGGGGGAGTAGTATCTGATTATACAGTCACATGCACCCTGGGGGGAAAAGTTACACTGCCAGATGATATAGTGCCACACAGTGCTGAGATAGTACCACACAGCGCTCAGATAGTGCCACACAGCGCTCAGATAGTACCACACAGTGCTCAGATAGTGCCACACAGTGCTCAGATAGTGCCACACAGTGCTCAGATAGTGCCACACAGTGCACAGATAGTACCACACAGTGCACAGATAGTACCACACAGTGCACAGATAGTACCACACAGTATCCAGATAGTGCCACACAGTGCTCAGATAGTACCACACAGTATCCAGATCATGCCACACAGTGCTCAGATAGTACTACACAGTGCTCAGATAGTACCACACAGTGCTCAGATAGTGCCACACAGTGCTCAGATAGTGCCACACAGTGCACAGATAGTACCACACAGTGCACAGATAGTACCACACAGTATCCAGATAGTGCCACACAGTGCTCAGATAGTACCACACAGTATCCAGATCATGCCACACAGTGCTCAGATAGTACTACACAGTGCTCAGATAGTACCACACAGTGCTCAGATAGTGCCACACAGTGCTCAGATAGTGCCACACAGCGCTCAGATAGTGCCACACAGCGCTCAGATAGTGCCACACAGCGCTCAGATAGTGCCACACAGTGCTCAGATAGTACCACACAGTGCACAGATAGTACCACACAGTGCTCAGATAGTGCCACACAGTGCTCAGATAGTGCCACACAGTGCTCAGATAGTGCCACACAGTGCTCAGACAGTACACATAATATCATCCAGCTAAATTATGCAGGGCATAATGATATGACACAAACGGAAATCACTGATGGATCAAAACATGGAACATGTCAGTAACAAAAATGCAAAATGCAGGGAAATTTGCATTTACTCTTCTATAGGAGTAAGAAATGCCGATGAAATAAAGTGCAAATGTCAGTGAGCATAATTAATCCAATGCCAGAGGAAACATGGATCACATCACGGTGTAACAAAGTATCACTGCAAGTCATCCCGAGTCTGCAGATCCCCGAGGGAGCGACGTATAATACAGTAACTGGATCCAATGTGGGGAATCTGTGCGAAGCCATAAACCGAAAAGTCTGTTACATCTTTTCCTTGTTGCACTCTTTCCCGAGGGTCCTGCTTCTTAGCCCAGCACATAGACGCACGCGTGCCCCAGACATTGGGAGCGACATTATCATCACTACCAATGTATGGCGGACTCTTATATGTCTGTGTGGCTTTGTGTCTTTTATCTCCCCCTGAGTTTTTGAGGAAGTGTTGGGGAGATCCCGCTTACTTTGGCACCTGAAACTCCTCTAGAAGAGTGAACATACCCAGAGAGCGGTCCGCAGCCTTACTGACTGTTTCCAATAACTGGACGCTCAACATTTCCTTGCGTTCACCGGCAGCTGCGTCCATTTATAAAGGACAAATGAAAGAAGCGCCTTCTGACCCGTGCCTTGTGCGGCCGGATTACACAGGTCTTCGCATCATTGACTATTTTGTGACAATTATTTACACCGTGTAATAAAAAGTGCAATTAATGGAACAGTTCTTTTAGTAACTTCATGGGAAAAGATTTCATCTTCTTGTTTTCTGACCCATAACGCACTGGCATACTGTCCCGGACTGACAAGTTTTTGTAGTTTCACACATTTTGCTACTTGAGTTACTTTTATAACAGCAATTTGCATCAGCTGGAGATTGTTATAAAAAGTGATCAGATGAATTACAAAGTCATTGTTTGCCACGAAAACTAACAATCACAGATTCCCCATTTCTGCCGATTTTCATCCTTGCCACAAAATGACCGACTTCCATCATTTCAGTGATCTCATTAGCTCAGGAGAAAGTGTTAATAAGGACAAGGCAGCTGATATCACTCATGCTTTATGAATTATTAGAGAAGACTGGTTCTATATAATGAAGCTGGTGCTTGAAATAATAGTCTGTGGTTACCTCCAAGGAGTGACCATTGCTTTACATCAAAGGGGGTTTACAGGCAAGGACATTGCTGCTTGTAATATTGTCCCTAAACCAACTATTTATTGGATCAGAAAGACCCACAAAGAAAGAGGTTTAATTACTGTGAAGAAAGAAAGTCCAGCAACAGCTAAGACTGTCTCCTTGGAGGATTCAGCTACAGAATTGGTTCAGCCCAGTGCAGAGCTTTCTCAGGAGCGGCCGCAGGCAGGTGTCAGTGCACACAGTGAGGCGAAGGCATGTGGAGGCGGCCTAGTGTCAAGAAGGACCACATAGAAGCCACTTAAAAAAATAAATAAATCAAGGACAGACATCCAGGATGAGGCACAGGGATCAGATTACAGAGAATGGTGGTGAAGGTATTTCTCTGGTGAAGCCCCTTCAGACAGTTTGGGACAGGAGGAAGACTGATTGTCCAGAGAAGAGAAGGTGACGCTGCCATCAGTCCTGTGTCTATCAGCAGTAAAGCCTCCTGAGACCACTCATGTGTCATGGCTTCTCATCCATGGCAGGGGGCTCACTCACAATCCATGGAGGGTGTCAGGAACTTAGTCAGGAACTTGCAGCTCTCTGGCGCCCCCTTATCCTACTGACCAATAAGGGTATTGACAGAGGATGAGAAAATGAGCGCAGCTGCTCCAATTTATGTTGAATATTGCAGCACATGATATGACGGGATGTATATACCACCAGTTCCTGATAGGAACATATATACACCTCGATCCAGTCACCATCAAGTCCCCAATACCAAATAAATACGAAAACCATGCTGCCACCACTGACCTCTTATAGGTGGGTCGGACACATGTTTGTTAGCGTGAATTTGCGCGGAGTACGTGGTGGATCACTTATAGAACAAGAAGAACGAAGCTAGCAAATTTATAATTTTACTCCAGAAGAATCGGCAGTGTTAACAAAAGATACAAACGATATTACAAAAGAGGCAAAATACAAGTATGTACAAACAGTTATGAAATAAAACGGGATAAAAATACAAAACTTATTAAATCTCAGTCACAGGTATGACATGTCGATAAAGGGGAGGAGAGATCCCAAATAAAGGATCCAAATACCACAGCATGGTGTCCAGCTGTCTCTCCTTGCTCTGAATGCATGCCAAAGATGAATGTTCTTGTTTTATGCTTCGACCATTAAACTTAGAACTCCCACTTTGCTGACCTCACATGTAGGCTGTTTTCTGGGGGGTGCACATATTTTGGAAAGTTATCAATAACTCCTTTTCTTCATATCTTTAACCTGGAAGCTTACAGGCCAACGATATTGGCATTTTTCCCCCTGCGATTTTACCGTTTTTTAGAGTCCACACATGGTATGTCTGTGATTTGCTGATGGGCAGAAATTCATTTCCCAGGTTTCTGATGGCCCTAAATGCCGCAAAACGCTGCCATGCATAACCCCAAGTGCCCAGATCCTGGAAATCTAATTTTCAAGTTTCTTTGGTAATGTGCGTTATTGAATTTGACTTTGAGTGTTATGCTTAGAAGACAAAAAGATTTTTGGAGGGAAAACGCATTGAGCTCTGCTAGTTCTAGCAGGTGATAAAACTCGCATTCCAAAGGGAGGGGGGTAGAAATTCACAGAGAGAGAGGGGCTGTGTGTAGGACTTGGTCCTACAGAAACCAATGGTGGGCCAGCACTGATTGTGCCCTAGAACAATGGAAAATAATTCATATTTTCCTGACAGAGGGGGGTCACTCACAATATGTGGAGGCTTCTCATCCATGGAGGGGGTCACTCACAATGTGTGGGGACTTCTCATCCATGGGGTGGTCACTCACAAAGTGTGGGGGCTTCTCATCCATGGAGGGAGTCACTTGCAATGTGTGGGGACTTCTCATCCATGGGGTGGTCACTCACAATGTGTGGGGGCTTCTCATCCATGGAGGGGATCACTCAAAATTATACCTAATACCACAGCCATGAATAAAAATAGGGATCTAATTCTTCTCCAAGAACAACATCTCCCATCATCCAGGACAGTCTGGTGATGATGCTTTTTCCCACATGATGGAGACAAGGTAACATGGCAAAAGTGAGAACCAAGTGGTGAATAAAACACAGACTTTTCGTCCTCAGTGGGAAACTCTCAGATTTCCATCCAGTGAGAACGGTTAATTGTGAAAAAGTGACAAAGAAAAATTTAGAACTTGTGATAACTATGATGAGACAAGAACAGGCGACTATCAGTCAGGATCAGTCCAGGAGCTGATATCCAGCTGCCAAGGGCAGGGCAGGAGTCTGGGGGATGAGGGGCAGGAGTGTGGAGGAGGATAAGGGGCAGGAGAGTAGAGGAGGAGGATAAGGGGCAGGAGTGTGGAGGAGGAGGATAAGGGGCAGGAGTGAGGAGGAGAAGGATAAGGGACAGGAGTGTGGGGGATGAAGATAAGGGGCAGGAGTGTGGGGGATGAGGGGCAGGAGTGTGGAGGAGGAGAATAAGGGGCAGGAGTGTGGAGGAGGATAAGGGGCAGGAGTGTGGAGGAGGAGGATAAGGGGAAGGAGTGTGGGGGATGAGGGGCATGAGTGTGGAGGAGGAGGAGAATAAGGGGAAGGAGTGTGGAGGAGGAGGATAAGGGGAAGGAGTGTGGAGGAGGAGGATAAGGGGAAGGAGTGTGGAGGAGGAGGATAAGGGGCAGGAGTGTGGGAAATAAGGGTCAGCGTTGGGAATATTGAGACGTCACAGAAACTTCAAGGATTTGTCAATAAAATGTAACAATTTGTGGAATGTTTATAATTTTCCGTCAGTAACCATAGAAACATCCGACTAAAAGAGGAAAAAACTCAAACCACAAAATGTGAAAATCAGAATGTGTGTCGGTGTCAGGACTTTTTGGCCGGACTGCACATAGATCCGGAACTATAGACCTACGATATATATATATATATACCTCGTATAATGACACAGAATAAGAGAAAGATATTAATTGGATTTATAAAGGTGTCCAGTGAGAACAGTCATTAGACGTCCGCCTCTGGGGGGTGCAGGGTCTTCTATGGTTACATCATCGGCACTCTCTATTATGCACCTTCCCACATATGAAGCAGCAGTAGACCCTTCCCCCCCCCGTGATCCGCAGGGTCCCCATAAGGCTACTTTCACACTAGTCCGTCTGTACGTGCCGTCGCAAACCGTCAGCCCAACGTACCGACGGACAGTGTGATTGATTAGCACAACGTGGGCAGCGGATGAAGTTTTACAATGCATCCGCTGCACATTGTGAGTTCCGAGGAGGAGGGGGCAGAGTTTCGGCTGCGCATGCGCGGTCGAAAATGGCGGACCCGACGCACAAAAAAATGTTACATTGAACATTTTTTGTGCGTCGCGGCCGCCAAAAACACGACGGATGCGACGAGTGGCAATGCGTCGCTAATGCAACTCTATGGAGAAAAAAATGCATCCTGCGGGCAACTTTGCAGGATGCGTTTTTTCTCCAAATCGACGCATTGCAACATACGCCAAACGACGCAAGTGTGAAAGTAGCCTAATGGTAACGGTGATCCAAAGTATAACAATGTACCAAACCGACCGCACAATCATCGGTGCCTCGGCCACACCGCTCGGCCCGTGGCCGGGGTTTCTTGGGAGTCGTGTGCAGACGTTCTGTCCTTTTGGTGGTCCGGCGGGCAGTACTGGAGCAGGAACACCACCATTTCCTGACACTTCCTCTATGTAAATGGTTAATTTTCCTCTCTATTTTCTTCGATTTTGGCCGGAGGATAGACCGGCCGATGTTTATTATTACAGGGAGATTAGCATGGAAAATACAGCGTCGCAGACATAAGTGACCCCCAACTAATGCGTTAGCCGAGATCTTTATCCTGTGCGCAAACATCGCTGGAAGCCCCGGCCGCCCGTCTCCCCGACTCCGCACCCGTCCCGCCACCCTACCCCATGATGTGGTCGCACTAATCGCAAGACAAACACTGCGCCCTACTCCGCCCGACGATGATCTCCAGAAGAGACTAATTGGGGAGGCTTTAAGAAACATTAGATACACCTCCTCAAAATGTAGAAGAGGGAGCCCCCATAACATCCACAGATCTCCCCACAACTGCGTTATCCACATATCCCCCATAACGGTGCGATATCCACATATCCCCCATAACGGTGCGTTATCCACATATCCCCCATAACGGTGCGATATCCACATATCCCCCATAACGGTGCGATATCCACATATCCCCCATAACGGTGCGATATCCACATATCCCCCATAACGGTGCGATATCCACATATCCCCATAACGGTGCGATATCCGCATATCCCCCATAACGGTGCGATATCCACATATCCCCCATAACGGTGCATTATCCACATATCCCCCATAACGGTGCGTTATCCACATATCCCCCATAACGGTGCGTTATCCACATATCCCCCATAACGGTGCGTTATCCACATATCCCCCATAACGGTGCGATATCCACATAACCCCATAATGGTGCGATATCCACATATCCCCCATAACGGTGCGATATCCACATATCCCCATAACGGTGCGATATCCGCATATCCCCCATAACGGTGCGTTATCCACATATCCCCATAACGGTGCGTTATCCACATATCCCCCATAACAGTGCGATATCCACATATCCCCCATAACGGTGCGATATCCACATAACCCCATAATGGTGCGATATCCACATATCCCCCATAACGGTGCGATATCCACATATCCCCCATAACGGTGCGATATCCACATATCCCCCATAACGGTGCGTTATCCACATATCCCCATAACGGTGCGTTATCCACATATCCCCCATAACGGTGCATTATCCACATATCCCCCATAACGGTGCAATATCCACATATCCCCCATAACGGTGCAATATCCACATATCCCCGAGAACGGTGCGTTATCCACATATCCCCCATAACGGTGCATCATCGGCAGATCCCATTACTGGTGAGCTGTGCTTGATCTCGATGTGGCTGATGACAATATTGGGGGTCGTGGTGTGTGGGGGGAGCTCAGTGACCGATGCTGTGGCCATGGGAGATGGCAGTTATCAGCTATGGTCCCCGGGATAATTCGGCACTGACATTTTGCAGAAATCTTTTTCCTCCCAGTCCCACATTTCCAGGACCCGATTCTGTGGATTTACTTTAGGGGTGCAGCAGCGGTCATCCTTGTACCCCAGAAAGAGGCGCTCGGGCAGGAGCGCCATGATCCGACCTGTGATTGTTACATTGACCTTTCTGTATGTGATGGGAGGATGTGGCTCCTGTGCCTGGATGTTTATAGAGGGGCTCGCTTCGCACTGGTGACCTGCGCACAACCAGCGTCCGGAGAGACCCGAGTCCTAAACCACAGCCGAGGGGCGGCCCCCCGAAACACAGTGTCTGCAGCTGAGATTCTGGCTTTGGCTTTTGTCCCAAGTCATGTGGCGGCTCGTTGGAGGTTGATAGTGACTGTTAGGATTGCTCCTTCCTGTTGGTGGCGCTAGAGTTCTAGTCCTCTTCCTCTACGGAGACAATTTGAATATTTAAGTTCCCAGAGAAGCATTGTGGCTTAAAAGTCTCCTCACCTCGGCGTGTCAGACTTGGCATGTCACTACCTGCAGGGAGAAACTTTACTCCTTGGATCATAGAGAAACTGAAGCACAAATCCCTCCTGTTCGAGACTCCGGACTGACACATTGTAACCAACTATCACCTGTGTGAGTGGGAATATAGAAAATAATCTTACCGTACTGTGAGGGGTCGTCAGGTCGACTCAGGAGCACGTGCACATAAAACACCAATGAGTTTATTGTATGCAGCATAAGCCACGGTGCTGAAAACAAAACACAGCCCTCCGGGCACAACAGAAGAACAAAACAAAAATAATAGCGTACAGTTCAGTCCTCCTTGGTGCGGGGTCCTCGGGAAACCCACTCACAGCTTCTCCCCACAGCCACACACAGACTGAACCACAGGTCCAGGTATATCATGTCATGTGCTAGTCACGTGGTCAATCATGACATCACTGCAGGTCCTCAAACACCTGCAGGTCCTGCAGGGAAAGGGGTATGGTGAGCGCCCTCCCTCCCGCACTGCGGGTGCTCACATGAAACCGGCCCATTAAACTCTGTACATGGCCTCTCAGCACCTAGTGTTCTGGAAGCGCAAAAACACTGCGGTTTCACACCACTGACCGCTGCATGCACAGTGACACCTACCTCCCTTCCTCTACAAAACCAGAGACTCTGTCACAGTTTAGATATATGGAAGAATGATTCCAGTCCCTGACAGCAAACAGTAAGAATATACTAAAAACATCTGAGATGTCAACAATATATAGGGTGCAGAGCTCCTCAGGGGCGGCGGCTGTTTGTGCAAAGAGGTGGAAGCTCCTCCGGGATGGCGGGATTGGAGAGATTTGTTAATGAGGAGGTCCTCAGGGGCAGCGGCTGTTTGTGCAAAGAGGTGGAAGCTCCTCCGGGATGGCGGGATTGGAGAGATCTGTTAATGAGGAGGTCCTCATGGGCGGCGGCTGTTTGTCTGTGCAGAGAGGTGGAAGCTCCTCAGGGGCGGTGGGATTGGAGAGATCTGTTAATGAGGAGGTCCTCAGGGGCAGCGGCTGTTTGTGCAAAGAGGTGGAAGCTCCTCCGGGATGGCGGGATTGGAGAGATCTGTTAATGAGGAGGTCCTCAGGAGCAGCGGCTGTTTGTGCAAAGAGGTGGAAGCTCCTCCGGGATGGCGGGATTGGAGAGATCTGTTAATGAGGAGGTCCTCAGGGGCAGCGGCTGTTAGTCTGTGCAGAGAGGTGGAAGCTCCTCCGGGGCGGCGGGATTGGAGAGATCTGTTAATGAGGAGGTCCTCAGGGGCAGCGGCTGTTAGTCTGTGCAGAGAGGTGGAAGCTCCTCCGGGGCGGTGGGATTGGAGAGATCTGTTAATGAGGAGGTCCTCAGGGGCAGCGGCTGTTAGTCTGTGCAGAAAGGTGGAAGCTCCTCCGGGGCGGCGGGATTGGAGAGATCTGTTAATGAGGAGGTCCTCAGGGGCAGCGGCTGTTTGTCTGTGCAGAGAGGTGGAAGCTCCTCAGGGGCGGTGGGATTGGAGAGATCTGTTAATGAGGAGGTCCTCAGGGGCAGCGGCTGTTTGTGCAAAGAGGTGGAAGCTCCTCCGGGATGGCGGGATTGGAGAGAT
This sequence comes from Ranitomeya imitator, assembly GCF_032444005.1. Lineage (NCBI taxonomy): Eukaryota > Metazoa > Chordata > Amphibia > Anura > Dendrobatidae > Ranitomeya > Ranitomeya imitator. Next base: position 8,060,338 of record NC_091286.1, read on the forward strand.
CTGTTAATGAGGAGGTCCTCAGGGGCAGCGGCTGTTTGTGCAAAGAGGTGGAAGCTCCTCCGGGATGGCGGGATTGGAGAGATCTGTTAATGAGGAGCTCCTCAGGGGCAGCGGCTGTTTGTGCAAAGAGGTGGAAGCTCCTCCGGGATGGCGGGATTGGAGAGATCTGTTAATGAGGAGCTCCTCAGGGGCAGCGGCTGTTTGTGCAAAGAGGTGGAAGCTCCTCCGGGATGGCGGGATTGGAGAGATCTGTTAATGAGGAGGTCCTCAGGGGCAGCGGCTGTTTGTGCAAAGAGGTGGAAGCTCCTCCGGGATGGCGGGATTGGAGAGATCTGTTAATGAGGAGCTCCTCAGGGGCAGCGGCTGTTTGTGCAAAGAGGTGGAAGCTCCTCCGGGATGGCGGGATTGGAGAGATCTGTTAATGAGGAGCTCCTCAGGGGCAGCGGCTGTTTGTGCAAAGAGGAGGAAGCTCCTCCGGGATGGCGGGATTGGAGAGATCTGTTAATGAGGAGGTCCTCAGGGGCAGCGGCTGTTAGTCTGTGCAGAGAGGTGGAAGCTCCTCAGGGGCGGTGGGATTGGAGAGATCTGTTAATGAGGAGGTCCTCAGGGGCAGCGGCTGTTTGTGCAAAAAGGTGGAAGCTCCTCCGGGATGGCGGGATTGGAGAGATTTGTTAATGAGGAGGTCCTCAGGGGCAGCGGCTGTTTGTCTGTGCAGAGAGGTGGAAGCTCCTCAGGGGCGGTGGGATTGGAGAGATCTGTTAATGAGGAGGTCCTCAGGGGCAGCGGCTGTTTGTGCAAAGAGGTGGAAGCTCCTCCGGGATGGCGGGATTGGAGAGATCTGTTAATGAGGAGGTCCTCAGGGGCAGCGGCTGTTAGTCTGTGCAGAGAGGTGGAAGCTCCTCAGTGGCAGACGGGTGAGAAATGTCTGTCAATGCGGCTCCTCAGGGGTGGCGGCTGTTTGTGCAGATCAATGGAACTTCCTCAGTGGCACTATTAGTCTCTTGAGGTACCGTCACACTCAGCGACGCTGCAGCGATATAGACAACGAGCCGATCGCTGCAGCAACTCCAGAACGATGCAGGAGCGATCCAGTGACGTAACGGCGCCTCACTTCTCGTTCTCGCTGGTTGTTAGCTCCATGTCAAACAGCCGGAGTGTACCGATCCGACACACATCTAGGGGCCCTATGCTCGTTGCTGGCATCGTTGCTTTTGATGTCAAACATGACGATACACGCCGACCTGGCGACGAAATAAAGTTCTGGCCTTTCTGCTCCGACCAGCGATGGCACAGCGGGATCCTGATCGCTGCTGCGTGCCAAACACAACGAGATCGCTATCCAGGACGCTGCAACGTCACGGATTGTTGTCGTTCTCGTTGTAAAGTTGCTGAGTGTGACGGGACCTTTAGTCTATTGGTCACTGCCCATTGTTTAAGCTTATCTAGATCCTTCTGTGTCTTTCTGTCTGTGTAGAGCTCCTCAGAGAAGGCGTTCTTCACATTTTGCTAGATTTGGCCTTCTCTTTGCTTGTTGTTGAAGTCCTCACGACCGCTGGTTACTAGAACCTTGGTGGTGGCTGCAGTAATAAGACGACTCCATGGGAACATCTGATCCTTGAGATACTGAACACCAGTGACTGAGAGAAATCCAATCTGCTCCTGATAGAATCGCTGGCTCCGATCGAAGAGCACAAGCTCATGGGTTTGTAATATGGAGAAAAGCCGCACAGATGGCAGAACGCACCGTGTCCAGTACATGTTGTCACCTGTCCTGGCTCAGCCGCCGCCTCTTGGTTCCTTCCCTAAGTCCAGTTGCCCTTGTGCTGTGATCACCAAAGGCCTTTACTCAGACAGCACATATCTGCACCCACCATATTCAGTTACAGCACGAACTGCTGGAGTTTTGCCTCACCTCCCCATCCATTTCAGCAGCCTAATCATCTCTTCTGCAATTTCCTGCTTGTTGATCATCTATCTGCATTTACTTGGTAAGATTTGCAGCTAACCATTTGTTTGCTGTAAGAATAGTGAACTATTCTCTGCTGGTGCTGTTCACACTACAATGCTGCTCCAACAGAGTGTAACATTTGCTGAAAGCAAGTATCCAGTTTCATTGTTCATCACTACTTCCTGCAATTAACCACTTATTTGCTTATTGCTTACATATCTGACATTGCCCATCTATCTGCTTACAATGCTACCATTAACTATTTGTTTTCTGCAAGTCTTGAACTGACTTTACATCTACAGTTCCTGTTTATATCAACATGCCTGACTGTGTCTTCAGTCTTTCCTGATCCACTTTCCTTCCCATTATCCTTCATTCCCTGCTCTGCTGGTCTTCAGTGATCCACATGCTTTCCGGCAAGTGCTGCCTTCTCTGCCATCGCCTATGCTCCATGATGACCCACTAAATGTGCAAGACTCCCCAAATAACAGAATCAGGTGTCATCCCCTACAATATATAAGGGCAAATGATTAGATACACACTTAGAGTACAGTATAATAACACTGAATATTACATTACAAAATTCTGTCTGCAGCCACCACTAGGGGGAGCTCTCTGTACACAGAGATACATGATAAGATCCTGTCTGCAGTCACCACTAGGGGAAGCTCCCTGTATACAGATACATGATAGGATCCTGTCTGCAGCCACCACTAGGGGGAGCTCCCTGTATACAGAGATACATGATAAGATCCTGTCTGCAGCCACCACTAGGGGGAGCTCCCTGTATACAGATACATGATAGGATCCTGTCTGCAGCCACCACTAGGGGGAGCTCCCTGTATACAGAGATCCATGATAAGATCCTGTCTGCAGCCACCACTAGGGGGAGCTCCCTGTATACAGAGATACATGATAAGATCCTGTCTGCAGCCACCACTAGGGGGAGCTCCCTGTATACAGAGATACATGATAAGATCCTGTCTGCAGCCACCACTAGGGGGAGCTCCCTGTATACAGAGATACATGATAAGATCCTGTCTGCAGTTACCACTAGGGGGAGCTCCCTGTATACAGAGATACATGATAAGATACTGTCTGCAACCACCACTAGGGGGAGCTCCCTGTATACAGAGATACATGATAAGATCCTGTCTGCAGCCACCACTAGGGGAGCTCCCTGTATACAGAGATACATGATAAGATACTGTCTGCAGTCACCACTAGGGGGAGCTCCCTGTATACAGAGATACATGATAAGATCCTGTCTGCAGTCACCACTAGGGGGAGATCCCTGTATACAGAGATACATGATAAGATTCTGTCTGCAGCCACGAATGGGGGAGCTCCCTGTATACAGAGATACATGATAAGATCCTGTCTGCAGCCACCACTAGGGGGAGCTCCCTGTATACAGAGATACATGATAAGATCCTGTCTGCAGCCACCACTAGGGGGAGCTCCCTGTATACAGAGATACATGATAAGATCCTGTCTGCAGCCACGAATGGGGGAGCTGCCTGTATACAGAGATACATGATAAGATACTGTCTGCAGCCACCACTAGGGGGAGCTCCCTGTATACAGAGATACATGATAAGATCCTGTCTGCAGCCACGAATGGGGGAGCTCCCTGTATATAGAGATACATGATAAGATACTGTCTGCAGCCACCACTAGGGGGAGCTCCCTGTATACAGCGATACATGATAAGATCCTGTCTGCAGCCACCACTAGGGGGAGCTCACTGTATACAGAGATACATGATAAGGTCCTGTCCAGCCACCACTAGGGGGAGCTCCCTGTATACCGACATACATGATAAGATCCTGTCTGCAGCCACCACTAGGGGGAGCTCCCTGTATACAGAGATACATGATAAGATCCTGTCTGCAGCCACCACTAGGGGGAGCTCCCTGTATACAGAGATACATGATAAGATCCTGTCTGCAGCCACCACTAGGGGGAGCTCCCTGTATACAGAGATACATGATAAGATACTGTCTGCAGCCACCACTAGGGGGAGCTCCCTGTATACAGAGATACATGATAAGATCCTGTCTGCAGTCACCACTAGGGGGAGCTCCCTGTATACAGAGATACATGACAAGATCCTGTCTGCAGCCACCACTAGGGGGAGCTCCTTGTATAGAGAGATACATGATAAGATCCTGTCTGCAGTCACCACTAGGGGAAGCTCCCTGTATACAGAGATACATGACAAGATCCTGTCTGCAGTCACCACTAGGGGAAGCTCCCTGTATACAGAGATACATGACAAGATCCTGTCTGCAGTCACCACTAGGGGGAGCTCCCTGTATACAGAGATACATGATAAGATCTTGTCTGCAGCCACCACTAGGGGGAGCTTCCTGTATACAGAGATACATGATAAGATCCTGTCTGCAGCCACCACTAGGGGAGCTCCCTGTATAGAGAGATACATAGTATCATAGAATGTTAGAGTTGGAAGGGAACTCCTGGGTCATCTGGTCCAACCTCCTGCGCAAAGCAGGATTCACTAAATAATCCCAGACAGATGTCTGTCCAGCCTCTGTTTGAAGACTTCCATTGAAGGAGAACTCACCCCCTCTCGTGGCCGCCTGTTCCTCTCATTGATCACCCTAACCGTCAAAAAGTTTTTTCTAGTATCTAATCTGTGTTTCCTCCCATTCAGTTTCATCCCATTACTTCTAGTCTGTCCTTGTGCAAATGAGAATAAAGATGATCCTTGTACAATGTGACAGCCCTTCAGATATTTGTAGACAGCTATGAAGTCTCCTCTCAGTCTTCTTTTTTACAAGCTGAGCATTCCCAAATCCTGTAACCGTTCCTCATAGGACATAGTTTGCCGACCGGTCACCATTTTGGTCGCTCTTCTCTGAACTTGCTCCAGTTTGTTGATGTCTTATTTAAAATGTGCCCAAAACTGCACACAGTATTCCAGATGAGGTCTGACCAAAGAGGAGTAGAGGGCAATAATGACTTCACGTGATCTAGACTGTATGCTTCTATTAATACATCCCAGAATTGCATTTCCCATTTTTGCTGCTGCATCACACTGTTGACTCATGTTCAGTCTGTGATCTATTAGTATACCCAAGTCTTTTTCACATGTGCTGTTGCTTAGCCCTATTCCTCCCATTCTGTATATGCCTTTTTCATTTTCATTGCCCAAATGTAGTACTTTGCATTTTTCCTTGTTAAAAATCATTCTGTTAGTTGCTGCCCACTGCTCCAGTTTATATCTTTTTGAATCCTTTCTCTCTCTTCTCTAGTATTCGCTATCCCTCCTAGCTTTGTGTCATCAGCAAATTTAATCAGTGTACCCTCAATTCCTTCATCTAAATCATTGATAAAGATGTTGAACAATATGGGGCCCAGGACAGACATTCTTCCAACTGGATGTGCAGCCATTTACGACCACTCTTTGGGTCCGATCACTAAACGAGTTATGAATCCACCTAACAGTTGCCTTGTCCATTCCATACTTAGTCATTTTTTCAATAAGGATGGTGTGAGATACTTTGTCAAATGCTTTGCTGAAGTCAAGATATACTATATCTACCACATTTCCCTGACCCACCCAGTCAGTGATTCTGTCATACAAGGAAATTAAGTTAGTCTAACATGACTTGTTAGTTACAAACCCATGCTGACTCTGGTTAATCACTTCATTCTTATCCAGGTACTTACATACATGTTGTTTAATAATTTGTTCAAATACCTTTTCTGGTATAGAAGTCAGACTTACTGGCCTATAGTTCCCTAGATCCACCTACTTCCCCTTTTTGAAGATAGGAGCAACATTTGCTCTTCTCCGGTCTTCTGGGATTTATCCTGTTCTCCAAGAATTTTCAAAGATTATGGAGAGTGGTTCAAAAATTTTGCCTGCTATCTCCTTCAGTAATCTGTTGTGTAATTCATCTGGACCTGGAGACTTGAATTCATTTATGTTAGCTAAGTGTTTCCTCACTATCTTTGTTTATACATATCCTGGATTCTTCTATTCCTTTAATAGGACAGTGAAAATCAGTTGACGTTACATTTCCTTTCTGAGAGAAAACAGATGCAAAATAGGAATTTAAAAGTTCAGCCTTCTCAACATCCTTTCTTGCCATTTCATCATTTTAATCCTGTAAAAAACCTATAGTATCTTTGACTTTTCTTTTACTTTTGACATATCCCCAAAATCCCTCTTCATTGCTTTTGATGTCTCTTGCAAGCCTTAATTCATTGTTAGCTATACTAATCTGATTCTTGCCCTGCAGGTTCTGCAAACAGCATTATATTCTTCTTTAGATATGCCTCCCTCTTTCCATTTGATGAATATTTCTTTCTTCCTTTTTAGCATTTGTTGAAGTTCTGTGCTCACCCATCCTGATTTCCTTAAGGCTTTGTGCACACGCTGCGGAAAGGTGTGCAGATTTTTCCGCACTGATTTTGGTAAATCCACAGGAAATCCACACTGTGGATTTACTGCGGAATTACCACAGATTTACCGCCGTTTTTCCTTGGTTTTTGTGTGGATTCCACCTGTGGTTTTACACCTGCGGATTCCTATTGAGGAGCAGGTGTAAACCGCTGCAGAATCCGCACAAAGAATTGACATGCTGCGGAATAAACAACTCAGCGTTTCCGCGCGTTTTTTTCTGCAGCATGTGCACTGCGGATTTTGTTTTCCATAGGTTTACATTGTTCTGTAAACGCATGGAAAACTGCTGCGAATCCGCAGCGGCCAATCCGCTGTGGATCCGTAGCAAAATCCGCAGCGTGTGCACATACCCTTAATGCTTCGTATTCTTCCCTCTTTTTGGAATTTTTAAAGATTGTGCTTTGAGAATCTCATTTTTCAAGATTTCCCATCTTTCCTGCACATTTTTGTCCTTAAGGATATCCAGCCACTGGATTCCTCCAATTCTCTTTCTGAGTCCCTTAAAATCTGCCTTTCTGAAATCTAACCTTGAAGTCTGAGTATTCACAAGTCTTCCTCCTCTAGTTATCCAAAAATCTAAAATAGCATGGTTGTTACCTCCTAGGGTCCCAGCCACTATTACCTCCTCAACCATTTCCGCCCTATTTTTAAGGATTAGATCCAAGGTAGCAGATCCCTTTGTTTTCTCCCCTACCTTTTGGAAGATAAAGTTGTCAGCAAGAGAGGAAAAGAATTTGCTTGACCTGTTAGTTTTGCCTGAGAGAGATTCCCAACAAATGTCTGGATAGTTGATGAAGAGACCTGTGCAGTCTCGAAAGCTTGCAATTTGTTACCATCTTTTCAGTTAGCCATTAAAAGGTATCAACCACTGAGTGAGGACTCTCAATTCTAAATATTTTTGTATAGTTGAAATCTCCCATGACCACTATGTCATATTTTTTGGAGAACTTGGCCATTTGATGCATAAAGAGTTAGGTAAGAACATTTCTAAAACAATCCACAGCGAGGAGATTGGAACAAAACAAAATCCTCTAAACTGCATGCTCGCAAACGCCAGAAGCTTGACAAACAAGATGGAAGAACTAGAAGCAGAAATATCTACAGGTAACTTTGACATAGTGGGAATAACCGAGACATGGTTAGATGAAAGCTATGACTGGGCAGTTAACTTACAGGGTTACAGTCTGTTTAGAAAGGATCGTAAAAATCGGAGAGGAGGAGGGGTTTGTCTCTATGTAAAGTCTTGTCTAAAGTCCACTTTAAGGGAGGATATTAGCGAAGGGAATGAGGATGTCGAGTCCATATGGGTTGAAATTCATGGAGGGAAAAATGGTAACAAAATTCTCATTGGGGTCTGTTACAAACCCCCAAATATAACAGAAAGCATGGAAAGTCTACTTCTAAAGCAGATAGATGAAGCTGCAACCCATAATGAGGTCCTGGTTATGGGGGACTTTAACTACCCGGATATTAACTGGGAAACAGAAACCTGTGAAACCCATAAAGGCAACAGGTTTCTGCTAATAACCAAGAAAAATTATCTTTCACAATTGGTGCAGAATCCAACCAGAGGAGCAGCACTTTTAGACCTAATACTATCTAATAGACCTGACAGAATAACAAATCTGCAGGTGGTTGGGCATTTAGGAAATAGCGACCACAATATTGTGCAGTTTCACCTGTCTTTCACTAGGGGGACTTGTCAGGGAGTCACAAAAACATTGAACTTTAGGAAGGCAAAGTTTGAACAGCTTAGAGATGCCCTTAATCTGGTAGACTGGGACAATATCCTCAGAAATAAGAATACAGATAATAAATGGGAAATGTTTAAGAACATCCTAAATAGGCAGTGTAAGCGGTTTATACCTTGTGGGAATAAAAGGACTAGAAATAGGAAAAACCCAATGTGGCTAAACAAAGAAGTAAGACAGGCAATTAACAGTAAAAAGAAAGCATTTGCACTACTAAAGCAGGATGGCACCATTGAAGCTCTAAAAAACTATAGGGAGAAAAATACTTTATCTAAAAAACTAATTAAAGCTGCCAAAAAGGAAACAGAGAAGCACATTGCTAAGGAGAGTAAAACTAATCCCAAACTGTTCTTCAACTATATCAATAGTAAAAGAATAAAAACTGAAAATGTAGGCCCCTTAAAAAATAGTGAGGAAAGAATGGTTGTAGATGACGAGGAAAAAGCTAACATATTAAACACCTTCTTCTCCACGGTATTCACGGTGGAAAATGAAATGCTAGGTGAAATCCCAAGAAACAATGAAAACCCTATATTAAGGGTCACCAATCTAACCCAAGAAGAGGTGCGAAACCGGCTAAATAAGATTAAAATAGATAAATCTCCGGGTCCGGATGGCATACACCCACGAGTACTAAGAGAACTAAGTAATGTAATAGATAAACCATTATTTCTTATTTTTAGTGACTCTATAGCGACAGGGTCTGTTCCGCAGGACTGGCGCATAGCAAATGTGGTGCCAATATTCAAAAAGGGCTCTAAAAGTGAACCTGGAAATTATAGGCCAGTAAGTCTAACCTCTATTGTTGGTAAAATATTTGAAGGGTTTCTGAGGGATGTTATTCTGGATTATCTCAATGAGAATAACTGTTTAACTCCATATCAGCATGGGTTTATGAGAAATCGTTCCTGTCAAACCAATCTAATCAGTTTTTATGAAGAGGTAAGCTATAGGCTGGACCACGGTGAGTCATTGGACGTGGTATATCTCGATTTTTCCAAAGCGTTTGATACCGTGCCGCACAAGAGGTTGGTACACAAAATGAGAATGCTTGGTCTGGGGGAAAATGTGTGTAAATGGGTTAGTAACTGGCTTAGTGATAGAAAGCAGAGGGTGGTTATAAATGGTATAGTCTCTAACTGGGTCGCTGTGACCAGTGGGGTACCGCAGGGGTCAGTATTGGGACCTGTTCTCTTCAACATATTCATTAATGATCTGGTAGAAGGTTTACACAGTAAAATATCGATATTTGCAGATGATACAAAACTATGTAAAGCAGTTAATACAAGAGAAGATAGTATTCTGCTACAGATGGATCTGGATAAGTTGGAAACTTGGGCTGAAAGGTGGCAGATGAGGTTTAACAATGATAAATGTAAGGTTATACACATGGGAAGAAGGAATCAATGTCACCATTACACACTGAATGGGAAACCACTGGGTAAATCTGACAGGGAGAAGGACTTGGGGATCCTAGTTAATGATAAACTTACCTGGAGCAGCCAGTGCCAGGCAGCAGCTGCCAAGGCAAACAGGATCATGGGGTGCATTAAAAGAGGTCTGGATACACATGATGAGAGCATTATACTGCCTCTGTACAAATCCCTAGTTAGACCGCACATGGAGTACTGTGTCCAGTTTTGGGCACCGGTGCTCAGGAAGGATATAATGGAACTAGAGAGAGTACAAAGGAGGGCAACAAAATTAATAAAGGGGATGGGAGAACTACAATACCCAGATAGATTAGCGAAATTAGGATTATTTAGTCTAGAAAAAAGACGACTGAGGGGCGATCTAATAACCATGTATAAGTATATAAGGGGACAATACAAATATCTCGCTGAGGATCTGTTTATACCAAGGAAGGTGACGGGCACAAGGGGGCATTCTTTGCGTCTGGAGGAGAGAAGGTTTTTCCACCAACATAGAAGAGGATTCTTTACTGTTAGGGCAGTGAGAATCTGGAATTGCTTGCCTGAGGAGGTGGTGACGGCGAACTCAGTCGAGGGGTTCAAGAGAGGCCTGGATGTCTTCCTGGAGCAGAACAATATTGTATCATACAATTATTAGGTTCTGTAGAAGGACGTAGATCTGGGTATTTATTATGATGGAATATAGGCTGAACTGGATGGACAAATGTCTTTTTTCGGCCTTACTAACTATGTTACTATGTTACTATGTTACTATGTTACATCCATATCTTCAGCTTGCACAGGTGGCCTCTTGTATATGCCTACAAAGGTGTCCTTTCCATTGTGCTCTCATTGTATTCTTACCTAGTTTCCACAGAACTCCCAGTCTCTGAAGCTTGGATCTCTGTGCAGATTAAGCTTTTCTAACATACAATGCGACACTTCCTCATTTATCAAGTCTGTTTCTTGCAAATAAGTTGTATCCTTCTAGCCTTGTATTCCAATCATGTGCATCGTCCCACCAAGTTTCAGTGATTCCAATGACATCACATTTCTCCTCCTGTGTTAGTAGTTCCAATTCTCCTTGTTTGTTGCCCAAGCTTTGTGCATTCGTATAGAAACATTTTAGTTTGTCATTGGCTTCTCTTCCTCCAATATTTTTATTATTTATATTTGCTTGTTTTTGTTCTTGCTTCCTTTCCTCTGTTTCTTCAGGTGCACTTCGATTTTTTTCTCTTTCTGTAACATGAAGAGATAATTTTGCTCTAAGAACTCTTCATCTTCCTTAATGGTTTTCAATGTAGCTAACCTTTCTTCTAGATTTTGCAACTTTTCCTCCAACAGGGACACAAGCTGCATTTCTGGCATGTGAAGTTTGGCTTTTCCACTGGTAAGTCTGAACATGTAGCAAGAAATGCAGCTCAGCAAATGGCTTCTGGCCTCTTCCATGTTCTTATTATTAAAAAGATATCAAAATGGTGAGAAATGTGCCAAAATTTGTGCGCTGGCTGGCGCGTGGTTTATCGATGTCCTCCTTTCAGCTGCAATGGCCAAAATTCAGTGTTCTTTGAGCTCACGGAGACTCTTCACTTATCCTCCCCTGGTTTACCAATGTCCTCCTTTCAGCTGCAACGGACAAAGTCCAGTGTTCTCTGAGCTTGCTGAGATGCTTCACTTATCCCAGAATGCACTGGGAATATGCAAATTCTCTCATCAGGACTCCTCCCTGTGACATTATACACAGGAGCTCTGTATAAAGTGTATAGTGTACAGGTAATACAGTAATCACCAGTGACATTATACACAGGAGCTCTGTATACAGTGTCAGTGTACAGGTAATACAGTAATCACCAGTGACATTATACACAGGATCTCTGATTATAGTGTCACTACACAGATAATACAGTGATCACTGGTGACATTATACACAGGACCTCTGTATATGGTATACAGTGTATAGTGTCAGTGTTCACTTAACACACTTACTGGTGACGTCTCTAGTTGAAGTCCTACATCTTCACTTTTCATCTTCATCCAGTGCATACCGCCATCACTTCTTCCAGCCAAGACTCATCTCTGCAGAAAATAACACAGTTATATAGAGCACATTCCGTAATTTTTCCCCAACCTCTACACTACGCTAGATGAAGATGAACAGTATCCTCAAAAATAAATATCCATTAATTAGTACCTATAGTAATAATATCCTACATTCTGGACCCCACGTGTCCTCCCATTCTGCCTCATGTCTCTACATATTGCCCCTATAGTCATCCATAATAGTATAATGCATTTCATTGTCAAATATAGCAGTATAATGCACTCCAATAGTAGTATAATTCACCCCATAGTCATATATAGTTTAATGCACCCCCATAGCAGTATAATGCACCCCCATACCAGTATAAAGCAACCCTATACCAGTATAATGCACCCTCATAGTAGCATAATGCAGCCCCATACCAGTATAATGCATCCCCCACCCCTTAGCAATATAATGCAGCCCTATAGTAGTATAATGCATTCCAATAGCAGTGTAATTCACCCCCATAGGAGTATAATGCACCCCCATAGAAGTAAAATGCACCCTAATAGTAGTATTGTTAGGTGTCGAGTTCCTGCCGCTGCACAGGGGGAATCTCGAACCATGTCCGCTGTGGTCTCCCATTCTTCTTCAGCCGCAGTGGAACCTGCTCAGTGGAGACATTGGTCCCAGCGCCTGGCTTGGACAGATGCTGCACGTTTGGTTACTGCTGCCCTTCCAGGTTCAGCCATTATAACCAGTACTGTTCAGCGGCGAGCAGGCGCTCCTGGGACTAAGTCCTGCTTTTCTCCTTCTGAGCATGCCCAAGGCAAGACCTCTCTTTGGAGGTCGGGGGTCACACGCGCAGGTCCTGTTGCAGCTCCTATTGGTCCACTAGGAAGGTCCTGGAGAGCTACAACTATAAAAGGTCCTCATGGCCTGGCCGCAGGGCCATGCGCTAGTATCATTTGTATTTGGCTGTTGCCAGTGGATACTCTACCACTCAGTATATATGTGGTGTGAGCCTGTTTAGCTTTGGGGCTGTACACTCAGGCAGGCAGCGACCATCAGTGGGGGCAATTAGCCTTGGTTTAGCATCTGGTTCCTTCATGTGTGTGGTTAGCACAGAGGAGTTCCAGAGCAAGCACAACCCTGGTTAGGGTATTAGTTTCTGTGTACAGCGCGACTCTTTGAGGCAACAGAGGTCGGTTACATTTCACACGGTGTGAAGTTTAACCCCCGTGTGGGCTCAGTGTCCATCTGCCATTACTTTGCAGCAGGTATCTCTGCACAATGGACCCCGGGCTGCAAACGCACCTTGTATCAAGCTCTCTATTACTTGGTGCACTCCGCTAGCCCTAACAGGTTTAATGCAGCCCAATAGCAGTACAAAGCACACCCATAGCAGTATAATTCACCCCATAGTAGTTTAATGCACCCCCCATAGCAGTATAGTGGACCCTCATAGTAGTATAATGCACCCCCTTACCAGTGTATTACATCCCCTATAGCAGTATAATGCACCCCTATAGTAGTATAATGCAGCACCATACCAGTATAATGCAGCACCATACCAGTATAATGCAACCCCATAGTAGTATAATGCACCCCCAAAGTAGTATAATGCACCCCTATACCAGTATAATGCACCCATAGTAGTATAATGCGCCCCCATTTTAGTAGTATAATGCACTCTCTATACCAGTACAGTGCACCCAAAGTAGTATAATGCTCCCCCTATGAGTATAATGCACATCCACACCAGTATAATGCAGCTCCATAGTAGTATAATGCACCCGCATAGGAGTATAATGCTGCCCCATACCAGTATAATGCAGCCCCACATCAGTATAATGCAGCCCCCATAGTAGTAGTATAATGCAGCACCATAGGACTATAATGCAGCCCCATAGTAGTATATAATGTACCCCCAAACCAGTGTAATGCAGCAGTATACCAGTATAATGCACCCCCATAGTAGTATAATGCACCCCCACACCAGTATAATGCACCCAAAGTAGTATAATGCTCCCCATACCAGTATAACACCCCCCATAGTAGTATAATGAACTTCAATACTAGTATAATGCACCCCCATACCAGTACAATGCAGCTCCACAGTAGTGTAATGCACGCCCCATAGGAGTATAATGCTGCCCCATACCAGTATAATGCAGCACCATACCAGTATAATGCAGTCCCCATAGTAGTAGTAAAATGAAGCACCATAACATTATAATGCACCCCATAGTGTAATGCAGCCCCATAGTAATATAATGCACCTGCATTGCAATATAATGCACCCCCATAGTATTAAAATTCACCTCCATAGTAGTATAACACAACCTCATAGTAGTATAATGCTCCCCTGTACCAGTATAATGCACCCATAGTAGTATAATGCACCCCCATACCAGTATAATGCACCCCCATAGTAGTATAATGAACCCCATACTAGTATAATGCACCCCCATACCAGTACAATGGAGCTCCATAGTAGTATAATGCACCCCCATAGGAGTATAATGCTGACCCCATACCAGTATCATGCAGTCCCCATAGTAGTAGTAAAATGCAGCACCATAGCATTATAATGCACCCCATAGTATAATTCAGCCCCATAGTAATATAATGCACCTCCATTGCAATATAATGCAACCCCATAGTAGTAAAATTCACCTCCATAGTAGTATAATACAACCCCATAGTAGTATAATGCTCCCCTGTACCAGTGTAATGCACCCCCATAGTAGTATAACTTGCCGCATTGCAACAGATTTTAACTGATCGTGCGCCTAAGGACACTTGATCAGTTACTGAAGTGGCAGGGTCCTGCCGCTAGGACCCAGAGAGCAGAAGAGAAGGGGCCCACTGTGGGCCCCCTCTGCTTGCCGGGTCCTATATGCCAGTAAGAGCAGTAGTGCTCTGATGGTGGTCTTGGGAGGGCCATGCATATCACCACCTATAAGCATGGCTTCATCAGGGGAGAAAGAAAGGGCATGACAGTGCGGCAAACACTGTTTCTGATCAATGGTAAAATCATCACCGTCGGTGAGACAGCAGCGGTTTCCATGCTATCAAAAGATAGCATAAGTGTGCAGTCCGGATCAGAGGTATAAAGTTCACTTCCAGTCGTTGGTGTTGGCTGATGGGACTGCTGCTCCAATCAGCCGATGCCTGCTGCTGCTAATAACAGCAAGAGCAGGAGTGGCTGATGGGAGTATTCGTCAGCCAACTGCTATGCTGTAAATAAATAATAATATAAAAAAGCTTCCTCTGTATTTTTGATAACCAGTCAGGCAAAACTGACAGCTGGGGGCTATAACCCTCAACTGTCAGTGTTAGCAAGGTGGTTATCAAGAATAGAGGGGTCTCAACGCTATTTTTTTAATTATTTAAATAAGTAATTTAAAAAAACGGCATGGGGTCCCCCCCTTTTTGGCAACCAGCCTTGCTAAAGCAGACAGCTGGGGGCTGGTCTTCTCAGGCTGGTAAGGGGCTGTGGATCTTGACCCTTTCAGTCCCCCAAAAAAGGTGCACCTATTAGATGCGCCAATTCTGGCGCTTTGCCTGGATCTGATCTCCCACTTGCCCTGCAGCAGTGGCAAGTGGGGTTCATATTTGTGGGGTTGATGTCACCTATGTATTGTCAGGTGACATCAGCCCACGGCTTAGTAATGGAAAGGGATCTATAAGGCACCTATCCATTACTAATCCTATAGTTATCTGGTAAATAAACACACACCCAGAATAAAGTCCTTTAATTGAAAGAATGACAGACTCCTTTAATGATTCTAAATGAAGCCATACTCACCTAAAGCCTAATTCCACCGAATCCCTCATCTCCTGTAATAAAATAAAATTCAATATCCCTCACCTATCCGTCGTTCTGTCCAACGCGGTAATCCATGTCTGGGGATAAACAGTTTTTATCCAGGACGGTGCCAAGATGTGATGTCCAGGCTGAGAACCCCTGGTGAATGAGCTGCTGGGAGCGCAGCATCGGTGACTAGCTGTGACGTTATCGAGGTTACCTCCAGTCACGGAGGCTGCATCCCCAGCCGAGCCAATGAAGTACATGGACCTCGGTGAGATCCCCGCTAGCACAGTGAGCAAAAGTCTCACAGTGCAGAGGCGAGTTCTCCACAGTTGACTGGGAGAAATTTCTATCAGTGAACTGCAGGCAGACCAATGTGCAGTCATCGCACGCACAGGAGATCAGAGTCACGGCACCGTGCAATGAAGTCACCACGCCGGGACTCTGAAGTTTTTGAGTGCGACAATACATCACCTGCTGTTCTGTAGGCTGCAGGATTAAAGACCTGTGGTCCACACGACACAGAGCAGTAGACCATGTGGTAGACCATGTGGTAGACCATGCTCTACCACAAAGATTAACTATATTGATGTGCTGCATACGCCAATATAGCTTGCAGTAGCAGTAGCCCTAAGTGGACCCCCCAAGTGCAGAGTCCGGGATGACCACAACCTCTGCCCCCCATAGCTTAGGAGACACTGAGACTTCTGTATATAAATCACATAGGAGACGATATGTGGTGCATATACAGCAGTCTCTTTGTCTCCTATGTGATGTTTATAGAGCAGTCTCTGTGTCTTCTATGTCATTTACAGTCCAGAATTGTTCAAAGGAATAGTAATCTTACTGTATGGAAACTTTTCACTTTGCAGTAAGTAATAAAAATGCCTTAAGCATCCTCATTATTCTGGCATTTGGCAAATATTAATAATTATGGTAATCCTAACTGACCTAAAACGGGAAAGGTTTATTCTGATTTCATGTCAGATATTGATAAAAACATGCAGATATGTCTTTTTATATAGTGTATGGAAACTTCTGGTTTCAACTGTATATACAGCAAGTCTCAGTGTCTCCTATATGATGTATATAGAGCAGTCTCGGTATCTCCTATGGAATGTACATATAGCAATCTCAGTGTCTCCTATGTGATGCATATACTGTAGTCTCGGTGTCTCCTATGTGATGTACATATGGCAGTCTCAGTGTCTCCTATGAGATGCATATACAGCAGTCTTGGTGTCTCCTATGTGATGTACATACAGCAGCCTCAGTGTCTCTTATGTGATGTATAAACAAGAGTCTTTCCTATGTGTTTCCTATGTGCAATATATACATCAGCCTCAGTGTCTCCAATGTGATTTATAAACAGCAGTCTCAGTGTCTCCTATGTGAAGCATATACTGCAGTCTCAGTGTCTCTTATGTGCTATATATACAGCAGCATCAGTGTCTCCTATGTGATATATAAGCAGCAGTCTCAGTGTCTCCTATGTGAAGCATATACTGCAGTCTCGGTGTCTCTTATGTGCTGTATATACAGCAGCCTCAGTGTCTCCTATGTGACATATAAGCAGCAGTCTCAGTATTTCCTATACAATGTATATACAGCATTCTCAGTGTCTCCTTTGTGATGTATAGACAGCAGTGCAAGTGTCTCCTTTGTGATGTATATACAGCAGCCTCAATGTCTCCTATGTGACGTATATACAGCAGTCTAGATATCTCTTACGTGAAATGTGTACAGCAGTCTCTGTGTCTCCTATTTAATGTATGCACAGCCTGTCTCTGTCTCCTATGTGGTGTATATACAGCAATCGTGGTCTATTCTATTCATATACCACCATATACAAGGCCCAAAATAATGCTGCCTTTAAGAGTTCATATAATATCGGGAAAAAGATCCATACAGTATTTATGAAGCCGGCTTTTGCAGCATTTGGGGCCATGGTCCTCTTTATTATATGCTATAATTCAACCTGTGGGATTGGGCAGTGAATATTGTCTAATATTATATTGTCTAATATTATAATCTTAATAAATCTTATTTCTGGAGTTTAAAAGTCTCAGGACCTGGCGGCTGTATATCAAATTCAGCACAAAGCCTGGTTACACAGCTGGATTATCACCCCCACCATCCAGGGTAAGAGGCCTCATTCTCTTGGGTCATTCCCATTCTAGACAAATATTTGCACAGGCAATTCCATGCATTTTCTTGATGTTCCTCTTTGTACGGCTTTTATTGGGGCCAGCGCCGACTTAATGTGGGCAAATATCTCCTGGCGGATGCTTTGAATTAAGACCCTAAATGTGTGAATAGTGGGAAAGCATTCTGTAGAGCGGCCCCAGACAAATCTATAGCAACGTGAGGTCACAGCTTTAGGATGCGGGGCCCAAGAAATACACGTGTGATGGATAGAGTTATCAAGATATCTGTTATCTATCTACTTATTATTTATCTATTATCTATCTTTCTATCCCTTATCTATTATTTAACTATCTATCTATTATCTATATATCTATTATTATTTATCTATTATCTATCTATTATCTATATATCTATTATCTATTATTATCTATCTATCTATCTATTATCTATCTGTTATCTATCTACTTATTATTTATCTATTATCTATATTTCTATCCCTTATCTATTATTTAACTATCTATTATCTATATATCTATTTTCTATTATTATTTATCTATTATCTATATATCTATTATCTATCTATTCTCTATCTATGTATTATCTATTATCTATCTGTTATCTATCTATGTATTATGTTATCTATCTATCTATCTATCTATCTATTATATATTATGTATCTTTCTATTCTCTATCTATCATTTATCTGTCACGGGGTTTCAGTAAGAGAGAGGAGCCAGGAGACTGCAGCGTCTGATTGCTCCTACCCTGTGGTGCGAAGAAGCACTTCTCCTTTATTTTAATGGTGTTTATTTCTTTTGGCAGAACAGGGGTTAATCAGCCATGTTGGAAAACCCTGAGCTCTCAGCTGAGCTCACTTAGCCACTCCCGTTCCCTTTATAATCTGGCTCCTGATTCAAATTCCTGTCAGAGCTAGCATTTGCTGCATGGCTTAGGAGGAGAGGAGTTCTTATGAGAAGGAGTGCTGAAGGAGTTATCTGTGACTGTTGCGTGGTTTGTAAGTGTGGCAATTCCCTTCTCTCCTCTACTTTGGTCTACTCCAAGTCCTCCACTCCCTGCTGCATTCCTCTGTTATATGTGAGTGAATATTTGCATGCTTGGTGTTTTCAGTTTGCCTTCGTTTGTGCGAGCTTGTTTGTACCAACTCAAGTCAAGCTCAATTTTTGTGTGTTTTTTCTTCGTATTATTGCATTCTGTGCAAGTTGGGGTGTGGCCTG